>NC_086320.1:335582654-335918487 GCF_036172605.1 Pelobates fuscus
ATCAGTATCGACAGAAGACTTAGGGAAAGAAAAGCTGAGAAATCACTCACTAGCTCTCTATGGAAAAAACCCTTCACCTCTTCAAAGGCACCGGAGAAACCTATAACTCCCGCTGAACCTATGGAAATAGGGGTTGTGAGAAGTCCTCTTACTCCAGAAGAGAGAACCAGAAGAAGACAAATGAACCTCTGCATGTACTGTGCTTCGCAAGAACATGTGGTCCCAGACTGTCCCCTATTGAAACGTCCAAGAGGCGGTAAGCATGGTTCTACCACGACTGTAATGAGTGTACTTCCTTCTAAACCAACCTCTCATTTCTCCTCTGTCTCTCTCATATTACAGTGGGACAAAGAAAGAATTACGACTAAGGCCATTATTGATTCCGGTGCTAATGGGGTGTTCCTGGACTCATCCTTTGTTACAAAAAATAAAATTCCTTGTGTTCAAAAACGTAATTCCGTCTCTGTCAGAGTTATTGATGGCTCCTTAATCTCCTCGGGGCCCATTCGCCTTGAAACTGTCCCTTTAAGGACTACTACTAATTATGTCCATTCTGAATTTCTTGTTTTTGACGTCATAAATTCTCCTCTTTATCCAATAATATTAGGGATAGACTGGTTACGGACTCACAACCCACTTATTACATGGGCTCCTTTCTCTCTCACGTTTAACTCTGCATATTGCCAGGGAACATGTCTACAACACATCCCCATTTTGCATGTTACTGGGGAATCCACTATACCTTCCAGCTATTCAGAGTTCGCTGATGTGTTCAGTAAAAAGGAAGCAGAGACACTTCCTCCTCATCGACCCTATGATTGTCCGATTGACCTTGTTCCTGGTGCTCCTATCCCTTTTGGACATATTTATCCTCTCTCTGAATCAGAGTTAAAAACCCTCAAGGAATACCTAGATGAAAACCTCCGTAAGGGGTTCATTAGACCTTCCTGTTCACCAGCCGCTTCCAGCATGTTTTTTGTAAGAAACAAGGACCAGACTATACGGCCAATCATCGATTACAGGTCTTTAAATAAAATAACTATCAAGAATCGTTACCCTCTTCCCCTGATCAATGAGTTGATTGAAAGATTAAGAACAGCTACCATCTACACTAAACTTGACCTTCGTGGGGCATATAACCTTGTTAGAATCAAGGCCAATGATGAATGGAAAACGGCGTTCAGGACCCGATATGGTCTTTACGAATATCTTGTCATGCCCTTCGGGCTATGTAACGCCCCTGCAACCTTTCAGCATTTCATTAACGATATCTTCCGAGATCTCCTAGACGTTTGTGTCATCATTTACTTAGATGATATTCTCATCTACTCCAACAACCTTGAAGAACACAGAAAACACGTGAGATGGGTATTATCCAGATTAAGAACACACAAATTATACGCAAAACCAGAAAAATGTATATTTGAAGTCAATGAAATCACTTTTTTGGGATATGTTATCTCCCCTCATTCAATAAGTATGGATACCTCCAAAATAGATTGCATTGTCAACTGGTCTACTCCTACTAATACTAAAGACTTACAACGTTTTCTGGGATTTGCCAACTTCTATAGGAAGTTCATTAAAAATTACTCCAAGGTTGCTCATCCCCTCAACCTGCTCAATAGCAGTAAACGGTCCTTTGCTTGGAACGAAGAGGCTCAAGCAGCCTTTGATGAATTAAAACGGAGATTCACAAGTGCTCCCATTCTTCAACTACCTAATCCTGCTTTTCTCTACGTCATGGAAACGGATGCTTCTGACACAGCTATCGGGGCTGTCCTCTCTCAACACCAAACGCCTCAAGATCCTCTCCATCCAGTAGCTTTTTTTTCACGATCTTTGTCTCCTGCTGAACGAAATTATCCTGTAGGAGAAAAAGAATTATTAAGTATTAAAGCTGCATTCGAAAACTGGCGTCACATACTTGAAGACACACGCACTCCTGTAATTGTTTATACCGACCACAGGAACCTTGAATATCTTCATTCCAACAAAACACTCTCTGCCAGACAAGTACGCTGGAATCTTTTCTTTTCCCGTTTCAATTTTCAAATCATCTACAGACCTGGATCCAGAAACAAAAAGGCAGATGCCCTGTCCAGAATTCACCAAGATCTTCCTGTAACCGAAACTCAACCTCCTAAAATCATAGGTATTATTTCGTCATTAATTGATGATATTAAACATCTTAAAGAAGAAGATCTTGAACTTCCCAAACAAGGCAATCTATCAAAAAAGGACGGTATGTACTACTTCAAAGACAGGTTATACATTCCTCCCTTGCTTAGGAATAAAATACTCTCCTTGATTCATGATTCCCCTCTGGCTGGTCATCCTGGTACAAGGAAAACACTGGAGCTGTCTAAAAGATATTACTGGTGGCCTCGCCAGGACAGAACCATAGAATCTTATGTCAAAAACTACCCAACCTGTCTGAGATCAAAATCTGACCATCATCCACCATTCGGTCAATTACTGAGCCTACCTGTTCCAGAAAGACCTTGGCAGTCCATCTCAATGGATTTCCTGGTAGAACTCCCTCCTTCGCAACATCATACCACCATTCTGGTAGTGGTAGACCGTTTCACCAAGATGTCCCATTTTATTCCTTTAAAGAAATTACCCTCTTCATCTGAACTTGCAAAAATATTCATCAACAACATCGTGAAACTCCATGGTCTTCCTGAAGAAATCATATCAGACAGAGGAACACAGTTCACCTCCAAATTCTGGAATGAGATGTGTTCCTCCCTCAACATTCAACGTAAATTATCTTCAGCCTATCATCCCCAAACCAACGGACAAACAGAGAGAGTTAATCAATGTGTTGAACAATACTTGCGGTGTTATTGCTCTCATTTACAAGATGATTGGATCACGTGGTTACCAATGGCAGAGTTCTCATACAACAACTCGGTACACGCTAGTAGCAAAATGACTCCATTCTTCTCAAATTTTGGATTCCATCCTTCTTCATTCCCCGATCAAGGACTTCCTTCTTCTAATCCATACGTCTCCAACCATAACTCGTTCATGTCTGCCCTCTTCCTCAGGTTACGTGATAACCTTAAAAATGCATCATCTGCTCAGAAAAAGTTTTTCGATACTGGTAGACGACCTTCCCCTACTTACAAGGTTGGTGATCTAGTATGGCTCTCTTCAAAAAACATTGTCACCAACCGTCCCTCAAAGAAACTGAGTTCACTCTTCCTTGGCCCTTTTCGTATATTGTCGCTTATCAACGAAAACGTGGTTAGATTGAAACTTCCACCTACCATGAAACTACATCCAGTCTTCCATGTGTCATTGCTTAAACCACACCACTCCGACCCTTTCATGAGGGAAGTTCTTACCACTCCTGATCCCATTCTGGTACAAGGTGAAGAGGAATACGAGGTCCAGAGGATTCTCGATTCACGAATCCATCGTGGTTCCTTACAATATCTTGTCCGGTGGAAGGGCTACGGAGTTGACGAAGATTCATGGGTGTCGTCCTCCGCGGTGCATGCTCGTCGACTTATCAATGCGTTCCATGCTCGCTACCCATCCAGACCTCGTTGACAGCATCCGGTGGCTGCTTCTTATGAGGGGGGTTCTGTCAGACCTTCCGGCATTCGCTAACCGTGGACTTCCGGGTTCTCGGAGCGCGGCCACTCCCCCTCCTATGACGTGGTCGTTCCCAGGGTTCATAGAGAGACCGCGTCAACACCACAGTGCTGGATCAACTCGAAAGCTCCCGCGAACTTCAAACTGAATATTTACTTCTACTGTGTATCGGACCCGGACTGTTTAATCGTTTACCCTCCTTCTCCTCTCCTACGACCTCGGACTGTTTTTGGATATTCTCTTGCCTGCTGCAACCTCGATTCTCTGTGGAATCTCTATCACCAATTTGGATTATCGCTCCTTCATAAGTTAAGTAAACCAGATTGGCTCAAGCTTAATATATAACCATCCTAATTCTAAGTGGTTCGCTATCTGCTCCACCTAAACTCCTAACCTTGTTTTCAACACCTACTAATTAATCATCTGCATCCTAATTTGGAACTTCTCGCTGGTTGTGTTAAATTTACCTTATCTTAAAACAACTTCAACACCGCTGCTGTTTATAACCTGCCAGGAATTAAAGAGACAGTTCAAATTGATTATCTTTTTTATTTAAAGCAATAAACATTATCAAACTCAGAAATCTGCAGTTGTTTCCATCTTATCAACAATTGAGCATTACAGTACCATACAATTCCCCAAAACCTGGATGTACCCCTAAACCAGTAGATAGCATAATTCTTAGGGTACCGCCAGGTAGCCCTGATCTGGGTGAATAATATATCCAAAATTCACCCAGATCGGACCAGGGGTTCGGGAGTTAGGTGGAGGGTGAAGTTTGACCGACCGCACACGAGGTAGTATCCGAAAAGGGTTCCATGTGTTTTGGGCCCTGCGGTCGGTCTCCGTTCGGCAGTAAAAACATATAACAATCCTTGCCATCCACACTTAATATTACCTGCATTGTAGTTCCCTTGTTCGGTACTCTGTTTCTACCGAACGGGGGGTAGTCTGGTCCCTCCGTTCGGTAGTTACGGAACTCTGGAGGTCTCAGCGGAGTTCAGTTGTCTGAGTGTCCGATTTGAGTTCCAGACACTCGACGACCAAGCACCGCTGAGATTTTTATGCGTAAGATGGCCGCCGCGCGTGGTTCGTATACCGAACAGCGGCCACCCAGGCATTTACCAACTACCCATTAAGCTGCGGTTTGGGAGAAGTGTGAACGCTTAACGAGGCGCACACTTCTCACTGGAGTGGTCTGATGGTTCGGTAGTTTCATTCCTATGAGACTACCGAACCCACATACGAAAATACACATCTATTACATATATACACAGATACAATAAAACGAATGCAGTCTCATAATGAATATTATAGGACAGGCTTTATACAATCCGCTACAGGAGCAAACCTTAATATGGCTGCTCATTTTATGGTGTGGCATGTCTCTGGAGCTCAGTAGGTGGTAAGTTGGTGGTAAGTCCTCCATGCCACAGCATTCATAAGTGGATCGGCAGGCGCCTTCTTAACTTGGGCCCCGCACACAAGAATTATTTGCAGTGACATTTGTATAAGACGACCCCAATTTTAGACTAAATTTTTTTTTAAACATAGTCTTATACATAGGAAAATATAATATATAGAGAGAGATAGAAAGATAACACAAAGCTATTTAAGAAACAGAATGCAGAGGATACAGCTGACATACTGACATACACACAGACATACACACAGACATTCTGACATACACACAGACATACTGACATACACACAGACATACTGACATACACACAGACATACTGACATACACACAGACATTCTGACATACATACAGACATTCTGACATACACACAGACATACTGACATACACACAGACATACTGACATACAGACAGACATTCTGACATACACACAGACATACTGACATACACACAGACATACAGACATACAGACAGACATTCTGACATACACACAGACATACTGACATACACACAGACATTCTGACATACATACAGACATTCTGACATACACACAGACATACTGACATACACACAGACATACTGACATACACACAGACATTCTGACATACATACAGACATTCTGACATAGACACAGACATACTGACATACACACAGACATTCTGACATACACACAGACATACTGACATACACACAGACATTCTGACATACACACAGACATACTGACATACACACAGACATATTGACATACACACAGACATTCTGACATGCACACATACATACTGACATACACACAGACATTCTGACATACATACAGACATACTGACATACACACAGACATACAGACATACACACAGACATTCTGACATACACACAGACATACTGACAAACACACAGACATTCTGACATACATACAGACATTCTGACATACACACAGACATACTGACACACACAGACATACAGACAGACATTCTGACATATACACAGACATACTGACATACACACAGACATTCTGACATACACACAGACATACTGACATACACACAGACATTCTGACATACACACAGACATACTGACATACACACAGACATTCTGACATACATACAGACATACTGACATACACACAGACATTCTGACATACACACAGACATACTGACAAACACACAGACATTCTGACATACATACAGACATTCTGACATACACACAGACATACTGACATTCTGACATACACACAGACATACTGACATACACACAGACATTCTGACATACACACATACATACTGACATACACACAGACATTCTGACATACATACAGACATACTGACATACACACAGACATACACACAGACATTCTGACATACACACAGACATACTGACAAACACACAGACATTCTGACATGCATACAGACATTCTGACATACACACAGACATACTGACACACACAGACATACAGACAGACATTCTGACATACACACAGACATACTGACATACACACAGACATTCTGACATACACACAGACATACTGACATACACACAGACATTCTGACATACACACAGACATTCTGACATACACACAGACATACTGACATACACACAGACATACTGACAAACACACAGACATTCTGACATACATACAGACATTCTGACATACACACAGACATACTGACACACACAGACATACATTCTTACATACACACAGACATACTGACATACACACAGACATTCTGACATACACACAGACATACTGACATACATTCTGACATACACACAGACATACTGACATACACACAGACATACAGACATACATTCTGACATACACACAGACATACTGACATACACACAGACATTCTGACATACATACAGACATTCTGACATACACACAGACATACTGACATACACACAGACATTCTGACATACATACAGACATTCTGACATAGACACAGACACACAGACATACAGACATACACACAGACATTCTGACATACACACAGACAAACTGACATACACACAGACATTCTGACATACATACAGACATACTGACATACACACAGACATACTGACATACACACAGACATTCTGACATGCACACATACATACTGACATACACACAGACATTCTGACATACATACAGACATACTGACATACACACAGACATACAGACATACACACAGACATTCTGACATACACAGAGACATACTGACAAACACACAGACATTCTGACATACATACAGACATTCTGGCATACACACAGACATACTGACACACACAGACATACAGACAGACATTCTGACATACACACAGACATACTGACATACACACAGACATTCTGACATACACACAGACATACTGACATACACACAGACATTCTGACATACACACAGACATACTGACATACACACAGACATTCTGACATACATACAGACATACTGACATACACACAGACATACAGACATACACACAGACATTCTGACATACACACATACATACTGACAAACACACAGACATTCTGACATACATACAGACATTCTGACATACACACAGACATACTGACATACACACAGACATTCTGACATACACACAGACATACTGACATACACACAGACATTCTGACATACACACAAACATACTGACATACACACAGACATTCTGACATACATACAGACATTCTGACATAGACACAGACATACTGACATACACACAGACATACACACAGACATTCTGACATACACACAGACATACTGACATACATTCTGACATACACACAGACATACTGACATACACACAGACATACAGACATACATTCTGACATACACACAGACATACTGACATACACACAGACATTCTGACATACATACAGACATTCTGACATACACACAGACATACTGACATACACACAGACATTCTGACATACATACAGACATTCTGACATAGACACAGACACACAGACATACAGACATACACACAGACATTCTGACATACACACAGACAAACTGACATACACACAGACATTCTGACATACATACAGACATACTGACATACACACAGACATACTGACATACACACAGACATTCTGACATGCACACATACATACTGACATACACACAGACATTCTGACATACATACAGACATACTGACATACACACAGACATACAGACATACACACAGACATTCTGACATACACAGAGACATACTGACAAACACACAGACATTCTGACATACATACAGACATTCTGACATACACACAGACATACTGACACACACAGACATACAGACAGACATTCTGACATACACACAGACATACTGACATACACACAGACATTCTGACATACACACAGACATACTGACATACACACAGACATTCTGACATACACACAGACATACTGACATACACACAGACATTCTGACATACATACAGACATACTGACATACACACAGACATACAGACATACACACAGACATTCTGACATACACACATACATACTGACAAACACACAGACATTCTGACATACATACAGACATTCTGACATACACACAGACATACTGACATACACACAGACATTCTGACATACACACAGACATACTGACATACACACAGACATTCTGACATACACACATACATACTGACATACACACAGACATTCTGACATACATACAGACATTCTGACATAGACACAGACATACTGACATACACACAGACATACACACAGACATTCTGACATACACACAGACATACTGACAAACACACAGACATTCTGACATACATACAGACATTCTGACATACACACAGACATACTGACACACACAGACATACAGACAGACATTCTGACATACACACAGACATACTGACATACACACAGACATTCTGACATACACACAGACATACTGACATACACACAGACATTCTGACATACACACAGACATACTGACATACACACAGACATTCTGACATACATACAGACATACTGACATACACACAGACATACAGACATACACACAGACATTCTGACATACACACATACATACTGACAAACACACAGACATTCTGACATACATACAGACATTCTGACATACACACAGACATACTGACATACACACAGACATTCTGACATACACACAGACATACTGACATACACACAGACATTCTGACATACACACATACATACTGACATACACACAGACATTCTGACATACATACAGACATTCTGACATAGACACAGACATACTGACATACACACAGACATTCTGACATACACACAGACATACTGACAAACACACAGACATTCTGACATACATACAGACATTCTGACATACACACAGACATACTGACACACACAGACATACAGACAGACATTCTGACATACACACAGACATACTGACATACACACAGACATTCTGACATACACACAGACATACTGACATACACACAGACATTCTGACATACACACAGACATACTGACATACACACAGACATACAGACATACATACATTCTGACATAGATACATACTAACCTACACAAGTACAGCTAATTTTTCTTACCTTTTTTTGCAGGTGGAAGGCTGTGGCTGATAGGAGTCGGCGTGGCTCCAGCGCCCGGTCTTTCTTCCCTCCCGCATGGCACGGAGTGGAGGGAGCTGGGAGGAAGTGACGGCCACTTCCTCCCAGCAGTACTTTGCGGCTGAGATTTATTTAAAGGGGCCTGGTCGCGCTATTGCACTGCCGCAGCACTGACCGGGCCCCTGAAGATACAGGGCCCATCGGGTGGCCCTAAGTGAGTGGGCCACCCGATGGGCCCCATCAGCGTGCGCTACTCGTGGGGCCCGGGCGGCCGGGCTCCCCAGGGCCGCCGGTCCCGTGACAACCGTTATGGCTGCACCAATCAAAATCTTCTGGCTGCACCAATCAAAATCTTCTCATAGAGATGCTTTGAATCTGTGCATCTACTATGAGGAACGTTAAGTGCCTCCATGCAGATCATCTCCCGATCTCCTCAGTTGACCAATGACTATCACGTCCCACAAGTGTTTTCCCCATGGCCAGTTCAGCATGGTCACAAAGCTAATATGTACATCATTTGGGACTCTGTCAAAAAAGTTTAAAACTCTAAGAGTTCATTTAGTTTATTTGCTTTGTTACTTTGTCTATTCAAGTTAGTTTAAGAACTTTTAAGAATTGTGAACAAGACTGTTACACTCAACCCATTAAATAAATTTACTTTACTCAGGTATTTAATGCAGTGTGCATTCCAAAGTTGATTTGCCAAAGCAACCTTTCAGTTTATCAAGTTAAATAGCTAAAGCCTTAGTCATAACACATTGCATGTTTAAAAAAATAAAATAAAAAATACTGATTGAACACTAAAAATGTAAAGGGACTGTATGGGCTAAATACAACCCACCTTATATATTATGTGCATTTGTTATGTTTTCATCCGTACCTTTTAGATGCATTAATGGTTTTGTGAAAATTTAAACATAAAACTTGTTTTTAATATTGTTTCTGCAGACTAGCAGCCCCTCAGCTGCCAGACGGTTATTTCCCCTTCATATTTCAAATTAATGCAATTATTCTCTGATAATTATTATGTCTGCACTGTCAGAGTAAGTATATTACAGATCTGGAACAATGAAATACATATAGACCTGTAAACAAACAGCTTCTGCAAATGAAATCCCTCGCAAGAGATCAAGTGCCACAATCAAGTGCCACAATCCTATCCTCATTTGAATCTTTATTTTGGCATCATGTACATCAAACAAAATCAATATACCACATTTTCCTTCTATAATAAGCGATATCTCCAGTTGTTGTGTAGTATTGCTGCAGCATAGGACTTTCTTCAAAACTTACCTGTGATTAGGAGGCCACAAACATCTCACCTGAGAAAAAAGGGTTCTGACCTGCACATGCCTCATGTAAAGCTGAGACACCAGCACCAGCTGGAAGTATTGGAAGACAAACTAAGGTGGGACCATCTAAAAAACAAGAGGCCTGTCTGACGATATAGCCATGAACTAGTACATCTACTGCATAGACTTTTCTCGGAATTGCTCTCCCCTACACAAGTGAAGCGTATACCCTGAGATGACTTGTTCCATTTACAAAAGCCTCAAGTGACCTCAGCTTCTATTACCAGCAATCTCCTTTTGAAATTTCAGAAAGGTCAAGACAAGGCTTCCTCATTAAAAGCTACAAAAAGGGAAACTATAAGTTTGAAGGGATATTATCTCATTCCACTCTGCTTTGCAGCATATGAGATCACTTTGTCCTCTTACGACTGCTCTTATTTCATATGGCTTATGATACCACTGGGGTACTCCACATTCATTAATAGAGATGTCCCGAATAGTTCGCTGGCGAACATAGCTTGTTCGCCTTGGCGGGCGAACATATGCGATGTTCGGTCCGCCCCCTATTCGTCATCATTGAGTAAACTTTGACCCTGTACCTCACAGTCAGCAGACACATTCCAGCCAAACAGCAGCAGACCCTCCCTCCCACCTCCTGGACAGCATGCATTTTAGATTTATTCGGAAGCTGCATTCTTAGTGAGAGGAGGGACAGTGTAGCTGCTGCTGATTTAATAGGGAAATTGATAGCTAGTCTAGTGTATTCAGTGTCCACTACAGTCCTCAAGGACTCATCTGATCTCTGCTGTAAGGACAGCACCCCAAAAGCCCTTTTTAGGGCTAGAACATCAGTCTGCTTTTATTTATTTTTTCTGTGTAATCTAATTGCAGTTGCCTGCCTGCCAGCGTGTGTGTCAGGCTCACAGCGTATACTATGCCCACTTGCCCAGTGCCACCACTCATATCTGGTGTCACAATAGCTTGCATTTAAAAAACAAACAAACTTTTTTGACTGTAATATAATAGTCAGTTTCCTTCACACGTGTGCGTTTCAGGGCCTGCCAGGGCACAGTGTCACACCAGTGCAACTCATATCTGGTGTAACAGTACTGCACATTAAAAAAAAAAATAATTGAAATTTGACTGTGAAATAATAGCAGTCAGTTTCCTTCACACGTGTGCGTTTCAGGGCCTGCCAGGGCACAGTGTCACACCAGTGCAGCTCATATCTGGTGTAACAGTAGTGTACATTTAAAAAAATAAAATAAAATTTTGACTGTAATAGATTGAATAGCAGTTAGTTGTCTGCAAGCGTGTGTGTCAGGCCTACAGCGTCTACTCTGCCAACTTCTGCCAGTGCACAGTGCCACTCATATCTGTTGTCACAGTAGCTTGCACGCGTAGTACCACTAATCAAAAGAAAAATGACAGGCAGAGGACGTCGTGGTCGTGGTGCTGTGATTCCCTTTGGCCCTAGAATAATGCCCAGTGTTCAGAGGCCACGTACCCTGAACTCGAAAAGTTCTGAGGACATAGTTGACTGGCTAACACAGGACACCAAATCTTCTACAGCTTCTGCTCGGAACCTTGACGCACCATCCTCCTCCAGCTTAGCTTCGGGCACCTCTCAAGTTACCACTCGCCCGCCTGCCGCCACCACCAACACTAGCACCACAGCCGCTTCACTTGATCTGTCAGAGGAGTTATTTACACATCAGTTGGAAGAAATGAGTGATGCGCAACCATTATTGTCAGAGGATGTAGATAACAGGGATATGTCTCAGTCAGGCAGCATTACACACATGGACGTACGGTGTGATGGTGATGATGTTGTACCCGCTGCTGCTTCCTTTGCTCAGTTGTGAGATACAAGTGAAGCGGTTAATGATGACGATGCATCCGTGGATGTCACGTGGGTGCCTGCTAGAAGAGAAGAACAGGGGGAAAGTTCAGATGGGGAGACAGAGAGGAGGAGGAGACGAGTTGGAAGCAGGGGGAGGTCGTCGCAAGGAGCTACTGGCACAGTCAGACAGCATGCATCGGCACCCGGGGTCAGCCAGACAGCACGCCAATCAACGCATGCTGTTGCCACCACCAGAATGCCGTCATTGCAGAGCTCAGCAGTGTGGCATTTTTTTTGTGTGTCTGCCTCTGACAACAGCGATGCCATTTGCAACCTGTGCCAAAAGAAACTGAGTCGTGGGAAGTCCAACACCCACCTAGGTACAACTGCTTTGCGAAGGCACCTGATCGCACATCACAAACACCTATGGGATCAACACATGAGTACAAGCAGCACACAAACTCAAAGCCGCCATCCTCCTCCTGGTCCAGCATCTTCAGCCACGTCAACCACTGCTGTCCTCCTTGCCCCCTCTCAACCATCCGCCACTCCGTCTCTCGCCTTGAGCAGTTCCTGCTCATCTGCCCACAGTCAGGTGTCTGTCAAAGACATGTTTGAGGGTAAGAAGCCAATATCACAAAGTCACCCCCTTGCCCAGCATCTGACAGCTGGCTTGTCTAAACTCTTAGCCCGCCAGCTTTTACCATACAAGCTGGTGGAGTCTGAGGCATTCCAAAAATTTGTAGCTATTGGGACACCGCAGTGGAAAGTACCCGGCCGAAATTTCTTTGCACAAAAGGCAATCCCCAACCTGTACTCGATTGTGCAAAAGGAAGTAATGGCATGTCTGGCACACAGTGTTGTGGCAAGGGTCCATCTGACCACTGATACCTGGTCTGCAAAGCATGGTCAGGGCAGGTATATCACCTACACTGCGCACTGGGTAAACCTGCTGACGGCTGCCAAGCATGGAATGCGTGGCTCTGCAGAGGCGTTGGTGACACCGCCACGACTTGCAGGCAGGCCTGCTGCCACCTCCTCTACTCCTCCTACTCCATCCTCTTCCATAACCTCCTCAGCTGAGTCATCTTCTGCTGCTGCATCTTGCTCCACATCAACGGCACCCCCCCAGCTCCCAGGTACTATTCCACATCCCGGATACGGCAGTGTCACGCTATCTTGGGGTTGACTTGCCTGAAAGCAGAGAGTCACACCGGACCAGCACTCCTGTCCGCCCTGAACGCACAGGTGGATCAGTGGCTGACTCCGCACCAACTGGAGATCGGCAAAGTGGTTTGTGACAACGGATGAAATTTGTTGGCGGCATTGAATTTGGGAAAGTTGGCACATGTGTGTAATCTGATCGTACAACGCTTTGTGCATAAGTACCCAGGCTTACAGGATGTCCTGAAGCAGGCCAGGAAGGTGTGTGGCCATTTCAGGCGTTCCTACATGGCCATGGCGCACTTTTCAGATATCCAGCGGCGAAACAACATGCCAGTGAGGCGCTTGATTTCCGACAGCCCAACAAGTTGGAATTCAACACTCCTAATGTTCGACCGCCTGCTCCAACAAGAAAAAGACGTTAACGACTATTTCTATGACCGGGGTGCTAGGACAGCCTCTGCGGAGCTGGGAATTTTTTTGCCACATTACTGGACGCTCATGCGCAATGCCTGTAGGCTCATGCGTCCTTTTGAGGAGGTGACAAACCTAGTCAGTCGCACCGAAGGCACCATCAGCGACATCATACCATTTGTATTCTTCCTGGAGCGTGCCCTGCGAAGAGTGCTGGATGATGCCGTAGATGAGCGTGAAGAGGAAGAGTTGTGGTCACCATCACCACCAGAAACAGCCTTATCAGCATCGCTTGCTGGACCTGCGGCAACGCTGGAAGAGGATTGTGAGGAAGAGGAGTCAGAGGAGGAATGTGGCTTTGAGGAGGAGGAGGAAGACCAACCACAACAGGCATCCCAGGGTGCTCGTTGTCACCTATCTGGTACCTGTGGTGTTGTACGTGGCTGGGGGGAAGAACATACCTTCATTGAGATCACTGAGGAGGAGGAACGGGACATCCAACCTTGTGCAAATGGGGTCTTTCATGCTGTCGTGCCTGTTGAGGGACCCTCATATAAAAAGGCTGAAGGAGAACAACCTGTACTGGGTGTCCACGCTACTAGACCCCCGGTATAAGTAGAAAGTGCCTGAAATGTTACCGAATTACCGCAAGTCGGAAAGGATGCAGCAGTTCCAAAATAAATTCCAAAGTATGCTTTACACAGCGTATAAGGGTGATGTCACAGCACAATGGGAATCTAACAGGGGAAGAGGTGAAAGTAATCCTCCTCCTCCCACGATCACGCCGGCAAGGACGGGACGCTTTACAGACGTGTTGTTGATGGAGGACATGCAGAGCTTTTTAAGTCCTACGCATCGCCACAGCCCTTCGGGGTCCACCCTCAGAGAATGACTCGACCGACAGGTAGCAGACTACCTTGCCTTAACTGCAGAGATCGACACTCTGAGGAGCGATGAACCGCTTGACTACTGGGTGTGCAGGCTTGACCTGTGACCTGAGCTATCCCAATTTGCGATAGAACTTCCGGCCTGCCCCGCTTCAAGTGTCCTGTCAGAAAGGACCTTCAGTACAGCAGGAGGTATTGTCACTGAGAAGAGAAGTCACCTAGGTCAAAAAATTCTAGATTACCTCACC
Source organism: Pelobates fuscus (assembly GCF_036172605.1). Lineage (NCBI taxonomy): Eukaryota > Metazoa > Chordata > Amphibia > Anura > Pelobatidae > Pelobates > Pelobates fuscus. The sequence continues at coordinate 335,598,084 of NC_086320.1, forward strand.
TTTATTAAGATGAATGAGGGATGGATCCCGAAGGGACTGACAGTGGGCGATACATTCGACTAAAAAAGGCCTGATGAGGAGGATGTAACAGGGATTAAACTGATAAGAATAGTGCTACTTAACACACCAGTCCTATCTGGTGGCACATTAGATTGCACGCGCAGTGCCCCAAATTTGAAGTAGGAGGACCGACAAGCATCTTTTTCCATCTCCCGGTTCCTAAAATCGATGCCATATACACGACCCCTGATAGGGGACGTAACAGGGATTAAACTGATAAGAATAGTACTACTTAACACACCTTATAATAACGCAGAGAGAGGCAACGCAGAGAGAGGAGTCTGAAGAAGAGGAGTCAGAGGAGGAAGGTGACTTTGAGGAGGTGGAAGACCAAACACAGCAGGCGTCCCAGGGGGCTTGTTGTCACCTTTCGGGGACCCTTTGTGTTGTACCTGGCTGGGTGGAGGAAGAGACCTTCAATGACATCAGTGAGGACAAGGAACGGGACATGGCTAGCTTGGTATCCAACCTTGTGCAAATGGTGAGTTTGCGGTTGTGCAAATGGACTGTTTGTGGTTGTTTGCGGTGCATTAAACAGGGAGTTTGGTCTGTCACTGTGAAGTGGGCATAGCCCTTACACTACCTGATCGATACAACATCATACCTGATGTTTTAAAGCACGTTATTCCAAACAATTTAGGAATGTTAGGTGATTTATACCCTTTATGGATTAAAACCAGACTCTGCATCAACTATGTAATTTTCCATGGCAGTTTTGCCATGGATCCCCCTCCGGCATGCCACAGTCCAGGTGTTAGTCCCCTTGAAACAACTTTTCCATCACTATTGTGGCCAGAAAGAGTCCCTGTGGGGACTGCCTATTGAAGTCTATGGAGTTTTGCCCGTTCGCGAACGTTTGCGGAAATTTGCGTTCGCTGTTCGCAAACGGAAAATTTTATGTTTGCGACATCTCTATTCATTAATCATTAAGCAAAACAACAGAGTACGTTTGATGTCTCTGAGACGTTCCTTGTCCTGAGCAAACCAGGCCTTAGCCTGGACTCTCTTCCAAATGCTTCTTGACCTATGGAGGCTACTACTTCCGTATGGGCTCCAATACAAATAATCCAATTTATACCAGGAGGACAAAGCTTTTTGGATGCGGTAGTTACTTGAGTGTTTGTTTTGGTTTTTATTGTGACTCACCTTTTTGATTACGTGCCCATTATATTTTTCCTGATGACTTTATTTATTTTTAAATGTATTTATTTACTTAAATCTCCCACTCATGAGGCATTTTGTGCCAGTTTGGTTTGACTTACCTTTTATAATATCGAGCTGATTTCCTCTATCATTAGTGAGTATTCTCATGGGAGCTTACTCTAGCCTTTTAGTCTGGCATACAGTTTCTACTTTTTTCTTAATAATATTTTGTGGGATTACCATGTAGCCACACTTTTAGGATGTCTCCACTGTTTAGTTTTTCATTATACTTTAGAATTAGAAAAAACAACACTGTTGCTGTTTCTGTGATATGTGATCGTTATACTGTGATGTTCATATTCTCTACATGTTAAGTAAAATGAATGTCTGATTGTGGCATAAATAAAAGAAGAATTTTAAAAAGTGTTAATAAATAAATAAAATGACATAAAATCAATCAGTGAGTGATTTTCTTTATATTGAATTAAATATAAAATCGATCAGTGAGCAACCTTTCCATGGCCTAGATACCATTGTAACATAGTAACATATTAAAAGTCCATAGAGTTCATCCATCCAAAGGTCTGAAGTCATTCCCCATTGTGCCACAAACAGGGAAAGAATAGGCCTCCAAAATGGCAATCAAATCTCTCCTTGGTTCGACATGCTGTTACTACCTTCATTAATTCTTGTTTCCTGTAATATTTTATTGTATCCAAAAATCAGCCAGACCTTTTTTTTGAAAAGTCTCTACAGAATCTGCTAACGCTACCTCTTTAGGCAAAGAATTCCATATTAATATTTGTTCTTACTATGAAGATCCCTTTTCCTCTGCTGTAGTAAATTTCTGTTCTTTAAGTCTCAAAGTACAACCTCTTGTCTTATTTCCAGTTCTGCTAATGAACAGATTGCTAGATAGCTGTATAGATCATGTATGTGTGCATATATAGTCATCATATTCCCTCTTAGAGACTTGTTGTTTTCTAAAGTAAACAATTTCAGTTTATCTAGCCTTTCTTCTGAACTAAAAATTTACATTCCCCCTATTAGTTTTTTAGCACGCATTTTTCAACTCAATTAAAACACTTTTCTAAAACTGGAGCACAAAATTGCACCACCTAACCATGGATTTATAAAAGGGCAAAAGTAGTTTAATGAAGCAAATTTTGATGACCGACATTGTACATTGTTTTATTTATTTCTTTGTCTATAATTATTCCCAAGTCATTCTTATTAACAGTTATTCCCAACCCCATTGAGGGTAATTCCTTTTGGGTGCCTCGTTGCAAAATGAGGAAATATCTTTGCACTTATCTACATTGATTTACATATGCCGCTGGTCTGCTCAGCTGCTGGTCTGCTCCTATTGTATCCAAATGCTTCTGAATCAAAGTACTATCCTGTGCAGACTGGATTACTTTACCTCGTTTCGTGTCATCTGCAAATACTGAAACATGGCTCTTAATACCAACTTCAAAACCAATGGTAAACAGACTGAAGAGAAGTGGACCAAAGGCAGAACCACTTTCCACTCTTGAAAATTTTGCATTAACAAATACACTGTGTGATCTATCTTTAAGCCAATATTCAATCCAAGAACAAATATTTTGATCTAAACCAATTATTTTTTTCCCAGTTTGTATAACTTTCTGTGCACTATATGTAATGTTTTTGCAAAATCCAAATAGATCACTTTTACTGCAATATCATGACATATATTTCTACTAACTTCTTCATAGACTGTGTAGAGGAGCTCAGTACTCAGACTGAGTACATTCGTTGTAGTTATTTTATTCCAGGAGAAAAATCGCACTTCAGGGATTATAGTTCCTCACAGACACTAGACGACACTTAGTGCTGGGTACAAGAACTGTCTTTATTGCAGCTGTGCAGAGGTATCTATACCCACTGAGGGTAATTTGCATACAATATGGTGATTAATAGTACATACACTTCCCCATCAAGCCTTCTTCCCATAATTCCTTGCTGGAAACAAACCTCAGCCCCATCAGCTCCATTTTATCCATAAATTTCGAACAACCTAAAACAACGTAGGTTCCTTGTAAAATTCACACCCAAGCAAGAGGAAGCCTTACCCTGTAACCCTGGGTCCATGGCAGGATCCGAGTTGTGTTGGTGCCCATGGTGCCCATGGTGTCCCTTTAAGTATTTGATAATTACAGCTTGTCATGCCATCTTCCCAGTAAACACTGTTGAAAAAATAATTGCCTCAACAGCACTTCCCTGTTAAGTGTGACATTGTTGCCACATGATGCTTTGCGTGCATTCGGGCCTCTGCACGTAAATGTTGTATGAAAAAAGAACTTGGATGATTAAATGGGAGTTCCCAAGGCTACTAAGTAAATGTAAAATACTGACAACCACATAAACATTATTATTATTATTATTATTATTATTATTACTTGTTTTATTTAGTGCTGTAGATTCTAAGAAGCCCATGTTGAAGAAAAGGTTCCATTTTCAAAGACTAACAGTGAACTGCAGTCAGTCAAACAGGATCAGCTACTGCCTAAAAATATTTGCTGCAATGCCAGGTGTAATAAATCCAATGCTTAGAAATTAGAGTGTGGAAAAATACCAGATGAGTCATGCAAGCCGAACACCGTCTATCATCTGCCATTAACACAATAGGATTTAAAATGAAGTGCACCTGAAAAAGCTGTGTTTTTTTTCTCCTTTAGTATATACCAAGGAAAGACCAATAGATGTAGATTTACAAATACCTTAGAGCATACATGTAACTTGGTTGCAAGGATAAAACCAATAAAGCTTGCATAAAGTTAAAAGAGTGTTCTAAGCACCACAACCACTATATAGTTGTTGTAGTGGTCACAGTTTAACGAGTCTTTGAGTGCTATCTCCCTGTTTCTGTTAAAACATGTCTAGCATATTGACAAAAGCGAGGCCTCTCACTGCATCCAAACCCCGACCCCTCACCTGCCCGCTTAGATAATGCAGGTGTTTCACTCCTCATTATCAGTTAAAGGCTGACTACCCTTGGCAATAACAGCAATGATAAGATAGAGATCTGGGGGTGGGATTTCCCAGCTCTCATACCCAATCATTAAAGTCCAAAGGTGTCTGAATAGCAGGGGATGTGCTGGGGTTTCCAATTGACAACATGAAAATGCCACAATTTCCTGTAGTGCTTAGGGTGCCACTTTAACCCCTTAACACTGTTAGGGCATTCTATGGAATCCTACATAAAGTGGGCATTAAATCCTGTAGAGTGACACAGTATGCCCTGCATATGCTCTGTGAAGCACTGAGTAGTGGTTTTTGTGGGGTTGCAGACAGCTTTGAGTAGACCCTCCAGGGTCTGAATAGACCCTGGCTAGGTCTCCCGGTCTGTCCCCAGCCAATTAGCACCAATTCTGGGGATTAGGCTCATTTAGAATTGTCAACATAAAACCATCTACCGTGTTAAATATAGTAAAACCCTCTTTCTCAGAATTGATATAAGCAGTGGGTTACCTTGGGGTTAGAGTTAGTGGTGGGGTTAGGATATGGATAGGGTTAAAGTTAAGGGTAAGATTAGGGGTAGGGTGAGGGGTAGGTTAATGCTGGTTATTGATTAATTCTGTTTTAAGGTTACATTTTGTAGGGTTGAAGTTAAGGGTAAGATTAGGGTAGGCATATGGTTAGAGTTAATGTGAGCATTGACTAACAGGTATGGTTGGTATGGCGTTAGTGTGTGTGTGTTGGAGAGAGGTTGTATAGGGTTAGCATTAACTATCGTAAATTAATTTAGATCCCAAACATATTAGGCATTTAATAATCATGACTGGTATATGAATCTATTCTGAGTACTTTTTAATTAGTTGAACTGAATATAAGCAAAACTGTAAAACAATCCCCCCCCCCCCCAGTTTTTTTTTTCCCATTTCCAACATCTTATTCACACGTAATGTTGTGTTAGGTATGCATATAGGATGTTAAATGAAAGGCCTTTTTGTCCCTTAAACAAAAACATATATATATATATATATATATATATATATATATATATATATATATATTATATATTGTATATTATGTATTGGGGCACTTAAATAGAAACCCCTAAATCAGGCATAGGCAACCTTCGGCACTCCAGATGTTTTGGACTACACCTCCCACGATGCTTTGCCAGCATTATGGGGGATGTAGTCCACAACATCTGGAGTGCCGAAGGTTACCTATCCCTGCCCTAAATCATGGCGAAACAAACAAACAAACAGCTCCAATTCAAGGTTTTGTTAGATCTTAAGATTGTGCAATTAATGACAATGACCTGAGTTAAGACCAGTTTTTTAAACAAACACTAATGACAATGTTTTCAATGCAGGGTAAACCTGTCATACTGACAGGCACCAAGGGCGCTTCCATTAAATAACAGAGTAAAACTCTCCTCATTCAATCAGATGTTCTCAGAGAGACCATTTGATTAGTGCAGTGTAGCGCATGCACACTAACCTCAGCCAAAGATTGCAGCCAAAGAGAGAGAGCATCTTGAGGAGACCAATGTCAGAAAATTGTATCGATCAAATATCCACTAATGAACTTTGTCAGATGGGCTGCTTATTATGGACTACGTGCAATTGGTGCTTGTGTCTCAGTGCATGGAGGCACTTAATGGCTGAGAGAGCTCAGCTGATGCTCTCACAGCATGGTAAAGCTCACTGGAGCTAATGAAAGCTCTTTACAGGAGCTTCTATCTCCAGGGAAGGCTACAATAGGCACTTGGTAGATCCCAGTTGGCTGTAGTGGTTATGGGGCTTTGAGTGTTCCTTCAACCAACAAATATACATTGCAGGTGAGCAACTTGTGTTTTATCCTCTGTTCATATGAAGGCAAGTTTTTATAAGGCCTCCTTAAATTGCTATAATGTGTAATCTAGTGATGACTGTAGTATGAGAAGAAAAAATCCATAGTGAAGCAGATTATGCAGTAAAAAGTAATAAACTACGCGTTGATCTTTAATGATATTAAAGTTCAATTTGAATGTCAAAGTACAGCAATTATGTTGGTGTATATTAATGTATGATATGGCTTCATGTAGTTTTTATATCTCATTATATATATATATTTTTTTTTAGAAAACTAGTCAGGGCAATTTATACACCAAGTCATATCTTGTATTGCAGTTCAATGCAATTCTGGAAGCAATCTTGCTTTTTGTTTTGCACAAAATTGTATTCATTAATCAACTGCTATCCGTGGTGCTGAAATTGCTTTCAACTCTTGCAACAGTTATTGGCAAAAGAATGGCGTGTTTACGGTGCTACAAATTTCAGAATATAAATGCTTTACTCATTGATTTTGTCATTGATTTTATGATATGGTTTCATTGTAATAAAATACAATGATCTCTTAACAGTGTGTGTTCTATGTCCAAGGATGTTATTTTTTCCTTTTAAATTATTGCTGTCTCTGTACCTCCAACTCCAGTAGCATTGTCATACAGCCCAGGGCGAGATTTCCGGCCTGGCTAATGTCAATTCTTTATTGGCTGAGAGCAATTCAGCTGATGTTCTCATCCAATGAATCACCGGCCGGATTAACGTCCAGCTCTGCACCTACCACTGGAGAAGACCCATCGGCCAGTGGTACCCAAGTAAAAGGGCAACCCATTGCTAAACAGTTTGACCTTTTCCCGGGAAACAGTGCCAAGGTAAACCTGATGCTTGTAGTAAGCCTTTAATGATTAAGTTACTGAGAGTTTTGATATTCAACGCTATTCATTGCTAATAGCTAAGATAATTGGTCATTAAATTATCAACCTATATAAAGTGGGACAAATGTCACTCAGTGTTTCTTACCTACTGTTATTTTTAACTCCTAGATTTCTGACCCTCGGCTTAGTTAACAGACCTTTGAGCCTTTATTTCCATGTTGTCCTCCGGACTACCTCTGCTCCTCCCCTTCTTGGCGCCAATGTACTTTGGACCCCTGTATTTGCCTTCAGTTGTCTAATTTAATAAAGCCTGTGTGCTACAATGATAGGCTTAAAGCCTTCCCTAGGAGTGGTGATTCTCGACGATGTGCTGTCTACCTGCAAGTGGTTTCCAGTTCTACAACTAAATCTCAAAGACCTAATTATAAAAGAGCTCTTGTTTGAAGCCCAAAAACCTAACTGTATATAGACAGCTCATCCAGGACCAGCTAGGTCAATTACTATACACTGTGGTTCAGTAAATGTGTTCCTCATGAACATGTAGTAACTGGTTACATGGTCCTTACGGAGAAACAGGATCAACATGGAAGGACCAGTAATTATCCTTTCATTACCCCATGTGCGTAAGGCCGCTCTCTATTGCTTCTGACGCTTCTACATTAACATTTACCCCACTCTAAGCCCTCTAGACAAGTGTGTCCTTTTGTTGACATTTCTTACAGATTACAGACACCCCAACATCAATACTTTTCATGTTTGTTAAAGTCAGCTGACCAAGCACTCACGTTTCTGGGGTTGCCCACTAAATTTCGCACTCTAGTGTCAATTTCTCACTAATCTCTCTCATCTAGGCGTGACATCATTTTCTCTAGGTCACGCTCAGATCATTCAGGCCTTGATCAAAAAAAGTTTATAGGGGTCAATAAAATATTCATTAGTACAAGGGAGGTATATCACCTCCTTTAAAATTCCCACTCACCATGCCATGAGTGGAGAAAAAAAAAGCCATTTAGAAGGTCTCTCATAGTTAAGAGTTTACTGATATTAAAGTCTCACTTCCCTTGAGTGCTCTGGTTGGCTTACAAGCGCACTGGGTGTTGTTTAATATTAAGCAGCGACCTGATGCCCACAGCATCACACATCATACAATAGCTGCACAGTCTCTAGTATTTTATTCTTAAAAATAAGAGTAAAACACAGTGATGTCATAATAAATTAGGTCAGATTACAGCTATGTAAAGAGTGATGACATAGGAAAAATTCCATGGACACTCAAAGCTACACTTTACATGGACAGCGATGACATTACCTGCAATATATTCTCCTTCTCACCTACACTTGTGAAAAACTCTTTTTTCTACTTTTTGCTACTCATTGATAGAGACATCCTGATGATCAAAAAGAATTAGCTAGTCACACAACTATTTACCCATACACATAAATACAAAACTAACCAAACATGTCACGCATCCGTCATATTGTTTGGAAAATACATACACATAGATACATGCTTACACTAATAGCTAACTACATGCAGACACATCTGCATAAATAGCCAAAAACACAAATGTACCCTCAATTTTGTGCCCCTCCCACCATTCTTATGTACCCCAATGCCATGGCCCCTTCCATCTGCTTAGCCTCATTAATGGACAGTATAGGCATCAAACCAACTTTAGCTTAAAGGACCACTATAGGCACCCAGACCACTTCAGCTCAATGAAGTGGTCTGGGTGCCAGATCCCTCTAGTTTTAACTCTGCAGCTTAAAACATAGCAGTTTCAGAGAAACTGCTATGTTTCACTGAGGGTTAATCCAGCTTCTAGTGGCTGTCTCACTGGGTTTTAACCCATTCAGTCCAGCGGGAGGGGGACCTAATGATCCTATAGTGCCAGGAAAACAAGTTTGTTTTCCTGGCACTATAGTGCTCCTTTAATGAAATCTGGAGAGTGTATAGAAATCTGGAGAGTTTCTATTTTTTTGGCCTTAAATTAGAAAGTCATTCGGAATTCCCAACAATTCTTACTAAAGTGAATAACTCTATCAGAATAAAGAGAGGACAGGCTGGAGAGAATAGGTGGCATAGAATGAGCAGAGAAATCATAAACATAGAGGCTGCAAAAGAGAGGTGAAAGATGTGGATACAATTGGGATAAAAGCTGATGCGAGAGAATACACAGATTGTTAAGAGAGATGGATGAGCACTGTGGCGGAAAGGGACTGCTGATCAGATCTAACTGGAAACTAAATGGCAAGATTTAGGCCAAAATAGAGGATTTGGAGAATTCCCAATCACAATTCAGCTGTTTTTTTCTTCAACAGGGCATCATTGTGCAGCTGCAGGAGAGAGAAAGCTGACACCGGAGCCTGCTATGCATTATCACACTCAGGGCCGGTGCAAGTTTTAATGGCTACACAGGCAAAGATGCATTTTGCCGCCCCACCTCCCTACCTCCTCAAAAACATGCATTTTCACCTGTGTATCCCTTAATCTCTCTCTTGAATTTCTTACCCCACTTGTGTGTATGTTCTCCCTTTTATCTTACACTCCCCTTTAGTATATTTCATCTTCCCATTTTTTCACTTTGTGTGTCCCTTACTTCACTCAGCCCCTTTGTGTGTCTCATTCACCTAGCCCCCACGTGACTCAATTCTCCAGACCTCCAAACAATTCAACAGCCTCCCCATGTGTCACAATCCCCCAGACACCTATGTGTCAAAATCCCCCAGAACCCCCATGTGTCACAATCCCCCAGACCCCAGTGTGACCGCTTACTCCATCCTGTGTGTTGTAACATGGCGGAGTGTGGACTAAGGTAGAGGAACTTGTTTCCCTCTCCCCGGTCTGACAGGATGCAGTTCTGCGAGCTCAGTGCGCGCACTTCCTGTCAGATCAGATAGCAAGCTCTTCTACCAAAGTCTGCGCTCATCTAGGCTACAATAAATGACTGGCAGGAGGTGAACGATGTGCAATGCGCTCCCCTCCTGCCGGTCACCAGGGCATTGCTGCCCCCGGCCAGGTGCGCCCTTAAGCAGCCGCCTGTGCCGCCTTATGGTAGTACTGGCCATGGTTACAATGACTCTCTTCTTCCCGTCAGGATGTTAAAAGGTGAAGCATCTTCCAATGGCATATGTTTAAATTTGGCAGGCATGCACTTTTCCAGCATTCCTAGGGATAGGACACTGATTGGTTAGATCAGTGTCCCTCCTGGAGTGGGTGTGGAAAGCATAAGAAAGAAAAAGCTGGTAAATATGAAAAGAAAAAAAAAATCATATTTACCTGCTTTTTCTTCGGCCCGCAGAGAGAGGCAACTGTCTCATTCAATTTTAAAGAGGCTGTCTCAAAGTGATGTATGTGCCTATTAGCACAGCCAATGCTAAAGGCCAGCGCTTTTTTTTTTTTAACCATCTCAGGTTCTGCTTGTTGAGTATTCTATCCTGAGTACTACTGATTCCATAACTCCTTACAAATCCAGATCTTTGGCACATATCATTTTGACCTGAGCGATTCATGCCCAGCTGTAGGTTCCGCACAGGAGCCTGACGTTCTGACTCCTGCCTTAACTCTTCTCATGTTGTCTACATTATATCTTTAAATTGTATGCTTACTGTAGGAAGACATTTGCTTGTAGGTGACAGGAATTAGTCGTAAATGTGGTTCTACCATGGGCTGTCTCTTGTCATTGTGGCTACTTCAGAAAAAGAAAAAACGCAAGGAAACATTCTTAAAAGGGACTAACTATAGCCCAAGCCTTCACCTACTGCAGCAGCAGCACGGTCTGTATTATTATTAAGGGGAAAGCTGTATTAATGATCAAAAGAATGGAACCAAAGATCAGGACTTGATTCAAGCTAAGCTACAATATATATTTTAAAATTAGTTGTGTTTAAAAAAAAACAAAAAAAAACATTTTCATTACATTAGAACCTTCACTCGTATTTTGTCCTAAAATGTAAACCTCCATTTATATTTACTTTGTGTTCCTGACAAGTCACATTTTGGTGCATAATCTCGTTGGAGATTAAATGAGGAGGGGAGAGCGAATGGGGAATTACTTTGGAAATAAAGAACAATTTGCAGTTTTAATTATTTTCAGACAAACCAAATACTTATCACAATATACTATTAAAAAAAAACTAGACGAGATTATCTAAACTTGAAAATAACTATGTTATGGATGAATTGACGTCTAAAGTCCCTTGAAGGGAGTACATGCTGGGGGGATAAGGAGTGGATGCAGAGGCCAGGATTTAGGGATAGCATGTGGTGGCACACTACCCTTCCCCTACGCAGCACTTTTGTTATTCACACAAAATGGGAGGTCAGGTGAACCAATACATTCTTGCAAGAAATATTCTTTATTTATTTCCTTGTTACAATGTATAAGGTGGTTGGTTATAATGGCCAATCTTTGTGGCTAAGTAAATGGAGAAACCTTTTCTCCCCTGTTCTTTGTTACATTTTATAGAAAATAAGCATTAAAGGGAAACCATAGTGCAATGATAGCTTCCTATGGTTAAATTCACTGGCACAGACTGAAAGTCTGTATTGTGGAAAGGAGGGCTTGCAAAGGCTGCAGACATCAGATCTGCAGCTTTTGTAAGATTCTTTTTCATATATCCCTAATAAGCATTAATTAAAATGTATGTATGTTTCTTGGGGGAATATATCTACTATACAGTGGGTTTCTGGGGAAAGTAGAGTGGTCATTTCACTCCCAAATAGCAGAAAATAGATCAGCGAACTTCAGAGACATGATCTATACAGCAAAACTGCTTTATTGAGTTTGTTATTTGGATGACTACAGTGTCCTTGTAAATATTATGTATTTTGTTGCCTAGGATTGCAAGCGTTTTTTCGATAAACCCTCAATAAAAAATGCATAATTAAATGTGTGCAAGTTTTCATTTGGGTTATATCTTTTAAACAGTGATTTTTCTTTATTTTGTATTTGGTCCGTGGAATGTCCCTTTTAATTTTGGGTTACTTGAACATTTCCTTTCTTTTTTTTTTCCCTTTTCAACAGATGGATCAACTAATTTCATTATTCAAAGTACTGACCACCCTACTCCATTTTTATACAAAATGCCTTGATTCCTGTGTTAGTCATCCCCCCATGTGTAATCTCTTGTTTCCTGAACCTGCTTCTTGAATCAGTATTTGGAGTTTATTAGGAGGTATTAATGTTTAGTTCATATATGACAAAATAAATACTATTTTTTTGAAGTTCAAAGCTACCTTAGAAAGATACCTTCTTTGACAATGGTACAACTTCAGGAAGGATTTATTTCCCCACAGTCAAATATATATGAGCTTAGTTGTAATTATAAGCAAAATATATAATTAGAATTATGTATTTGTTTTTTTAAGAATAAAAAAACGCTAAGAAATAATGATTGCTAGCTCCACACAAATTATTTTTTATTCTTTACATTTTAAATTGATGGTACTTACACAGACACTAGCACAAAATAAGATACCATATTTTGTAATATATAAATTCATTTAAAAAGTTCTTAGTGATCCATATGCAGAAAGACAAAAATAAATAAAATGTCAACTATAAAGTTCTACAGAACAGTGCAATTGTAAACTGACATTCCCGGTTCATGCAAGAAACTAAATTCATGTGAAATCAAATGCAAACAACTGCTTTAAAGGACCACTCTAGGCACCCAGACCACTTCAGCTTAATGAAGTGGTCTGGGTGCCAGGTCCAGCTAGGGTTAACTAATTGTTTTATAAACATAGCAGGTTTATCAATTAGTTAAGCCTTCCCCCTAATCCTCTAGTGGCTGTCTCACTGACAGCCGGTAGAGGCGCTTGCGTGATTCTCACTGTGAAAATCACAGTGAGAGCACGCAAGCGTCCATAGGAAAGCATTATGAATGCTTTCCTATGTGACCGGCTGAATGCGCGCGCAGCTCTTGCCGCGCGTGCGCATTCAGCCGACGGGGAGGAACGGAGGCGGAGACGAGGAGGAGAGCTCCCCGCCCAGCGCTGGAAAAAGGTAAGTTTTTTCCCCTTTCCCCTTTCCAGAGCCGGGCGGGAGTGGGTCCCTGAGGGTGGAGGCACCCTCAGGGCACACTAGTGCCAGGAAAACGAGTATGCTTTCCTGGCACTAGAGTGGTCCTTTAATGAGCTCTCCCTTAAACCGCAAAGCACAAACACAGGGACTGGAATTAAGAACCTGCATTAGGCAACAATGAACTGAACGTGTACACCATATATATTATTGATACAACGCAATAAACAAACCAAAAACATTACAAGTTTGGCACATTAACATTGTAAACTAGAATGTTTGCAATTGCAGAGATATAAAGTGTTGCATGTAAAATATCAACATTTTTATAGAACTTTTCACAGGCGCCTTTAAGCCGTATTTTAACCCCTTAAGGACCAAACTTCTGGAATAAAAGGGAATCATGACATGTCACACATGTCATGTGTCCTTAAGGGGTTAAAGTTATCAAGTAGAAATTGTGCATGGCAAAGTGGTACAGAAGAAAAGCTGTTAAAAATTGTAATATGAATGAGCTACCTATACAAATATGAAAGGAAACAAATATATATACACACAGTATATATATGCATTAGAAGACTGGTCTACAGTGTACACAAATGGGCATCTAATAATGCAGCATACATAAAAGTTAGGTTCGCATTCTATCCAAAGAATGGTCAGTGTGCTGGCTGTTATTACTGATACAAATATTGGTGTGCATATTATTTGAATATTAATAAAAACTGATTTACAGTTTGATTTACATTTGCAACAGGGTTAACATTTATAACAAACTGTTACCTCTCCTAGTACGGCACCCCGTCGTCTCCAGTGACTTATATGTATATTTTAAAAAAGTACTTGTAGTTTACACAAGTCTCCACGCATAGTGGGATGTTTTAAACGATAACATTTTGAATGTATCAGATCTTCTAGAGTTTATTATAGATAACGATAAGCATAAACGTAAAACGGATATCATTTTTTTTTTATTACATTAACATTGCAAATATGGATTGTTGATGTAATTTAATGTACCGTTCATTATTGCACTATAATAATTTTATGAACTAGAGTGTAGTACAGGCAGCATTTATTTTTCTCAGTGGCATTAACTGTTTGCTAGTGTTTTTGTTATTTTGTTTGCGGAAACGCCACAAAACCTAATGTGATAAATTATTATGTTTACATAGTACACAGAAATGACGAATCAGGAATTTTCAATTTAGAACAATTAATCACACGACAATAATCATATTGCTGCTAGTAAGAATTACTTTTCGGCACTAACCGATCTCCTCACTACCGCTCCGCTTCTTTGGCAGAGATCAACCAATCCGGTGCTTCCCCATAGGGAAGACATGCATTAGGTGCTGAGCCAATAAAATATTGCTACAGGACCAGCACTTTCTCTATAACCTTTATAGCAGAGACAGACACACACTAAAGGCGTGTTTAACCTGCAATTTAAACATTGTTTACAGAACAGCAATGTAGGCTTGAAAAAGGACATGGAGCTGCACCAACACCATGTCATTGAGAATATATGGTCTGGGTGCCTCTAATGTCCCTTTAAAGGTGGAATTGAGAAGGAACAAATGCAAACATAGCAGAAACGTACCAGAAAAAATATCAGGAAATTACGCTATACCTTGTACCTAAAAGATAATGACATAAAATGTTGATCACATGTGTAATTTAATTGTAGTGGAAATATGACTGATAATCAGTGCTAAAATCCTAAAGCAGACAAAAGTGGCTCACAGCCATTTTTGCATTTTGCAATTAGGGAGATTTTGTGTTTTCTGGTCTACACTTATCAGCATAGGGTAGCAGCACCTCTTACAATACACAGTATAATTATTTAACAAGAGTACAGTGGGATCTCTATCCCCTCCAAATAAGAAACTAGAAAACACAATAAAAACCCTGACACACAAACTGTAAACAAGAGAACAGCAACATTTAAAATGTGTATAATATATCCTCTTTCCTCTTATGAGCATTTATCAGTACTTCAGAAGTCGGAAGTAGCAAAATTCGATGAGCATACCAAACACCATAAACAAAACATGCTGGTGGTTATGGTGCTACGAGGCTGCAGGTGGTATCCTCTTCCTTTGAATCAAACAGTTTTTAAATAGTTTGAAGAAAACTAGGAGCTCTGAGGCATCCAGGGCTACGCAGCCCTCGTTCACTGAATTGCCTCCTCACCTCATAACCATAATCTAGAAATATCCATTTTGTCCACAAATGACATATTTGAAAGGGATAGGTGTGGAACTATTGGATCAGCAATCGGGCGAGCAAAAGGGGGCAGGCTGCGAATGTCAAATCACTCAAGAATGATTTGACCTGGGATCTAGAGGAAGGATATATACTCACTAGAATGACATGTAGTAGTTATGGTGCTTAGACTGTCCCTGTAAGTCATTACTACTACGTCACGATTTACTAGACGAGATCAATATTTGTGGCATTAACTAAACTAACAGGCATACAATAGGCGGGAATAGCTGGCACGGTCAAATCGTAAACAACGGGATAGCACTAAACAAATACAATAGTTATTCACTAAAGAGAGAATTCCAAATGAATTTTGAATTTAATTTTGAACTGAAAAAATGATCTAATTCAGTTCAGCTACTTCGTCCAAAAATGTGTAATTCACTTTGAAATGTCACTTTAGCAAATAACCCAGATTGCGATTCTTCCCCTTTAAAGTAATCATGCCTTCAAATACTTAGTATATACGTCTCTTTGGAAACATGAGCTTTTGTTGCTATTTATGCCACTTTTAATGCAAAGTGCCTAGGGTGAAGAGAAGGTTTAAACACAGGACATGCAATCAATTAAATCCCACAAAGCACAGAGTTTTCTAAGGTAAAGTCATAGTGAAATCTTGCAAAGTTCTCTTCCAGATTGTATACTGGAACCCTTTCAGGAAGCTCGCTACAAATGTTCTGTACTTCCTGGACATGAGGCGCCAAAATGAAAGGGATATCATTTAGAAGTTCAGCCATCAAGTTGCTTCCCTCAGACATTTCACTGGTGAGCCTGGGGGCTCCGGTTCCATCTACATTAACATTTGGTGTGCTTTCTGCAGGTTTCTAAAACAAAACAAACAAAGATTAATAATATAAAATCAGGAAATTACATTGAGACTTACAGTCTCAATTATTATAATTACACACAGACACAATATAATTTTTTTCTGATTAGAATTAGTGATGGAGACAGGGACAGCTTTCCAATTAGGCAGAGTAGGCACCTGTTTTCAGCTCCTACAATGTGCCTTTTGAATTTAAATAGGTTGGTGAAGTGCCAGGAGCCTGGGTTAGTATCCATTGTATCCTTAAAGTGGCACTGTCACGCCATACTAACAGTTTCCCAATCACCTTCTCTTCAGCTTTCCTACTAGTTTTCCTTTTTCTTCATTCTACATGTATTTTATAAATGGAAGGCTCCGCCCCATTATCATTTAGGACCCCCACCCACCACCATTGGGTGGCGACTAGGGGAGGGGACAATAGGTCCCATCATATTATCTTTTAGGGCCCGATCCGCCGCCAATGGTTGGGTAAGACAATAGGATCCCCCATTATTATTTAGGGCCCCTACCCGCCGCCAATGGGTAGGGGCTGATGGGGACTATAGGTCCCCCATTATTATTTAAGGCCCCCACCAGGTAGTCCCTCCTTGTAACCAACTAGAATGAACAAAAATAATTGAAGGCCAACATTTTTCCCAAGAAGCACTTTGGTCTTCAGTTAATTCGCTTTAAGTTCTATTTATTCGTCTTCCGAACAAATGGACGAATAGCCAAAATTCTGACAAAAACGAATGCCAAGGTCTACAAAGTGGACATGCGCTGGATTTTCACAGCGCAAGCAAGAGTTGGCAAATGAAGGCAATGCAATAACGTCATCCAGGAACACTAAGATAGCTTCGTTTAGGACATAGATCTGGAGAAGTAAATATATAACAATCACTTCATTGCTAGCATGTCAGTGTCTCAATGGAGAAAATCTAGGTGAGAACACACACATAAACATAAAGAGGACCCCTCTACAAAGGTTCTACCACGAAGGGTATGGCGGTTATCTAGCAGTTTGAAGACAAACTGGACACATGTGGTATCTGTAAGTGGTATCTGTAAGCAGATGTTATTTTGGATCAAGGTAGGGCAACATTTCATTTGGCTATATCTTTTTTTTATAACCTGCTGCATATGGAGAGTTTTTAAGTCTTTATAAGGATTGCAAGCCCTTACTAGCATGCTCTTTTGTTTGCTTGTCTATTTATTTATAAGACTTGTAATTTGTGTTTTTTTTTTTTGGAGGGGGTGGGGATGCCGAAGTACATGTGACGTCTGTTCGCTGAATGTCACTTCTACCTCCCCCACCACCCCAAAGTGCACCCACCGACTCCATTGATCAGCGAGTGCTCTATTTTGTTTATGTGAAATGTACTCTGTATTGAAGCTTGATAAAAACCCAATAGCGGAGCCAAATTGTTACTGTACCTTGTTGTAAAATAAAATCTGCTTAAGGATACTTACATTGGCTAGTGATTTACCACTGTGGCTGCTATTTGTGAAGAACAGAAGGAACGCCTGTGGGAGGTCTTTTCTGTACTCCCTTATCAATCAATTCTCCGGCATAGACGTCTATGCTGAAGAATTCATTGAAAAGTGGGAGAAAGGCTTGTTTTTTAAACCGCTTTTTCTTGCAATTTATACATTTGCTAGCAAAACCGCTAGGACAATGTAGAGGTAAAAATAAATGTTCTTTAAAAAGAGCATAAGTTGTTCCTGGCATGACAAGTGCCTTTTAACTTGTTATAAATAACCTACCTGTGTCAATAATGCATTAAAAGAAAGAAAAAAAAATCTATACATAACAGCATGGGTTAATGATAAATTCTCTTTAATGTGTTAAATTATTAAACTGTTCAAACTAAACCTTATCAGGAACTTGTACACATGCCATAAAAACGTAATGTACTTTTGACAGCCAATTGTCGCTATAATAAGATTAAGAGTGATTCATATCACCATTATCATGCAAAACACTTAAGAACTGGAGTATAATTTGGCAGTTAAAAAAAAAAAAAAAAGTAAAAAATGCATTGTTAACACAAAGAATAAAAACAGGAAATACTGAATACAACAGATATAAAAATGCTAATTACTAGCTTTATTAATAAAAAAAAAAAAGTATTTTGTGCACGATTATACTTTCAAAGTATGTAGAAAGTGAAGAGCACATTTCAGCAGCCTTCTCTGCAAAGCACATAATAGATGTAATGTGATGGGCAGAATATTCACTGTGGAACAGAATTAGAAGAGGCTTTCAGACAGACATAGGGATTGCGTGAATATTTCATGCTCTGAGGAACTCTGAGGCACTGCTCATTTGTAACACATACTCTTCCATTATCCCATGACCTTTCTTAGATTCCATTTTAATTCCGAGAGGCCACAGCAAATACCCGGTTAATCAAACATCCACCAAAAAAAAAAAAAGTTTTTATTCTTTTAAGTGCAACAATAAAGGTGGGTACCAATTTTATATTGGACAAACATTACCTGGAAAGGCTGACTGTATGTAAATTCTGTCCCAGGAAATGCAGGCCTGTCAGTTCTCTGTTCTGTAGAGGTTTGTCCTACACAAGAAATAAATGATAAGTTTATTGCCATTATTTTGTGTGATCCCTTTCTAGACGCTTGTAGTCTGTACTATGTGTCTACACATCCAAATGTCCCATTTATTTACATAGTATATTGGGATGGAATATTCCCCAACACTACGGAATTTTGCAAGAATTAATAAATATACGGTATATATATATATATGGATATGTAGAAAATATAGAAAAGTATTATTACTATACTATTTCAGTTTTGTCTTTAAAAATACAAAAAATAAATAAAGTGTTGTTCTTTTATTGGCTGCCATTTAAAGGAATACTCCAAAGAAGAGTTGTCATATTGTACTATTGGATACTTCATGAATTCAACAACACAATTGACTTGAATATTCACTAAAAATATTTTTTTAAGTATTAGCATGAGCAAACACCACCAATTCCTTCACCTAATTTGACGAAATGTAAAACCATCACCGTTTAATGATTTCACTACTAGAATTTAGTATAAACTTTTTTTTATTTTCATGTATTAATAAGAATGAAATGTAGTGCATAAAGGCTAAATCACCCTCATTTATACTCTAGGATTTTTATTATTATTTTATTTGTATTCTTTTATTTTTGCTGTGCCATAGATAACAAAACAAGCTTATGATGCCACGACAGCAATGATAAGCAAAGTAATAACATACAATATAAGATAGTAGCATGGCAATCAGAGAAAGTTAGCACAATTTTTGTATAGATAGATTAGTAATCCAGTTAAGTTTAACGTGTCTAAGCAAATTACTGTATACACTGCGTGCAGAATTATTAGGCAAATGAGTATTTTGACCACATCATCCTCTTTATGCATGTTGTCTTACTCCAAGCTGTATAGGCTCGAAAGCCTACTACCAATTAAGCATATTAGGTGATGTGCATCTCTGTAATGAGAAGGGGTGTGGTCTAATGACATCAACACCCTATATCAGGTGTGCATAATTATTAGGCAACCTCCTTTCCTTTGGCAAAATGGGTCAAAAGAAGGACTTGACAGGCTCAGAACAGTAAAAAATAGTGAGATATCTTGCAGAGGGATGCAGCACTCTTAAAATTGCAAAGCTTCTGAAGCGTGATCATCGAACAATCAAGCGTTTCATTCAAAATAGTCAACAGGGTCGCAAGAAGCGTGTGGAGAAACCAAGGCGCAAAGTAACTGCCCATGAACTGAGAAAAGTCAAGCGTGCAGCTGCCAAGATGCCACTTGCCACCAGTCTGGCCATATTTCAGAGCTGCAACATCACTGGAGTGCCCGAAAGCACAAGGTGTGCAATACTCAGAGACATGGCCAAGGTAAGAAAGGCTGAAAGACGACCACCACTGAACAAGACACACAAGCTGAAACGTCAAGACTGGGCCAAGAAATATCTCAAGACTGATTTTTCTAAGGTTTTATGGACTGATGAAATGAGAGTGAGTCTTGATGGGCCAGATGGATGGATTGGTAAAGGGCAGAGAGCTCCAGTCTAACTCAGACGCCAGCAAGGTGGAGGTGGAGTACTGGTTTGGGCTGGTATCATCAAAGATGAGCTTGTGGGGCCTTTTCGGGTTGAGGATGGAGTCAAGCTCAACTCCCAGTTTCTGGAAGACACCTTCTTCAAGCAGTGGTACAGGAAGAAGTCTGCATCCTTCAAGAAAAACATGATTTTCATGCAGGACAATGCTCCATCACACGCGTCCAAGTACTCCACAGCGTGGCTGGCAAGAAAGGGTATAAAAGAAGAAAATCTAATGACATGGCCTCCTTGTTCACCTGATCTGAACCCCATTGAGAACCTGTGGTCCATCATCAAATGTGAGATTTACAAGGAGGGAAAACAGTACACCTCTCTGAACAGTGTCTGGGAGGCTGTGGTTGCTGCTGCACGCAATGTTGATGGTGAACAGATCAAAACACTGACAGAATCCATGGATGGCAGGCTTTTGAGTGTCCTTGCAAAGAAAGGTGGCAATATTGGTCACTGATTTGTTTTTGTTATGTTTTTGAATGTCAGAAATGTATATTTGTGAATGTTGAGATGTTATATTGGTTTCACTGGTAAAAATAAATAATTGAAATGGGTATATATTTGTTTTTTGTTAAGTTGCCTAATAATTATGCACAGTAATAGTCACCTGCACACACAGATATCCCCCTAAAATAGCTATAACTAAAAACAAACTAAAAACTACTTCCAAAAATATTCAGCTTTGATATTAATGAGTTTTTTGGGTTCATTGAGAACATGGTTGTTGTTCAATAATAAAATTAATCCTCAAAAATACAACTTGCCTAATAATTCTGCACTCCCTGTATAGTTAGTCGACAGATAGTGTAACTAAGACACAGACATTCTTAAGGTTAAAGATAGAGACAAGAATACATCAACATGAATATTAACAGGAAAGTTTCTCAGGGAGGCCCCCAGCTGATTGCATGTTGTAAAGAGTAGGCCAGAGGTGATACAAGAGATTAGAGAAAGGATGATTGAGAGCAGTGTCACAGAAATTACCCCCTTGGTGTGAGGGTAAGATGAAGGGCAATAGCTCTTCTTTGTGCAGCCCTGGCACCTGTATCAGCCTATGCCAGCTAGGGGCATTGAAGAGTCCTGAGGCTTTAAGAGCAATGACGGTCCTACGGGCCTCAGTGTATGCCAGCAGGTTGTTCCATATGACCAGATCAGGGTTACTCCTGGCACCTCAGACAGTTGAAGAGTCTCTGTGTTGGACTGCGGTGCATCCCTCTTGCTTGCTTTCCTGCGCTGGATCGATAAGCTCTTCATGGTTCGCTGCCATGTTGGGGT
This sequence comes from Pelobates fuscus, assembly GCF_036172605.1. Taxonomy (NCBI): domain Eukaryota; kingdom Metazoa; phylum Chordata; class Amphibia; order Anura; family Pelobatidae; genus Pelobates; species Pelobates fuscus. The sequence goes on from NC_086320.1 coordinate 335,619,449, forward strand.
CTTGAGCACTGATGGCGCCACAGGCTGCTGCTGGGTATGTATTGGCTGTAGTGTGGAGTAGTTACCCGGCGGTCTTGAGGGAGGGTTCTGCATCCTGCTCTCCACTCTCTGCCAGAAATCTTCAAAGATTCTGTCCAGTCTGGACAAGATATCTTGCCTTTCTCCTGTGTTGCTGGAGATCCTCACAGCAACCGCCATCTTAGGTGATTAGTCAGATTTTGCAGTAGCTGACATGGTTTCACCCCATGGTCATGTTCTGTAAGGGCAGCTTCCCAGGGATGGACCGGGATCACCCCCACTGGTCCAGAGGGGGAAACAGGGTATCTGTTCTTCATTAATTGCCGTTGTATAGCCCCGTTCCGGGAGATCGGACGCTTCTCCCGTCTGGTGTGACTTAGGCCACATGGTCCAAAATGTGCCACAAATGAGCTCACGTCGAATCTTTGAGCCCTGCGGGGATTCTCAGCTGGGTCAAGAAGCAGGTTAAGCCCTGGATTCGACCCAAATCAAGCTAGGTTAGGCAGAAGTCTGCATATTAGTCAGTATAGGAGAGGAGCTTTATCAATACACGTCTCTCCACCATGCCAATCAGGCCCCGCCTGCACTGTAGGATTTTTTTTACCAGTCTATAGAGAAACAAATTTCTCTGCCAGAAACGATTAGTCACTGGTATAATTCCTGGAAGCTTGCTGAAAATGTGAATTTACCCCCTATTTCCAAACAGTTAAGGAAATATCAGGGATGGGAGGAGTGAATGGACTTTACCATTTCACAGTCAGCATTACATTAGCTTTCCCGAGATTGACAAAAGATTGCTATAGCAGGTTTAAATATGGTATCTTTATTTTAGAAATATAATTTAACTGTATTTCCTGTATGTTGGAATTATGCTAAAATGCAGACATTTTAATACTTATACTGTCTAAAGTTTTTCATTTTCCAAATTTACAAATACATGGAAAAAAAAAAAATTGTGTAAATTCCGCAATTTAAATGCAAAGAAATCAGTACACAAAATGGTGGTGTTATATATGTTAGCTGTGCATCCCTTGCTGCAAATAAATATTACGCGAACATGTTTTCTATCAAAAAGTGCTAGGTAGTGAAAGGGCTGATAAGTTGTATGAATTAAAAGACAAATACGTACTCTAACCACAATAGAGCATATCAAAATTAACAACCTAACAATTACACATATGCAAAACATTTTTTAACTCCAAATGACCACTATAGGCACCCAGACCACTTCAGCTCAATGAAGTGGTCTGGGTGCCAGGTCCATCTAAGGTTAACCCTGCCAGCTGTAAACATAGCAGTTTCAGAGAAACTGCTATGTTTACCTATGGGTTAATCCAGCCTCTAGTGGCCGTCTCATTGACCGCCGCTACAGGCGCTTCCTCGCTTCTCACTGTGATTTTCACAGTGAGAAGACGCCAGCGTCCATAGGAAAGCATTGAGAATTCCGATGATGACCGAAGGAGGAGAAGAGTCCCCAGCGCTGAGGGAGCCCGGCGCTGGAGAAAGGTGAGTGTTCCCTTCCTCCCCCTTCAGCCCGGCGGGAGTGGGACAATGAGGGTGGGGGCACTATAGTGGTCCTTTAAACAAATGAATACACATTGCAAAGTCCATAAGGAAAATTACATGTTAATTACTCTGTCACTTATTAGATTGATCAATGCATTTGGCTATCCTTAACCTTCAGCCTGTGAAATATAACTAAATCATGAAGGCATCAGCTTTCTTTTTTTGCTATTAACCTTGTGTTATCGACCTATCAGGCTCAATGTTGCAAGACTGAAGGGATACCCTAAGCACCAAAACAACGTTAACTTAACGCCTTAGTGAACAGATAGTTTTTCAATGTTCTTACCGTTAAGGACCAGGGCTCTTTTTACATTTCTGCTGTGTTTGTGTTTAGCTGTAATTTGTCTCTTACTCATTTACTGTACCCACACATATTATATATATATATATATATATATATATATATATATATATATATATATATAAATATATATTTTTTGCCATTAAATGGTCTTTCTAAATATACCATTATTTTCATCGTATTGTATAATTTACTATAAAAAAAATTATTAAATATGATGAAATTTAAAAAAAAAAAAAAAAAAAACACACTTTCTAAATGTGACCCCCAAAATCTGTTACGCATCTACAACCGCCAAAAAACACCTGCGCTAAATAGTTTCTAAATTTTGTCCTGAGTTTTTATAAATGCCCAATGGTTTTTTTTTTTAAAGTTATATGGCATTAAGTACCCCCCCCCCAATAAAACATTACATTGTAACACTGATATCGGTCAGGAATCCCTGACTCTTTTCATGCAACCATTTTACCAGCAATCTATGCCAAATTAAAATAATAATAACTGGTGATTTCTTTGACACACAAAGCAATTTAAGAATACATGTATGGAGAACTTTAAAGGACCACTCTAGGCACCCAGACCACTTCAGCTTAATGAAGTGGTCTGGGTGCCAGGTCCAGCTAGGGTTAACTAATTTTTTTTATAAACATAGCAGTTTCAGAGAAACTGCTATGTTTATCAATTAGTTAAGCCTTCCCCTATTTCCTCTAGTGGCTGTCTCACTGACAGCCGCTAGAGGCGCTTGCGTGATTCTCACTGTGAAAATCACAGTGAGAGCACGCAAGCGTCCATAGCTGAATGCGCGCGCAGCTCTTGCATTCAGCCGACGGGGAGGAACAGAGGCGGAGAGCTCCCCGCCCAGCGCTGGAAAAAGGTAAGTTTTTACCCCTTTACCCTTTCCAGAGCCAGGCGGGAGGGGGTCCCTGAGGGTGGGGGCACCCTCAGGGCACTCTGGTGCCAGGAAAACGAGTATGCTTTCCTGGCACTAGAGTGGTCCTTTAAGGATTACTGCCAAAGAACACCCGAATATGTGTTCAGCAACATCTCTGGGGGCTAAAAAACCTTATTTGGAGGGTGTGCATTCCAGTTTTCCAACTTGGAATTTTCTCAGCTTTTTGAAGACATTTTTGACATTTTTGAAGCTGGGCAATGTAATTTACCCCCATCAAACCATATATTTTTGAAAAGTAGACACCCTAGGGTGTTTCAAACGGTTGTATTTTAGCACTTTCCATGCACCAAGTCTACCACCAGTCTTTTTCAGACTTTTGGGTAGTCATTTTTTGTGTTATTTTTCTCTCACATTGTACTTTAGGCATGGATTATCAGTTTCTGTTATGTGTTACTGACAAAAAACATCCCAATATGTGTTCAGCAACATCTCCAGAGTACAACAGTGCCCCCAATGTACAGGTTTAATGGTTTTTTGCCAACTTACAGGGGTCAAATGTAGGACTTTCCCCTTTTCCATATTTGCACATGGAAATTTGCCAGATTGGTTTGCTTGGCCTATGTTGCCTTTGAGATCGTATAGCAGCCCAGGAATGAAAATTAAGTATAGTGTCCCTTTAAACTCCTAAATGGCAGAGAATTAAGTAAATCTCTGATGTTTAGGAAAATAGGGTAGGCAGCAAAAAGAATTTCAACGAATCCCTCTCTTTTCAACTAAAAGGAATACAATACATTGTAAAAGGAAAATAAAAAGGAAGTTGCACAATGTGACATCAACACTAAGTGTTGATTTTAGATGTATCAGATCTGATCCATTTACAAGAAATACTTACTGTAGATTAAAAGTGCCTGGAACGTAGATCCCCAGATGTTTTAGAACTACAACTGCCATGATGCTTTGCATGCCTTTAGAATGACACAGCATCATGGGAACTGAAATTTCAAAACATGTGGGGATTTATCTTTTGGGCACACTGCTGTAGATGTTCTTTACTGCAACCTTCTTTTTTACCCCCCATTGTATGTCCTGCCAAGAAATTTTACGTGCTAGTGTAGTATTTAACACACAATATAATTTATTTTATGCTGTCAGAATAAAGGGGATGAAGATGCGTGTTTTTTGGTTATTGTTCTATTTCAGTACAACTGAAATTTAAATCACTGAATGTGTGGGCAGAGAACACTGCACTTTTAAAGGGACCCTGTAGACAACACTTCATATAATTGAAGTAGTTATAGTGTCTGGAGTCCCCAGCCACTGTTCTTTCATTCAGCATTAACACGTTTTTAATGTTTTAATGCTAAACAAGAGTCCCCCGCAACCTCTCTCTTCTGTCCTGCTTGGGCTAAAGTGGAAGCATTAATCTGAGCAGAAATAAGCGGCTGTGATTGGCGGAGAGTGTCAGCCTATCACAATGCCATGGCAGGTATGAATTTGTATGGCTATGAGGAATTGTGCAATTTTTGACTTGGCTTCACAAAAAAAAAAAGCTTGTGTAAAACTGCTCAAAAAAAGGTTGAACACTGAATGTAGAAATAGTGCCAGGGGACTTCAGGCACTATAGCAAATTCAATAAGATGGAATGGTTATAGTGACTACGGTGTCCCTTTAAAGTGGACTTGCAACTTGTGGGGTTTATGCTTTGTACATTGTATGGTAAAAAAACAACAACAAACTAATTGAACTAATTTGTATATGCCCACCTAGAATCCCTTGCAGTAGTAACATCACTGCAAATTTGAGCTTTCTGTGGGGAAAGCAAATCGTAAGGCTTAACTGGTGTTTGCAGGTCTGTGTTTAACAATGTATTGACTATATATATATGTAGAGTTATAACAGGGGTGCCCAAAAGGTTGATCCCCGGATGTTTTAAAGCTACAACTCCCATGATGCTTTGTCATTCTAAGGCATGCAAAGCTTTATGGGAGCTGGTTTATAACTTGCTAACAAGCACACACACAGAGATAGACTCTATGCTTAATAAAATTTACAATGCAAATTTTAATCTGCAGTAACCGACGTAGCCCTTTATTTGTCTTGGACATACATAAACCACACAAGACCAAAATATGATATGATCAAGCATTGAATCGGCAATTTTTGGGTCTTATTTTTATGAAAAATGTCTCCACTGTATGATATAGACAGCACCATAGCCACCTAAATAGCCTGAAATATGGGGAGAATTACAAGGCCGTGTAAAAGAAAACATGCCAGGGTTGGATAATTAAAGCAGCTGGCATTATCACTGAGGAATTAAAAATTACAAAACAGGGATTATAGCTCTTTCTTTCTAATAGAACTGCTGCAAATCTTCCAACAATCTAAAAAGCCAAAGAAGGGTGGAGTGACTCAGCCATCAATTACTTGGGCACTTGGATTACTAACAATTTAACCAACTAACTTCTTACCTATGCTGGCTACTTATCCAAAGAATTTTGCTGACCGGACACTGGCACATCTTCTAGCATGGGCATGTGTTTGTGACCAACATGAACATTTTGCCAAGAATCATGTACCTTTTTCAAGCCCTCCCAATAAAGATTCCATAAGCCCATATATTTTTTTTTAAATTCTTTATTTTTCTTGTGCATTAAAATACAAAACAGAGTGGTCTGCAGCGCCACAACAGCGGTTACAGATCCGTCATCGGCTGACATGGTCATGGCATATATAAATTGCACATTTTATTTTTTATATGTGAATATGTCTCGATAAAAACAGAGTTAAACTAAAAAACAAAAACATGGTAAATACTCGTTTATGTCATACTTCTATTTTGTTGGGTCTCGAGTGGGTCGACCGCTTAAATTATGAGTTCTAAGATATTGGTGTCTCATTTAAAAATCAAGTAAACACAGGTAAACAGTGCCTGAATATTTCAGACGTATAGATAGGGTATCTTGGCTTGATTTCACACATTCTGTTGTGTTATCCTGCGTGGTATTTGTATGTTGCGAAGCTGGTTAAATTAGTTATATCAGTGCATTTTTACTCCTGTCTTATGGAGGTGCCCTTTGTTGTGTAATTTTTTGCTGGGTAGTCTAGTAATTAGCGGAGTAACCCTAGTTTGGGGCTTCGCGTCGGGGTTATGTATTCCGCTTCTAGGAGGTAGTCTCCCTACCAGTAGGCGATGTTAGGTGTTGTCGTGGTGTAGACTAAAAGGTAACAGCGTGCTGCACGTCCTGTGTCTCAGAGTATAGTAATATTTGCGTGCGACTGTGTCGTGCAACTAGTTATAATTAATTCGGGTCGTTTTTAGCTACTGGGTTGCGGAGGTGTTGGTGTGTCATTTCGCTATTCCCTCATTTGTCACCCTGTGGGTCTTCCGGGCCGACAGGAGGGGGGGTCTGAGTGTTGCCTAGCGTGGTAACAGAGAGTGGTAGGAGCGGAGAGGAGGCCGCGTGTGCGGTCGCCCTGGCAGAGTAATACGTGCTTCAGTTGCTCATTAGAGATAGTAAAATAGAATAATACTATATAACAATAAAAATAATATAAAACCCAATAATAATAGAAAACAATAATATAACTGAGGCTGAGGAAGGATTAAGTAAGTGGTAAGTCCAAGTGAGGAGTCAAAATGTCAAATAGGCGTATTGTTCCATTGGTGTCGGGAAACAGTTCTTGGGTCTTTCTGGGTCTTTAGGTGCCGGTTCCTTCAGAAGGCTCCTGTCTTGGACGCCGCGGCACAAATATTGTTGCCCGTTCAGGGTCCCAGCTGTGTGGAAGCCTCTTGGTAGTTTGGGATGTCGTGCGGTGCATAGAATCTTGTGGTAGGCCCAAAGCCTGAAGTAAGTCCCGTGCCCCGTGGAGGTCGTGGACCACATGTTTCTCTTCGCCCTTCTGGATTAGAAGGGAGCGGTCGGGGCGCCACCTGTATGGTATGTCCCTTTGTCTGAGCAACGTGGTGAAGGGTTTTAACGACCCCCTCCAGGCCAACGTGCCTCCTGTGAGATCTGCAAAGAAAGACAGGGCATGGCCCTCAAACGTGAGTTGTGCCCTGTTTCTGGTCGCTGCTAGGGTTGCGGCCCTGTCCTTCCTGTGTTGGAAACGTATTATCAGGTCTCGAGTGGCCGTCGCTGGGGCTCTAGCCGGTTTTGGGATCCTAAATGTGCCGTCAAGTTGGATGGCTTTGGCTGCTTTCGGTGAGAGAAGTTCAGCCAGTAGCCTGCGTGTGTAGTGCGGTATCTCCTCGGCAGGTATGTCATCGGGCAGTCCCCTTACTTTTATGTTAGTCGCTCGGCGTTCATCCTCTACAGCGGCGAACCGCCGTTCAAAGTCCGCATTTTGTTTTTGCAGGTGCGTGATCTCCTTCTGCATGGCGGTGATACTTGTGCTGTGAGCTGCTGAGGAGACTTCCATGGCTCCCAGCCTCGAGTTTATGCCTTGCAGCTCCACCCGGAGGGTGGCTATGTCCCCTTGTAGCGTGGACTGTAGGTTAGCCAGCAGAGACTTTAATACTGAGGTTGTGATCGGCGCCCCGTCTGGGCTGTGGGGTGTGGTAGTAGCAGCCAGTGGTTTCGGCATAACGAGCTCGTCCTCCTCCAGGGAGATTTCATCGGAGAAGTCAGAGTAAGTGTCGGCTAGGGCGGCCATCTTGGGCCCTGGTGCTCCGTTTGCTTTCCTCCACATTACTCCGATATCGTGGTTGTGTCCTTGCTGATCCGGCTTCGGTTTTTTAGATTTCCGACCCATGTCTGGTCAGCCACCACTTGCCGGTTTTTGTGCCGATTTTAAGGGTTTTTGCTGGTCTGATTGTGCTAATTCCGTAAGAATTTCTCTGGAGCTCCGGCGCCATGCGACCTCTCCGCTTCGCAGCTAGGCTCCGCCCCCCCATAAGCCCATATTTACGTCTCTATATACTTTACATATCAAGTATATGTTGGAAGGATACTAGGCCCAGAGATTCTCACAATTGATACTGCCAAGAACCACATGAGTCCTGGCTGTCTCTCCATGTCAGCTAGGCTCTCAGGTCAGCTACTCTGGATTTAAATTTGAAATTCACTTTGAATTCCCACTTCAGTGAATAACCTGTAGAGAATCACATCACGTTTGTAGACCCATCTCTGCCTTGCTACAAGCTAGTCCCTCAAACCAACAAAAATCAGATGCAAACATTTGTATTATCAAGTCTGTTGAATTATAATATATATATATATATATATATATATATATATATATACATATACATATACACACACACACACACACACACAATTTAAAATAGCCAAATATCCTTCCAGGTAGGATTTTTGTCACAGATCTTGTAACCACAGCCTTCTAGGGTAATGAAAGTCCAGGACACATCCAGCTCTGTTTTCAGATTTATTTGGTGAAATATATACACAGGTGTTTCAAAAGTGAAAAATAAACAAAACAAAAATTCCTTGCTCTTGCTTGAGCACTTACTATACACAGCAAATCCTTATCTGGAATTGGGTGGCTTTTCCACTTGCCAATTTACAAAAAGTATACCTGCAAGACACCATTCCTCTGGCTTTTCCTCCTCTCTCTGCAGCATGCTGATCCCTTCCCTAAAAGCCTGCTAGCTAATTGATCAGATACAGGTGAGGTGCAATTAGGCATAAGTGAAACTATTAAGCAAAATAAAAGTTCTGGTCCGACTGTTACCTAGCAGCTGGTGCTATTGGAGCACTGTCCCACCCTGCTCTCCAAGTGCTCCGCCCCAGGGACCCATACCGTGGTTTGCAGAGTACCAGTAATGCATCTTGCAAACCTAACATCTCTCCCTGGGACATTTAACTCTCAAACCTCAGGCTGCTGCTCAGTAAATCAGGCCGAATATATATGCCATCAACTACCACACCACATTTCCTCTCACATATCCTCCCACCCAGCTCATACCTATGGGTGTGAGCGACCATGGACAACAGAGAGTGTATCCTGGAAAGCCCATCAGCATTTCCTTGTTTTAGACAAGCCCTGTGTTCAACCGTAAAATTAAAAGACTGTAAACCCAGGAACCATCTGGTTACCCTGGAGTTATTCTCTTTGTTTTGACACATCCATGTAAGTAGTGCATGGTCCGTCACCAATCTGAACTTTCTCCCCAACAGATAGTACTTAAGAGAGTCTAATGCCCACTTAATGGCAAGACATTCCTTCTCAACAATGGAGTAGTTCTTCTCATGTGGGTTCAACTTCCTGCTTAAAAAAAAAAAAAAGACAGGGTGTTCTTCACCCTGGTATTCCTGTGAAAGGACTGCCCTTAATCCCACTTCAGAAGCATCGGTCTGTACTATAAAATCTCTAGAAAAATCAATCTGAAAAAATGAATCTCCTATAGTAACCAGTTAAGCCTAAAAAATGCCTTCACTTGTTTTTTCGTAAGTGGCTGTGGCCATTTTTGGATGGCTTCCACTTTGGCAGTCTGTGGTCTGACCAATCCTCTCCCAATTGAATACCCCAAGTACTTCGCTTCCTCCAAGCCAATCGTACACTTTGAAGGATTGGCAGTTAAGCCTGCCGAGCGAATAGCATCAAGCACTGCTTGAACTTTGGGGAGGTGGGATTCCCAGTTTGCGCTGTGGATAACAACATCATCCAAATACGCTGCAGCATAACGAACATGGGGTTTAAGAACTCTGTCCATCATTCGTTGGAATGTGGCAGGTGCACCATGTAACCCAAATGGCAATACAGTATATTGAAACAGGCCATTGGGTGTTGAAAAGGCAGTCTTTTCTTTGGCTCGTTCAGTGAGAGGGACTTGCCAGTAACCCTTTGTTAAATCTAAGGTTGTTAAATAACGAGCTTTACCCAGTCTTTCTATCAACTCATCAATTCTTGGCATGGGATAAGCATCAAATTTTGAGATGCCATTTAATTTGCGGTAATACAATAGGACTGCTCCAGTCACTCTGGGACTCTTCAATCACTCCGGGTTTTAACATTTTTTCAACCTCTAAGTTTATAGCCTCCCTCCGGGCCTCAGGGATTCTATAACGTTTGAGATTAACCCTTTTCCCTGGTTCGGTTATAATGTCATGTTTGATCATTTTAGTCTTTCCTGGAACTACAGAGAAAACATCCCTATTTCTTCTGATGAAATCCCTGACCTCTTGCTTCTGGACTTCTGCATTTACTGGACTTTTTACTGGGACTTTCATTTGGCGGTATTGTTATTTTGTGTATATGCTGTGGTGCTTTGCTGCTTTTAATTTTGGCCATTATTGCAGTACCATACCACGCTGTATTTTATACATATATCTGCCTATTTTTGTCCTATATTATTAATATTTTAATATAATATTTTATCAATTAATAAACCCTTATTTACTCTTGAATTCGTGGAGTCTGGGTCTTCAACTGAAAATTATCGAAAGCCTGAATAGGCACCCGAGAGCGAAGTACATAGAGCCTAAGAGGCTCCATCCTTGTGAGTTCAATCCTCATATGATACAATTGTTTGTTTTTACCTACATGGAAAACACTATGTATGTCTCATTTGTTTTACAGATGTAACCACCATATCTATATCTGCAATAGGTGGTATATTCTTTTTACTCTGTATATTTTTCTAAGTGGGTGTGAATTATTTTAATTGTTTCACTTTACCTTTAGGTGTTAAGGGATTACACCTTTCTGTCACACTTACTTTTATTGTCTATTTTAAGTTGGAAGCGCCTACACAACTATACACCTTGTGTATATTTTGTTAACTTTATACTTGACATCACTGACTCTTTCTATTATTTCATATGGTCCATGCCAAGTTGCAAGGAACTTGCTCTCCACGGTAGGGACCAGAACCAATACCTTGTCTCTAGGTTGGAACACTCTGACTCTAGCATTACGATTATAGCGGTTTCTCTGAGCCTGCTCGGCTTCCAGCATGTGTTCCCTGACAATAGGCATGACAGTGGCCATTCTATCCTGCATTTGTGCAATATGTTCAATCACACTCCTGTGAGGAGTAGTCTCCTGTTGCCAGGTCTCCTTAGCTATATCTAGTATTCCCCGGGGATGTCGCCCATATAACAATTCAAAAGGAGAGAAGCCTGTGGAGGCCTGTGGAACTTCCCTAATGGAAAACAGCAGATATGGCAATAAAAAAAATCCCAATTTTTCCTATCTGCATCAATTACTTTGCGCAACATACTCTTAAGGGTTTTGTTGAACCTCTCTACTAAACCATCAGTCTGTGGGTGGTATACTGAAGTCTTAAGATGTTTAACCTGCAAGAGCCTGCACAACTCTTTTGTGACTCTGGTCATAAAAGGGTTCCCTGGTCTGTCAGGATTTCTTTAGGGATACCCACCCTACTGAACATCAACATAAGTTCCTTAGCTATTGACTTTGCAGAGGTATTACGCAAGGGTATGGCCTCAGGGTATCGGGTAGCATAGTCCAAGATGACTAGTATATACTGGTGCCCCCTAGCGGATTTTACCAGTGGCCCTACTAAGTCCATAGCGATCCTTTCAAAAGGCACATCAATTATGGGTAAGGGTACAAGTGGACTGCGAAAAGCTTTGAAAGGAGCCCTGTGCTGGCACTTAGGACAGGAGGAGCAGTAGTTAGTTATCGCAGCAAAAACTCCAGGCCAGTAGAATCTTCTAAGGACTCTCTCTAGTTTTTCGACTCCCAAGTGTCCCCCTAATATGTGGCTGTGAGCCAACTTTAGTACGTTTTTTTGCTAAGTCTGGAGAACCAACAGCTGCTTAATGATATCTGAACCTTTCTTTTCTACACGGTACATTAGGTCATTTTGTACTTCAAAATAGGGGAACGCAATGCTTCCCCTGGTTGAGTAGCAACCCCATTTACAACCTTAAAGGGACACTATAGTCACCTGAACAGCTTAATGTATTTGTTCAGGTGAGATCTATAGCTCCCTGCAGGAAATCTAATGTAAACACTGTATTTTCAGAAAAAATACAGTGTTTACATTGATTGATAGGAATACCTCCAGTGGCCGTCACTCAGACGGCCACCAGAGGGACTTCCTATCATGCAGGGCCCTAAAAAGGCCCTGTACACGTCAGACGTATTAAAATACGTCTGACGTGTGCAGGAGAGAGAAGGCACTGTGTGCGCGCCTTCTCTCTCCAGCCGGTCAGAGAGGAGAGGGGGCGGGCAAGACCGCGAGCTGAGCTGTCAGTCAGCTCAGCTCGCGGCCGCACACACCGCGCGCATGCGCATGAATTCCGCCCTCTGAAGTATGTGCGCATGTGTGGCGAAGACGCGCATGTGCACAAGGGAGCAATGACGCTTCCAAATGGAAGCGTCGGATTGCTCCCTGCTCACGCCCGCCTACTTCGTCATTTTGACGAAATAGGGGGCGCGGCTTCACGAGGCTCCCGGCGCTGGAACCAGGTGAGTAAAACTGCTTGGCTGGAGAGTCCCTTTCATATTATTTCTAGCGGTCACGATAGTGGGATCTTCCCACTGAGCACTTTTAAAGTTACCTGGACTGATCCCAACATCAAATAAGTCATTGTCCTACTCTGCAGTGCCAATAGGGTCCTCAGTAGTTTGAACAGGATTATCTCCCACTAAAACTGGTTTAGGGCAGTATTTTTTCCTTCTCCTTTGTCTGTCACAGTGGTCAAAATCTAAGTCAATATTTGTGAAAGGGAACATGATATCTTCAGCAGACTGACTTATTGCTGATGAACTTTGGCTCGTCTTTTCTACAGCTGCCCATAATTAAAAAAAAAAAAAATGGGGAAAATCTCTACCTATCACCACCTCATGGGCTAATCTAGGTACTACACCCACTCTGTAATTTAAAGTCCCATACTGGGTTCCAATATTTACTTCTGCGGTGGGGTATTCTTTTTTATCACCATGAACACAGATAATGCCTATTTTCTGAACATGATCAGGTTTTACACAAGGTATCATAGACTCTGCTACCAATGTAACCATACTTCCTGAATCAAGTAATGCTCTAGACATTTTTCCATTCACAGTTACACAGCACTTGGTTATTATCAAAGTCATTATTATCCGAACCATAACAGTTGAACAAAAAGGAATGTGCTCCCTCATCTTTGCCCATATTGCATTCTATAGGTTCATCCTTCAATGGACAGTCCTTGGCCATATGACCATCCTCTTTGCACTTGAAACATTTGACAGTATAATCTGACCACCAATTAGTTCCTCTCCCAGGCCTATTAGACCTTGATGCCCCCTGGTGTTTTGTGTATAGAGCTGCAGCTCTTCAGCTCCCCTTAAACCTTGAACAGTCTTACCAGATCTTGCAGAATCTTGGGGCTTAGGATTGCGGGGGTTTTCCTGTGAAGTAGGACATAGTAGTTCTCCTGCAGCCACATATCTTTCCACCAAGGCAATCAGTTGGTCTGCTGTATGGGGATCACTTTGGCTGACCCAGCGACGCAGGGCAGCTGGTAAACCACGCAAAAACCGGTCCATTACTAAGGTTTCCACAATGTGGCTAGCTGAATGGATTTCAGGTTGTAGCCATTTCCGTGCGAGGTGTATAAGGTCAAACATTTGCGAACGCGCGGCTTTGTCTGAAGAATATGACCATGAGTGGAATCTTTGGGCACGTACTGCAGAGGTTACACCCAGTCGTGCCAAGATTTCAGCTTTCAATTTGCTGTAGTTACTTGCATCCGCTGGTTCTAGGTCATAATATGCCTTCTGCGGCTCTCCACTTAGGAACGGTGCCAGTATGCTTGCCCACTCATCAACCGGCCATCCCTCCCTCTCAGCAGTGCGTTCAAATGCCAGCAGGTACGCCTAAACATCATCTGATGCAGTCATTTTCTGACGGTAGTGGCTCGCCCGAATCAGGCCCGGACTGGCCATCGGGCACACCGGGCAAATGCCCGGTGGGCCGCGGTGGCCATGGGCCGAGGCCGGCAGGGGAAGGTCCCAGGATCTCCCCTGCCGGTCTATGCAGGGCCGGCACTATCCGAGCGCCGGCCCCGCTGTTTTCAATGAAGGGCCAGTGAGGAGATCAGAGATCTCCCTCACAGGCCCCCTTGGAGAGACATGCGGCTGGGGAGGGAGGTAGAGAACCCGGCGGAGCTCTATCTTGCAGCTCCGCCGGGTTCCTCTCGCGAGATCCGGCGCGTTGCCATGGCAACGACCGGATCTCGCGAGAGTGAACTCTAGCCCTCAGGCTAGAGTTCACTCACCACTGGACCACCAGGGATGGTGTCGGAGTGCCGGTCCCCCCTCCCACTCACCAGCATGCCGGTCCCCCCTCCCAGGCTAAAGGTAAGAAGGGAGGGGGGGACATAATGCATACTCTTTCATTTTATTTTACCCCCCCAACACTCAATCCCTTCTAACATTCACACACAGCACACACATCACTATCACACACAGCCCTCTCACTCCCATCACACACAGCCCTCTCACTCCCATCACACTCAGCCCTCTCACTCAGCACTCTCACTCCCATCACACTCAGCACTCTCACTCCCATCACACTCAGCACTCTCACTCCCATCACACTCAGCACTCTCACTCCCATCACACTCAGCACTCTCACTCCCATCACACTCAGCACTCTCACTCCCATCACACTCAGCACTCTCACTCCCATCACACTCAGCACTCTCACACCCATCACACTCAGCACTCTCACACCCATCACACATAGCACTCTCACACCCATCACACACAGAACTCTCACACACATCACACACATCATCCACAGCACTGTCACACTCGGCACATTTAGGACTCACACACACATCACAAAACACATCATACACAGCACTCACGCACATCATCCACAGCACTATCACACTTGGCACTCTCACACACATCACATTTAGGACTCACACACACATCACACTCAGCACTATCACAAAACACATCATACACAGCACTCTCACACACATCATACACACATCACACTCAGGACTCACACACATCACACTCAGCACATCATACACAGCACTCTCACACACATCACACACAGCACTCTCACACATCATCCACAGCACTATCACCCTCGGCACTCTCACACACAGCACCCTCACACACATCACCCTGAGCACTCACACACATCATCCACAGCACTATCACACTCAGCACTCTCACACACATCACACTCAGGACTCACACACATCGCACTCAGCACTATCACAAAACACATCATACACAGCACTCTCACACACATCATACACAGCACCCTCATACACAGCACCCTCACACACATCACACACAGCATCCATCATACACACATACTGCACCCCTCACATACACACCGAACCTCCCCAACACACTGCACCACACACATACACAATACTTCCAAATATATATATATATATATATATATATATATACACACACGCTCACACACACACACACACACACACACTACATTCCTGACATACACACTCTGGATCCCCTATACACACACTAGATTCCTTGTAAGCAAACACATACTACACCCCTAAACACACACTCTCTACAAACACTACATCACATATACACACACACACACACTATAGCCTGTATGCACACACTTGCTACATCCCCTATACACACATTCTTTACAGACCCTAGCCACATATGCACTACATTACACCACAAACACAACACGACTAAAACCGACCTTATTACACAATACCACACCACAATCAGCTCACTCTATACAAACACACACAATCCCACAAGCAGGCTCCAAACACAGCACGATACTCTTTCCTGGCATTTTTGTCTCCTGGTATCCATTTATAGAGACACCAGAGACAAGTTGCAAGGAAACACAGTGCAAGCATGTTATTAAATTTGCTTGCACTGTGCAGAACAAGTACAGGGCTTTTTTCTCATGCTAGAGCTCTTTAGCAGAGCTCTGCGCATGGTCTGCCCTGGCCTGCACTTTGAGAAGGGGGCGTGTTTGTCGTTAGTGACGACAAAACACACCCTCTCTGCACCGCCCCTTCTTAGTGGGCCTCTGTGATAAAAAAATGCCCGGGCCGAATTTTTATCCCAGTCCGGCCCTGGCCCGAATCATCTTTGGCCTCTGGTATCTTCCATCAGGGTCTCCATTCAACTTTTCAGAGATAGCTTGGATTTCCTGATGTAGTCCCTGGGTGACTTTTTGCTGCTCCTCACGGGCTACTTTAAAAACATTTCTGCTTGTGTCACAGCAATCTGTTTCACCAAGGACTCAGTGCACTCCATCTGTGCTTTGGCCAGGACTTTAGCACACTCTGCCTGGGCCAGAACCAGTTGCTGCAGGGCTGCACTGTTTTCTGTAGCTCTCCTGTTAGCCTCCTGTTGCACAGAGGTGGATTGGATCAGAGCCTTGATAACTTCCTCCATGTTGAGCTTTAAATGACTTCTACCCTCAGGCTTACGTGGTTGCCCGCATTCTCCACCATATGTAACAAACCACCTCTCTTCCAGGTAGGATTTTTGTCACAGATCTTGTAACCACAGCCTTCTAGGGTAATGAAAGTCCAGGACACATCCAGTTCTGTTTTCAGATTTATTTGGTGAAATATATACACAGGTGTTTCAAAAGTGAAAAATAAAGAAAACAAAAATTCCTTGCTCTTGCTTGAGCACTTACTATACACAGCAAGTCCCTATCTGGAATTGGGTGGCTTTTCCACTTGCCAATTTACAAAAAGTATACCTGCAAGACACCATTCCTCTGGTTTTTCCTCCTCTCTCTGCAGCATGCTGATCCCTTCCCTAAAAGTCTGCTAGCTAATTGATCAGATACAGGTGAGGTGCAATTAGGCATAAGTGAAACTATTAAGCAAAATAAAAGTTCTGGTCCGACTGTTATCTAGCAGCTGGTGCTATTGGAGCACTGGCCCACCCTGCTCTCCAAGTGCTCACTTTCTCAAGTCTGAAGCATTTCTGAGCAAGACGACACATAGCTATCTATGTGTCGTCTTGCTCAGAAATGCTTCAGACCTGAGAAAGGGAGGTTCTCCCGAACGCTTGTCATTAAAAAATTAGATTAGTCCAATAAAAAGGTATTACAAGATACAAATTTTATCTGTTTTTTACATCTACATCACTGGACTAATACGGCTTTAATCTCTACTATATATACACATATCTACACACACTCCTTGGAAGTATATACTTTGCTCTTTTACCTTTTTCTAAAAATATAATGTTAATGAATTTGGATCATGTGACCTATGATGTCACACAGCAGTTATTTTTCCTCCCATATTTAAAGCAGCTCTGGTCCTTCCTTCTGTAAACACTTTTGAGAAAGCCATTAAAACATGTTAAGTGTATTTAAATATTGTTTTATATAATTCCTTTACCTTATATTTTTATTTTATTTTAAGTACTTTTTTATTGGACCTGTTTTCTGCTGGATTCCTGTACTCAATATCCTTGAAGGATATTGAAATACCACCTAAGCCTGTTGGACAGAGCAATCCCTATTTGCTCTATCAAATGTGAGTATTTTTCATCTATTTCATTTTCATTTATCACTTTTTAAAGTCTACACTATTCTGGTTTTACTTTCTCTTTTAGTTGTATAAATCGGAGAGAGACCACCAGCACCTATATCCTAGAGTGTGAATCATACCACTTTATGCCATACCTGTGGAGCCACTGTATAGGCTGCAGTACACATGAGTGCACATCTTTTATAGCTATATATTTTAATATTGAGTCTGGCATATTGCACTATATATCTCTGATTTCTCCTACATATCTACAAGAGAAGCTGTATCCAAAAGAACCTCCTATAGAGTCTGTACTCCACTATATCCTCAGGCGCGGATTATTCTGCCCAAGCATCTAAGTTGGAGTGTGAGTGCATATGATTTTTTTACCCTCACCTTACTGTATTTTTTTATGTACTTCACTATCAGTTTCTCATATATATATATATATATATATATATATATATATATATATATATATACACATATACACACACACATATACACACACACACACACACATAAAAAAAAACCGGACATTCCAGGCGCTGCACCTTCCTCTCTGTTTTTTTTCTGCTTCTCTCTCTACGGGACAAGAGAGACCCCGGATTTGGTGACCTAGCTCCCCTTTGGACTGGACAAGCAGTGAATATCCTCTTGCTTTTCATTCATTGAATGTTTAATAGTTGGATATTCTACAAATTGTTTTATTTGACAAATACAAAACCAATCTAATTACAAAAAAAATGGGTGAAATGTTATGCTAATAAGAAAAGACATAATGAACATCCTTTAGCAATATCTAGTTTTTGATAAGTCTGATCAAAACCACTTTGAGATGAAGCAAACACACAAGACCTGGATTTTTCTGCATTGTGCATGGGCTGATATACACAGCGAATGCAATCTACGTTATGAGTCTCCTTCCTAGTTTCCTACTTTTGCTTGTTATGTGGCGGCTGAGCAGTCAATCTTCTGATTATTCAAATTAATTACATTTTATTTAACATAGTACTTTTAAAATCCAATAAACGTAGTCAGACAACTAATATGTTGGGGGTAAATTGTCAGGCGACCATTTAGCTGTATGGATTAACAGATCCCGTAATTCCAAGAAAATATCCTAAAAGATGGTATGTCTCTGGGTGGCTCTACCACACAGAGTTGTAGTTCCACAAACACTGGACAGTTAAGTGATAACCGCATCTGATCTATAGACTGATTTTATTAATCTAAAGTTTCAATCATGGTTGTCTCTCTAAGCAAGCCCAATATTGCGTTTTCTTTTATTTTTAGTGAACAAGTAAGTGAGCTCTTTATTTTTGCAGAGGAACCCAACAATATAATATATCGCCATCTTGTGGAGTTTACATGAACAACTGGTGACAGGTTATCTGCTTAACTGAAAAAGCACCTGCTAGATATTTGTTTAGAGACAGTTAATTTGTTTACACCACAATGTACAATGCTGAAAGGGTTTACCATTATGTAATTAACAGTGGAGGCCGTGGAGCTCACTGTACAAATGACTGGTATGCAGAATCTTGGGATAGTCTTCCCATGTGTGGATATGAAATTGTGTTTTCATAATTTGAGTTTGCAAGTTGTGTGCACAGATCCATGGACTACTAAAAAATGTGCATCAAATGCCCTTGTGTGCCATTGCAGGCCCTCAATTCAAATGTAAAATAAAATAATTTTTTATTGAAAATTTAGTTTTTATAGTACAAGAAAATTCAGAGTGCATACATACAACATTCATAATACAGACGATTGGTACAGATAAGTCACCTTCATAAATAGAGTGAGTTCATATATATATCACAATCAGTCGAGTGTGGAAAACACACACAAAAAAATAAATAAATAAATAAATAAATAAATAAATAAAGAAGAAAAACAATTCCTTAAAGAGCCAGAAAGTCCTTAGTATGACGCAAACAAATGTCTGTAGCAAAATAGTAACAAATATAAAGGGATGTATCGATAGAAGTAAGCACGGATTTAATTACATACATTCCCTGAGTTATTATCAAGTGTCCAGATAAAATTATAAATACCATACTTCCAGTTAATCTACTTGATTAAATTTATAAATTACCATATAATAAAGAGCAATTTTGAAGCCAAGTTGAGTACCAGTCTCTTTTTTTTTTGAGACCGCTGAACAGTTTTTGGTAATGTCATTTGCCATTGTCAGTTGGAATTTAATTTGGTTAATCAGGGAGATTTTCTGAAAAGAATTAGAGGATTTCCACTGTCTCGCAATGGTAATTTTAACTGCGATAAAACAATGAATAGCTAAACAGATGTATTTACGTGATTTAAAGGGCCAATTCAGATGTAGAAGGGCCGAGGCTGGGTTTTTATTTATATCATTAAAAGATGCCTCCTTAAGGGATATTTCAGAAAAAATATTAAATGCCCAGGCCCAAAGTGACTTAAGTGCTGGGCAAGCCCACCATATATGGATATATGTACCAGAATAGGTACCACATCTCCTACAAGTAGAATCTTGGGAATTGTACATTTTAGCCAGTCTTGTCGGAGTGTAATACCATCTGTGGAGTAGCTTGAAATGACAGTCAGATTTAGGCCATGTACAAATTTATTTACAAGAATTATAGAAGAAAACCAGCCCTTTGGAGAAATCACTAGGTTTAATTCATTCTCCCATGTTTTTATCAGTTTATGAGGGAAGGTATCTAAACCTTTAAAAAGCGAATTAGCAACAGAAATAACCTTGGGTACGGTTTGATGACAAAATAAAAGCTGCAACTCTTTAGCCCAAGGGAAAGAAGATTGAATAACATGTTTCTGGATATAGTGTTTAATACGAAGGTAAGTAAATATTTCTTTAGACGGTATATGAAAATTATCCATGATCTGCTGGAAGGGCAGAATATTGTCTCCTTGCATAATATCCGATAGAGTTAATGTGTCTTTGTTGGCCCAGTGTCTCAGTGATAGATCCTCTAAATTATTTTCTAATATATTTAGTTTACACGTTCTAGGAATTAGATGAGTAAAACCCCAAATTTTCTTAATTTCAGCCCATATTTCCAGGGATTGAGCCAGAGATATTAGACAGTTAGACAAGTCCCTAGAGAGCTTCCCAGGATATGACCATATATAGAAGTAAAGTCTAGAAGCATGGATAGCTTCAGATTCCATGGTATACCATGGTTCAGAAATAAAGTGTGGTTCTTGTAAAGTATATATATGTCGAATAGTATTGGCAAAATAGAGATTAGTAATTCAAATGTAAAATTAAATACTAAAGGGAAAAAAAAAAACCCTATAAATGCAGAGCCTAGATCTTTGGTATTTTTGTCTCAATATAATTTACCTTATTTTACTTTTGGTTTTTTTATTTTTCAAAACACTCTAAAAACTATCAAAAACACACCCAACTATTGTATTTCAGGAACAAAACCTCCCTATGCACCTTATAATGCTTTTTTCATTCTTCCCATATTTAAAGTTTTATTGAATTATGACTTAGAGAGCACAATAACTTAGTATATTGTGTAAGAACAAGTACATGAAAACAACAGTAGAGATTCTTTTTGATTATCAACAGTGATCCAGTGACAGTTTTGATATAGAGATCACACATATGAACTTATAACATTGGAAGATTAAACTGTTGCATCAGTACCTGTCAGAGGCGATGGTGGGCTGCTCTGAGCCTGGTTGGGGGGAGGGAGAGAGGGAGAGAGGGAGAATATACGTGGGAAGAGAGCAGTTATCACCTCGATTTCCAATTTAGAGGTGATTCCAGAAATTCAGTGGGACATTGCTTCATATAACTTAGCCTTGTCCACCTAGGATTTAACTTCCTATATAGAGGGGAAAACTATAGATTGCCAGTGGGATGCTATTGCCGTTTTAGCTGCTACAAGAATATGCATTACAAGATCTTTTTTTGGTCGTCTAATGTTTGGAGGGAAAATATTGAGGAATAATCCTTCTAGTGTGTTGGAAATAAGTGGGGATGTGGTTTTAGAAATAGTATGGCACACGTGCTCCCAAATTTGCTTTAGGGCTGGACAAGCTAGAAAAAAGGAGAAATAATGCCTGTGTCTTGAGCTCACCGCCAGCAGGTTCAATTCCCTTGTTAGCCATGAAGCTATGTTAAGGTCAGGGGTATAGAATTTCAGGGATGAGAACAGGGATAATGTAAGCGGATAGCAGGAGCGGTGTAGCCCAAGCACGCCACATATATAGGAAATGTTTTGTCTTGTTTAGTGCATTATAGAGTAGTAGTAATCTATGCTTAGGGATTCATATGAGTTTGAGCATGTTGTATGGTCATAAAAGAGCATATAGAGTAGTAGTAATCTATGCTTAGGGATTCATATGAGTTGGAGCATGTTGTATGGTCATAAAAGAGCATATAGAGTAGTAGTAATCTATGCTTAGGGATTCATATGAGTTGGAGCATGTTGTATTGTCATAAAAGAGCATTCCCCAGCAGGATGCAGCTATATAGTATTTCTTTATGTCTGGGAGCCCAGGCGTTCCTTTGTTGGGTGTAGCTGGCAAGTGTTATGGGGTTTCCTGGGTGGATTCTTTTTCCAGATGTATGTGGTTATCTCTGGAAGTTCGCTAGCAGTGTATTGTGGAAAGCTATAGGGGTGGTTCTGAAGAGATACAGGAATATAGGGAGAATGGACATTTTAATAGAATTGATTCTACCTATCCAGGACAACTCTAATCCAACCCAAGCCTTTAAAGGGACACTATAGTCACCAGAACAACTACAGCTTAATGTAGTTGTTCTGGTGAGTATAATAGCTCCCTTCAGGCATTTTCATGTAAACACTGCCTTTACAGAGAAAAGGCAGTGTTTACACTGCCCCTAGGGACACCTCCAAGTGTCCACTCCTTAGATGGCCACTTGAGGGGCTTCCTAGCTCAGGGCTGCTCTGCATAGAGACACTGAATTTTCCTCATAGAGATGCATTGATTCAATGCATCTCTATGAGGAGGTCCTGATTGGCCAAAACGGCATTTGGCCCTGTCCCCATGCCGATTTTAGCCAATCCAATACTTTCCCTATGGGAAAACATTGGATTGGCTAAAAATCTGCCATTTTGAGGATGTCACAAAGGGGTGGAGCCAGCACTGGCAGCTTTAAAGAAGGTGAGTTTTAAACTTTTATAGGGGGGCAAGCCACCTAAATGGTGGGTTTAGCACTATAGGGTCAGGAATACATGTGTGTGTTTCTGACCCTATAGTGATCCTTTAACCCCTTAAGGACACATGACGTGTGTGACATGTCATGATTCCCTTTTATTCCAGAAGTTTGGTCCTTAAGGGGTTAAAGTTTGTCTGTTTATATGTAGTTATGTATGTGATTGTGATTTTGTCAGACAGTGGAATGAGAATTGCTGTAAGTTGAATTGCTAAATACGAGATAGATGTAAGGCGTCAGTCAAAAGCTGTAAATGTGTTTTAGGAGAGATACTGCTGTTGTGGAATTCCTATTGTGAGTGCTTGTGTTTTTGTTGTTCTTGTAGTAGGATATTGTTCCAAACTTTGCTAGTAGTTGTAACCAGTTGGGTAGGGACGCTATGGGGGTCTGAGAGCGAAAGGAAGATATTGTCCGTTGCCTAATAGGGTGTTGACGCCACAAATGTTCTTTTGCCTTCTTTTGCAAACTGGACATTATGATTCACTCACCTATTCTAAATCAGATCTCAATAAACACCTGGATTTCATGGGACAGCCATAATTTGTGGCTGCTACCTCAACATCCCAGGTTTGTGCTCTGATTTCCCACTTCTGGGGATCCGAAAGAAGTGTGCCCAATTAATGCAAAAACAACCTCATCATTAGAAACATCGGAACTTTGCGAACTAAATTCAGGGCATTCAGGTTATGCAAGAACGATTCAGTTTGCTCTGCGCAAGTGCTAAAATGCCTCTTTTTGGTCAATTCTACCAACATTTACATCACTGAAACACCCCTCCAGACCTGCCCCACTCCTGTCCTGCAAAATCCCCCCATTCTTCTCATTCCTTGTCTCGGACACGTTAGC
This sequence comes from Pelobates fuscus, assembly GCF_036172605.1. NCBI lineage: Eukaryota > Metazoa > Chordata > Amphibia > Anura > Pelobatidae > Pelobates > Pelobates fuscus. The sequence continues at coordinate 335,642,716 of NC_086320.1, forward strand.
TTTCATCAAGTTTGGCATGACTGTGTCTCCAATTTATTTATTCCAGAAATCCGCTCAATATGATGTGCATAGTAATTTGAAAAACATTTAAGATTGTAACCTGCTCATTTAAAAAGTGTATAAAACGCAACAAAAATGTCTAAGCTTGAAGAAATGCACATGAAAAAATTAGACATATTTGAAAATACGTTTTCGTTAGTGAAAGGCAAAATAAAAAAAAAAAGTCAAAACACAACATCCTACTTACCCAGTAGAACAAAATCTTCAACCTCTTTTTCTTGAATGGTTGGCTTCTTTGTTGCATCCTGGCTTTTCCTGAAAAAGCTGAACATTTTTCACAATGCAAATCTTGAATCTGCAAGACACAAAATTTAGAATGTAATAATATTGAAGCTACTAAAAATAATTTTAATGTCTAGAGTTGTCGCACTGTCCCTACTCTTCTCCCCTTCCACTTGCTCAAAGTCTGGAAGCCAAAAGGCTCGGACACACTGGTTGGCTTAGAGCGGTCAGCTGACGCTCACATGTAATCAATGGCTTCCCATTCATAAAAGTGGCTTGAACGAAAACTTATCTTTTGTAAAGGCAGTTTTATGAATAGAGATCCGGTGCTGGAACAAAGACTTTGGGGTTAAACCATTCGAGAACAGTTTAACCCCAAAAGGTGAGCCAGCACCAGGGGTCTCCTGGCACCACAATAACTTACTTTTGATGAACTTGTTATGGTGCCTAGTGTTCCTTTAAAGAGACGCTATAGCCACTGTAATTGCTATATTGCATTGAACAGGTTATAGTGTCTAGCGACCTCAGATGTAATTTTTCCATTAAAGACCTGCAAGGTCCATAGATATAATATTACCACTAATCCATATGATACCCTTATCGAGCATCATGTTTGCTGCTAGTATGCTATGCCTGCTGATAATAGATGCTCATATATGCACGGAATCCTCCTCAGGACTGGCTAATAACAAAGAAGCAATGTGCGGCATATCTGGATGTGGTGTGCTCCGAAACAAAATGATGCACATTTCCAAGCATTATGACCACTTGAAAACAGTGAAGTGGTAATGGTTCTTGGAATAACAAAGAAAACAAGATGTACCACTTCTCATTTGATTTGGGAGAGGAAGTGGCCAGGTAGTTTTATTTATTTATTTATATATATATATATATATATATATATATATATATATATATATATATATATATATATATATTTTTTTTTTTTTACACAACACTAGAGGGCCAAGAGATTTAACACACAACTTCAGTTTAACCCCTTAAGGACCAAACTTCTGGAATAAAAGGGAATCATGACATGTCACACATGTCATGTGTCCTTAAGGGGTTAAAGAATAAATATTCAAAGAAAAGGCTGAATTTTTCCTCTCTTTTATTGAGGCAAGCGAACAGTATTACAGAATAAAGAAATCAGAGTTAAAGCAGTTATAACAGATCAATGATGCAGTTGTTATACTAAATAACAAACTTTTTTTTTATATAAAAATAAACAAGCTAGGCTTACATTGGCTACGTTCATGAGTGAAGCATCAGCAGAATGGTCAGACTTGTCCTAACAATAGACAAAACAATAGCAGAGGTACTTATTTTAAACTACATAAGTTTCTTATGACCTATACACTTTTTATTTTAATTACACCTTACTGTTCCCCAAATGGGGGTATTAAAAATTTATTATTTTCTTTAGTTCTTTCTTTTTGCTCTATGATTAGTACATTTGCCGCTTCACACTAATAGAGCATTTCTTAGCAAGGGTATAAAGACTGGCTTTGGGGATACTTTGTTTTAGTTAACCTTTTTCAGTCTCTTCTCTTTCTAAAAAATAATGTGAATAATCACATTATAGACAGGAATCATTAGAACGTCGCTGTATCTAGCCATATATAGTGGGAAACAAACTGTAAAGATAGACAAAATACATGATAAACAGGCATAGAAAGCTCATAGCTAATCAAGATGATAACGGACAAAAGGCTACATGAAGCGTGGCAGCTAGTAGTGCAGATGGGGAATTCCTAATAGTTATGCAGTGGAACTTCCCTGGAAGGTGATTAATCAGTCAGCCTATACCCAAGACTGGGAAGCATAAGGCAGGCATGCCTAGGGTCCAAGAGGCAACGGCTTCTGGTGTGTTAAGTTGGGCACAAATCAAGCCCCGGGCCGGTTTAAAGGTTGGAACCTTAGTGCCACAGTCTTGAGAGCCCAGATAAAGTCCAGCCCTGGAGGAGGGAAACAAAGCGACCTTGAGGTTTCTTTATCGCTGGTGGCTGTAGGTCCTCTGCCTTTGCGGGTAATTCCTCGGGGTCTTGCTCTTGCCCCCTTGGCCCTAGGACCGAGCGGGCTAGCAGTTGTGGATTCTTTCGCTGGAGAAGAGTGATTGCCCAGAGGAGACTCCCCCAACGACCTGGACCCGCTCCCCCGAATCTCTTCACAAGGTTAAGACAATGAGGCCGTCTAATGCACCACCAGGGAGGCCCAGAAGTTATCAAGGAGCTCATCCAGCCACTAGATTTGCTTAGTGGGGCTGGGTTGTTCCATCCCTTGTTGCATTTGTCTGGGTGCGCTTCGAGTGAATATAGCCGCCATTTTGCGTGCTGCAACTGTAGCTTGCACTGAGCTAGTGCAGCTGCAGAGAGCTCCCTCGGTATGGACTGCAACCCCCACCGGTCCAGAGGGTGGGAAAAAGTTACGTCACTGCAGAGTCTGCTTGATTCCCCACAGGGAGGTAGGCCACCACTTCGAGTCAAGACTTGCTAGGCCGCAATTACATCGAGTCGGATCTCAGTCCCTGCAAGGCACACAAATGCACCAGTCTGGCAATGTGAACTGCTCAGTAACTGAGCTGAATGGGGTCATGGACAAAACGACTGAGTCTGCAATTATTGTTAGAAATGAAGGATGAATCCATCACACTATAACTCAACATGGCTGAATATATATTTTCATGTATGCTTAACTCTTCAAATCAAAAATAGAGAATTCTTAGAATAGGCAAAAACTAATTTTCTAACACGTATTTTTTTCTCTAACCTTTATAGACTAAAACTTGGAAACTAAATAAGCACGTCATTAAACCTGGTTTTGTAATATTTGAGGGGGAAGAAAGCTATGCACTCGAACAAGAAGGGTATTGCAAACACAACTTGTTTTTGCTTTTCCTCTGTGCAAAGGTTTCAAAATTACAAAACCCAAAGCACAGACGCATCTAGCACATTATGAAAGCAGAAGAAAAGTATCACAAGACACTCTGGCAGTAAATCACATGAGAATGTATGTATACCCCATCAATTCATTTTTTTCTTTTTGCTGTGTGACTATAAGCTTTGAATCAGTCACATAAGAAAATGAATCAATCATTCTCAGAAAGGTTGTTTTCTTCCCAGGGTTAAATAGATTGCAGGCATTAATAAAAAAATACAAATTAGGCTGAACTTGGCAGGGATCCTAAAAAACCATGGGAATGAAAGATTCACACTCTAGGAAGTGACACAGATGGTAACACTCTGTCCCCAAATATTGAAGTGGGCAGCTCCTATGGTTCCTGAAAGTCTACTATCCCCTACCAAGGATGCCATGTTGGAGGATTGGGTAATCATCCATGATCCAACACTTGTGGGTTAAGATAGACTTCTTGACATGTTTCTTTGCCAAGATCCGGCATCTGGAAAGGTCAAGGAATGTGATTCTGATGAAGAGGATAGCACTGTAACTTCTTAAAGCAAAGAAAACAATGAAGATTGGGAAATGAATGAAGTCAAAACAGGTGCTATTTTTTACGTAAAAAGTTCTAAATGTTAAGACACATTCTAATAGTTTCTATGGGAATTGCTTTTTATTTAGCTCTTTGCCCCAGAATGGCAAGTTTATGCCTTGAAAAATTTCCCTCCGAGGATTGCTGGTGCGCTATGACATAGGCGAGTGTCTGCGTGAGAGGAGGGGCGATATGGTGGAAGGATGGCCGGCGGGGGTTATGGCGGCTCGTTGAGAGGGAGTCATTTGCGGCAACTGTGGGGTTTTGTTACTGTTAGCTTCAAGCCAGAATAAATCTGGCGAGGTAACGAACGCTGAAATTGAGCCGGTATTGGAGAGGAGTGAAGAGACTGCAAACAGCAGAAAAGTTAAGTGAACTCCTTAAAACTTTGATTGTAACAGTGGAAGTGAGAGGGTGAAAGAGAGAAGGGTGGTGAGAAGGGAAGAAAGTATAAAGCAGAGAATCATTACAAACTAAAAGGAGAAAGTGGAGGGGAGAAAAGTTATAAGATCCTATAAAGTTGAATACCGAAATATTGAGAATAAGACACAGATTTGCTCCCTGAAAAAAAAGGAAAGAAGAGAGAAAAGGGAGGGAGGGAAGAAGAGAAAGAAAGGAAAGGGAAAGAAAGAAAAAGAGAGAAAAAAAAAAGGAAAAATATATAAACTTTACAAAATGGCAGCCAGAAAACCACAAGAAGAAAAGAGAAAGAGAGGAAAAAAAAAACACCATTACAGAGAAAAGGTTATCAGGATATTTCTCCCCTTCCCAAAATAAATCTCAATCGATTTCTGAAAACCAGGATAATTCCCCCTCCCCCCAAATGCTACTCTAATCCCTCTCATGCTCCACAAGCAGGAAAACCCCTCACTGAAGAGACTAATTAATTACTTGGATAAATTTCAGGAGAATATTAAAGAAGATATTCAAAAAGGATCATTGGATTTAAAACAAGAATTAAGAAGTATGAAAGTTCAACTGGAATCCATAGAGTCCAAGATGATGCAAACTGAGTTAAAATATGTACATATAGAGTTAATAACGACAGATTTGCAATCTAAAGTAGAACAATTAGAGGGTAAATTAAATGATTTGGAAGATCGTTCCAGGAGAACCAATATAAGAATTCGCAATATCCCTGAACAAGTTGACGACATAACATTAAAAAAAATTCTAATGAAATATTTTGAGTCGTTATTATCTCAAGTCGGTTTAAAAGACTATGAATTAGAAAGATTCCATAGGCTACCTAGACCCAGAAATATAGCAGAATCATTACCAAGAGACGTAATAGTTAAATTTCAATCTTTCCATATTAAAAACAAAATATTGAGCTCATTAAAAAGTAACCCGGTCTTGGAAGAGAGATTTAAGGATCTGAAATTTTTTCCAGATTTATCTTTTTATACAAGAACATGGCGGAAAAGTTTCAGCAAGGGGGGGGGGGGGGGGTAAGAAAGGATAGAGAAAAAGAAGGGGAAGGAGAAAATAATAATTTAAATGTATAGAATAACCATTGGTGAAATTGGAAGTTAGATGTACTGGTAATATGTATATGGTATGAATTAATACAATGAAGGGATGGGTCATGTATACACAGCGGGGAAATGTATAAAGTGTTAAAATAATGTATAAGGATTTGCTTTCCGATAAAGGTAATTAACGAACATATATAAAGAAACATACACTGGATTTAGGATGAAATGTAATACTTTTAAATTATATAAGGTTTTTTTTTTTTTCACTATATCACGATATTAAAGATAGGGAGAGCGTGGGGGGTAAGAATAGGATAGAGAAAAAGAAGGGGAAGGAGAAAAAAAATAATAAAAATGTATAGAATAACCTTTGGTGAAATTGGAAGTTAGATGTACTGGTAATATGTATAAGAAGTATGGTATGAATTAATACAATGAAGGGATTGGTCATGTATACACAGCGGGGAAATGTATAAAGTGTTAAAATAATGTATGAGGATTTGCTTTCCGATAAAGGTTTTTTTTTTTTTTTTTTTTCCCCTTTCTGGAAGAGAAGGGTGTTTACATAAATAAGGAGCATGATTTTCGGTCACTCTAAATGCTATATTTTTTTTTTCTTTTCCTTTCTGGAAGAGAAGGGTGTTTACATAAATAAGGAGCATGATTTTCGGTCACTCTAGATGCTATATTGACACAAATACCGAGATATGGTAATCAAAGATACCATATTACGAGGACATAGATGGCCCTTGAGGGGCGAGTCGAAAGACAACCTCCCAGGAGTCAGGCTGTGTTGGGCCAGACTGGGATTATTTCCCATAAGGCTGTTTTTGGTCTATGTGAAATGGACTATTTGTGTTTTATGTAAATGCATTGCAACTCTCTTGGGGTCAGTGGCACTATTGTTCTATGATTTAAAATGGTAAAGATGATCTCGGTTAATGTCCAGGGTCTAAATTCTCCAAACAAAAAAATCTCTTATATATAATTATATGTTAATAAATAAAGTGGAAGTAGGTTTCTTTCAAGAAACCCATTGGATAGATACGGATAACCATGGTTGGGGTGGATTAAAATTCCCTACAGTGATACATGCTTCATTAAGTGGGAAAAAAGAGGAGTAGCAATAGTTTTTTCCCATACATTAAAATTGGATATATTACATCAAATTAAAGATAAGGAAGGTAGATACGTTATAGTTTGTTGTAAATTGAATGAGATACCCTATACGTTGACAAATATATATCTCCCTAATGATTTTCCTGCTCCAACCCTAAAAAAAGTTTTAGTCTTAGTGGAATCCATCAAAATAGGCATATGTCTGGTAGCTGGGGATTTTAATAGCGTATTGGACCCGATATTAGATAAAAAGACAACTTCAATATTATTACATCAAAAAAGAACAGACAAGCTAGCAAAATCTATTAAGAGAAATATGAATTATTTTGACTACTTTGATTTATGGAGGACGATCAATCCCGATTCATTGGAATATACGTTTTTTTCGCGTGTACGTCTGTCTTACTCTCGTATAGACATGGTTTGGGGTAATGCAATAGCATTAACAAATATTAAATACTTTAAAATACTTGATAATACCTGGTCAGATCATAGTATTAATATGTGGGAGACGAAAAAACCAATGGATCAGGATTAATCGCGATACTTGGAGTATGGATGATAATTTGTTAAAATCTAAGATTAATCTTGATATACTGGATAAACAAATTTAAATTTTTTTTCTTGAAAACAATCCGAATGATACCTCATATATAAATAATTGGTGTGCATTTAAATCTACCATGAGAGGTAACATAATAAGTATACAAACAAGATAGAAAGTAGAAAATAATAAACTTTTTCTGACCTTCCAAGAAGAATTAAACAGGGCCTCAAATTAGAATAAGCAGTCTCGCTCTAAGGAAAATGCAGATGCTCTGAAAAATATTCAGAATAAAATCAATAATTTCCTTTTAGAAAAGAATGCAAAGGTTTTGAATAAACTTAAAGCAAATTATTATTATAAGGGGAACCGAGCAGATAGAATTATGACAAAAAAAGCTAAGAGATAAAATTGGATCCAGTAAAATAGTAAAGATAGCGGATGATGAAGGGGTTTACTTGGACCCAAAAAAAATAGGAGAGAGATTTAATAAGTATTATGAGGGTTTGTATAAATGAACTCCTTCGACAACAAACGAGGAGGACTATTTGAGTAAAACTAAGACACCTAAACTCACGGTAGAACTAAGAAATAAGCTAAATGCTTTTATTACAGTCCAAGAAGTGGAGGAAGCAATAAACAATTTAAAACCAGATAAGACGCCAGGTCCAGATGGTTTTGCAAATCTATTTTATAAATCTTTCAAAAACCGTATAGCTCGGCATTTAACTGATATGTTTAATGAAATCGTGTCAGTAGGCAAATTTCCCACCGAAATGTTGAGAGCAAATATCCTCCCAATTCTTAAAACTAAATAAAGATCCTTCAAAAGGTGGAAAACTATAGACCTATTTCGTTAATCAATACAGACGTTAAGATCTTTTCATCAGTTCTGGCCTATAGATTAAAGGGATTCATGGATAACATCATAAAAAACGATCAAATTGGTTTTGTACAGGGGAGAGATCCAGTAGATAATTCTAGAAGACTCTTGGATTTAATAGATGCTGCTCGAAGAAATAAAAAATCTTTATTCCTATTGGCAGTAGATGCCGAGAAAGCTTTTGACAGGGTCGGTTGGGTCTTTTTAAAGAAAACTATGGAAAAATTTGGCATACAGGGATGGATGCTTAATGCAATTCTGGCATTATATGAAGGTCCAACAGCAAGAACAGTGGCCCCAAATATATGTGCAGACTGGTTTACATTAAACAATGGAACAAGACAGGGTTGTCCCTTATCGCCCATTTTATATATTATGACAATGGAGATTCTAGCTATTAATATAAGAAATAATTCTCGAATAAAAGGCTTTAGATACAGAGAGAAAGAATTCAAACTAAATTTATATGCAGATGATCTGATTTTGACCCTAACCGACCCTGTCGAATCTCTTGGTGCCCTGATGGAAGAGGTAGATAATTACAGTCTGGTTTGAAATTATAAAATAAACGTAACTAAATCTACTTTTTTAGCTATTAACATCTCCAGGGAATGTAGTCTAAATATAAAAGAAAATTATAAATTTAATTGTAATAAAAATACATTATCTTATCTGGGAAAAACAATTACTGATGACTTAAAAGATACGATGCAAACAAATTTCTTAAAAACATTTAGATCAACTCATGAGTCATTAAAAAGATGGAGACAAATTGAACTATCTTGGTGGGGTAGAATTAATTTGGTCAACTCGTATTTACTCCCTAAATGGTCCTATCTTTTTCGTATGATCCCCTTGAGAATGCCACAACCATGGTTATCTATGATACAACGAGATATAAACAATTTTATATGGAAAGGACAAAGGCCGAGAATGAATAAAAAAAACTTTTGATGCATAAGTTTAGGAAAGGAGGTATACATTTTCCTAATGTGAATATAACCTATTTAGCTAATATGATGTTCCATATATATAAGACGCAACTCTTAAGCTCTGAGGAAGTGGGCTGGTACCAATTAGAAATGGAGATGGTAGAAACTGAAAAATTGTATCAATTGATTTGGTTAACTAAACGGGATGAAAGAATCAAGAAGGTTTGTTCTTTAAATAATTGCTTGAAATCAATTCTGATGGAGTGGGAAAAGATGAGGATCAACAGCGGAATAGGTAACCAAATATTGGGAAATTCTAAGCTTTGCATTATACAGTTAAGGATGAAAGATATAAATATAAGTGAGTGGACAGGGAAAGGCAATAATTATATAAATCAAATAATATTAGGAGATAAAATTAAATCATTTGAAAATCTGACACAAGAATTTTCGTTACCCAGGCAGGAGTGGTATAATTACTTAAGAATCAGAGGTTTCATCAAACAATTTTTGTTACCTCGACCCACAGAGGGAATAGAAAATTTGACTGCTCTATTAAAAAATGAGAATGTACCGCAAATAGTTTCAAAAGCAAGGAGTGCTCTTCTTCAAATTGAAGCACCAATTATGAATGTAAATATTCAGAAATGGAGCAAAGAACTAAATGTACAGATTTTTTAAGACTGAATGGGACCAAGTATTATTGAAAACAAGTAAAATAATCCATTGTTTGAGTCTTCTTGAGGTATTGTTTAAATTAATGAACCGTTGGTATCTAGTTCCAACTAGAATGTCCAAAATGTATACCTCTAATTCTCCATTGTGCTGGAGATGTAACGAAAAAGAGGGGACTTTTGGACATATATGGTGGGAATGCAGTAAGGTAAAAAATTTGTGGTACATGGCCTTTGAAACACTGGAGTATATTACAGAGGTAAATATCCCTAGAGGCCATCATAATGGTTTATTTCATTTAAATTTACAATCACTCCAATTCAAAGAAAAATGTATATATGTCCACTTTGTGGCAGCAATAAAAATAATAATCGCAAGGAATTGGAAGAGTAATGCGAATTTCACACAGGTCCAATTACATTCACAAGTCCAATATCAATTAACCATGGAGGCCTTGGGATACCAGTCAGTTAAAATTAGAGATGTCAGTAATTTTTGGAAGAAAAAAATGGAGAGTATGGAAATACAAACTGGACAGAGTAATTAGAGTATTTTCTTTTTCTTTTCGAATATAAGGTAATGTAATAGAGGGTCCACTGATACTCCCCAAGTAGAGTGCAATGCATGATAGTGTTTGTCTTTGTATTGTGTGTTACGTCTTTCACAGTAATGAAGGCACATGAAGTCAACTAGTCAAGGTGTGGTGCTATATAAATAAGAAAAATTAGGAGGATTTATATGGATATATATAATGCACTTTAATTGTAGAGAAAAAGTAGGATTACAATATTGGCATGTTTGGTGATCATGTTATTATGTTATATGGATTAACTCAGGACATACCCAGGACATACTTGAAAACGAGAGAAATCTCAATGTATCTTTCCTGGTAAAATATTTTATATAAAATAAAATAATAATAAATAAATAAATAAAACTCTATGTGATAACATTTCTGAGCACAAGATAAGTGATTTGGAATATGCATTAATGGGAATATGGCAATGTTTCAGTTTTATGTCTTATACAATTCGGGGAAAATGGTTTCTGTTTATTTTTTAAATATACTATTGTGGATGGAAATGTTTTGTATGTCTGTCAAATAAAAATGAAAAACTATAAAAAAAAAAAAAAAAAGAAAAATTTCCCTCCAAATCTAGACTGTCTTGAGGAAAATAATTCATAACAAATAGCTTTTACAGGATGTTAATATCAATGTTAGCCAAGTTAAAAAAATAATAACACAGTAAGAAAGAAGACACAATAAAAGGTCACTTATTCCAATATTTGAAATCCATTATGTGGACAAATAAAATGCAATAGTATTTAAAACGTCTACAAGTTTCGCCTCCGGCTTAGGACAGAGGTTGTAGCAAATTCCATCAAATTACTCTGAAGCCCAGTAGAATACACCAACCCGGAGACTGACTGTTTGGCATGTGATGTATACCCGGGAGAGACGAACACTTCATCTACAGACTGATTTAAAATCCAGGCTAATATTCTCTTGCCTCTTTTTACACCTTTTATAATTTACAATTTACATTTTATTTTTGTGTGTTTATAAATTATTAATTTAAAAATAGAAATCCAGCGCACTCACTTATCAACTAAACAGCTACTTTGATGCTGACAGATTTGGGGTTTAGTTACACTATATGATCATACATTGCATAAGCCTGCCACAAACGTCAATGTACCCCATCTTTGGCAGGTCCTACTCTCACTGCCAACTGTCTACTAAATGAGCTACTCACTTGGGGAAATCCTTCCATCTTGAGTTCTCTGCAGTACAAGGCTTAAATAGGGTCCTGAGATGAGACACCTGTGACAGGGGGCGGTGCAAAACCAAGGAGCTGGCTAGACTCCTAAATATATATATGGGAAACCAAAGGTGAGTGCAGCCAGCCCCTTGTTTTCCCATATAAATTATTATTAATCATTTTTTTTTATTCTCTTTTGTGCTCCACTTTATGATATATTTATACGCTTCCAAATTGACTACTTTGGCCTTAAATGTGAAATTCAGTGTGAATTCACTGGCCTGCACTACTGGCTTAGCTCAGAGCAAAGAGTTCCCAGCAAGTGGGGAGACTGTGTACCCCAGGTAAAAAAAAATCTAATGGTTACCAAACAGCTATGGTGCTTGGAGTGCTCATTTAAAGGTCAAGAATAGATCTATTATTTTGTGTGGGTCTTAGAAACAGGTCTCACCCAGTGGCGTACATACCAGGGTCGCAGGGGTCGAGGCTGCGACCGGGCCCGGCCCACCAGGGGGCCCGGCCGCCATGCGACCGAGGTATGTAGGTCACTGGGCCAGCCTCTTCTGCTGGGGGGCCCAGGAGCCGGCCACCTCCGGGCCCCCCGAGGCTGGCCCTGCTGTCACCCGGCTGGCTGGCGGGCGCGCGAGGGAGCACTGTCCCCTGGGTGCTCCCTCTTCAGCTCCCTCGCGCACCGCACTGAAACCGGAGCCGGAAGATGACGTCATCTTCCGGCTCCGGCATCAGTACGCGGCGCGCAAGGGAGCTGAAGAGGGAGCACCCAGGGGACAGTGCTCCCTCGCGCGCCCGCCAGCCAGCCGGGTGGCAGCCTGGCCAGCAACACCACTGGACCCCAGGGAATCCCCCCAGCTCTCCCACAGGTAAGGAGGCTGGGGGGGATAAAAAAAAAAAAAGTTTGAGTGTCAATGTTAGTGAGTGTGTTAGTGTTAGTGAGTGTGTGTGTTAGTGAGTGTGTTAGTGTTAGTGAGTGTGTGTGTTAGTGAGTGTGTGTGTTGGTGTTAGTGAGTGTGTGTGTTGGTGTTAGTGAGTGTGTGTGTTGGTGTTAGTGAGTGTGTGTGTTGGTGTTAGTGAGTGTGTGTGTTGGTGTTAGTGAGTGTGTTAGTGTTAGTGAGTGTGTGTTAGTGAGTGTGTGTTAGTGAGTGTGTGTTAGTGAGTGTGTGTTAGTGTTAGTGAGTGTGTGTTAGTGAGTGTGTGTGTTAGTGTGTGTGTTAGTGTGTGTGTTAGTGAGTGTGTGTTAGTGTTAGAGTGTGTGTTAGTGTTAGTGAGTGTGTGTGTTAGTGTGTGTGTGTGTTAGTGTTAGAGTGTGTTAGTGTTAAGTGTGTTAGTGAGTGTGTGTGTGAGAGTGTGTGTGTTAGTGAGTGTGTGTGTTAGTGTTAGAGTGTGTGTGTCTGTTACTGAGTATGTTTGTGTGCGTCTGTCACTGAGTGTGTGTCTGTCAGTAAATGTGTGCGTCTGTTCATGAGAGTGTGTGTGTGTGTGTGTCTTAAGCACTTACCTTTCTCCAGCGCCGGACTCCCTTAACGCTGGGGATCTCTCCGTCCCCATCCGCCTCTCAGCTCCGAATGCACACGCGCGCATTCAAACCGCCCATAGGAAAGCATTACTCAATGCTTTCCTATGGACGCTCAGCGTCTTCTCACTGTGATTTTCACAGTGAGAATCGCAGAAAATCCTCTAGCGGCTGTCAATGAGACAGCCACTAGAGGCTGGATTAACCCTCAGTGAAACATAGCAGTTTCTCTGAAACTGCTATGTTTTCAGCTGCAGGGTTAAAACTAGAGAGACCTGGCACCCAGACCACTTCATTGAGCTGATGTGATCTGGGTGTCTGTAGTGGTCCTTTAAGTGTATGTGTTTATGCATGCACTGGCATACATACCGCGGTCGCAAGGGTCGCAGCCCTGCGACCAGGTGCCCGCCGCCATGTGTTGCGGCCCCAGCCTGCGCAGAGTAAGCGCTCACGCGGGGGGAGGGAGGGGCCCCGGATCAGTTTTCGCACCGGGGCCCCATGGGTTGTGTGTACGCCACTGGTCTCACCCTATAATCTTGTAAGGAGATACTACTATTTAACCTTTTCATGAGTAACTCTAGACTGTAAGATTCGTTTTGTTTGAGCAAGGTTCTCACCAACCTATTATTCCTGTAACATTTTATAACTGGTTCATTTATTGTTAAATTTACCCATTTTATAATATTGTAAATTGCTGTTAAAATAGGTTGGCGCTATATAAATACCAATTTATTTATGGCATTTTATATTAATCTATTGTACACATTTATGTTTCATAAATTGTCTACAGAGTTTTAAAGACTAATTTTTTTGAGCAGAAATTTAATTTATTTGGTGATTATTCTCCTGTTAATTGGAATTATTTTTGAGAACTGACAAAAATGTTTAATTTTGTTTCACTGTATTTCTATTCCCTCCTCTCCCTCCACTACTTAGAATAGATAAAAGAAGTCCTTGATTGTAACCTAAAATACACATTATTTAGGAAAATCCCCCAAAACAAACACATATAAAATACAGAGACCACCTGACACACAACAAAAACAATCACTATGGAGACACAGACAACAACATGAAACCCCAGAGACAGGAAATAAGAGAAACAATATTACAATATCCAACCACTCACACCAATACTTACCAACTTAGAGCCTGATCAGAGAATGACTCACAGCCAGGGAGCCGTCACCGACAAATGTCCTCCTAAACGAGCCCCTGGGCAGTAACCTGGACAAGTCTAAGCCACGCCCTCTTGTGGGACCATCAAGTGACTTGTCCATGGTGATGTCACGCACTGCCCCGAGCTCTACGCACAACGTAAATACCGACCGTAGAAAGCGTCTCCGTGAGCGTGCTTGAAATCCAGCGGCCGGCGCCATTTTGGTGGAGACGAGGATGCATTGGAGACAACGGCTTTGTTGTGTAGAACTCTCCCAGTGTAGTCGCCTGCGTTTGTTTTTGTTCAGAAAACGAATTATAAATTGTATTGCAATGGTAGTTTTTTTTTTTTTTTATTAATTAATTCATTCATTAATATACGAAACGGATACATGTTGGATTGCCAGCTTTCAAGATGTTTTAAGTGTTGCCCGCTTTAAAGATGGCGCCTAGCGCTGGCTCCACGTTCTGTGAGCTCGCCCTCTGATTGGTCGCGAGGGGGTTCTGTCACACGTGATGACGCCAGGCTCAGACAGTGAGCATTTCCCGCCAGACGAGCTGGGCGCTTTGCTGTGTGAGTCCTGGTCATGGCGGAGATATACGAAAGCCCGCGGGTCCGTATTAATAGCAGCATGCTGGCTCAGCACATAGGAAAGCCCGTGTGCTTTGTGGGCCGGGTGGAGAAGGTAATAATGGCCCCATGTGGGCGGGTATATATATATTATATATATAAACATACACATCTCTTAAAATTCCAAGTGCTCTGCCACTAGTCTGGCTTTAGAAGTTACTTGTCACTACAAGCCTGTAGCGGTCCATGCGGTACCAGCCAGGGCTAGGGTTTCACTTGCTATTTGTGAGTGGAAATTTCTAGACGTGTAAATATATAAATAAATGGTGCGTATTTAGCATATTTTATGAAGTTACTGTGTATGGACATAGCATGGTAGGTAGATTGTGCTGGTATTTATTAAATAATCTACCCACAGCAGTTCTAAACAAATATAAAGAAACCTTAAGGACACAACTTCTGGAATAAAAGGGAATCGTGACGGAATATTTCCGTCCTGTGTCCTTATAAAAGTGACCAGATGGACACCCTAAGAAACCATGCTCCTGAAGGCTTACTGGCAAATCCATCAGTGGGTACAGCCCCTAAACCTTTTACAGTATTGTACAAAAGCGTGTATAAAACCCCAAGGGTGATATACACAGGTAGAGGGTGGTACAAAACAATACAACCTGTTTATGGCTGATTGTGAACGTGGAATCTATTGAATGGCAAAAATACAAAATATGGTGAAGTAAATAAGGCAAAGATAAATTTTGCACGTGGTAGAGAACTTACAAAAGAGAGATGGTAATCACGCCTGTCACCCTGTCAGGGGTATTGTCCAAATGAAGGATCAGATGTATATGATAGAGACTGGATAGCAGTGGAAGCAGGTGTCTGTCTCGTAGTATATGGAGAGGAGAAGTTCCAGATTCAATCGCTTATACGGCAATATCACTTTTGCTCAGGAATAAAAGAAAATAGAAATAGTGCAGATTGTATAAAATTTACAAAATTTATTACAAAGATTGCACTTACAGAAAATCAGTGGTAAAACAGCATGTCTCCATAATGAAGTTTTGGTCTGGTCTCCAGATGGTGATAGAAAGAGATCCAAAATTGGAGATGCACAAAAACAATAAAATAAAATAGAATGGACTATAACAGTGCTGGTAATTGGCATAAAACGTCCAGAGTGTAGTATCCAACGCGTTTCGTCACTATAGTGACTTCCTCAGGGATGTAGATATGCTGTAATCTTCATGGTTTATATACCATATTAGTTTTCAAATTTCGCGGGAAAAATTATCCGGTCACGTTACTTCCGGTTTTCGGCCATTTGACTTCCTGTGTTCCACCTTGGAACGCATGACATCACTTCCGGTTTCGGGTTCATTCTGATCGAGGAGAGCCCTTATCTGATAGTACTAATAGTAGTGCAGCAGAGACTTCTTGCGTTCCACCTTGGAACGCATGACATCATTTCTGGTTTCAGGTACAAACTGGGTACCCACCCTCTACCTGTGTATATCACCCTTGGGGTTTTATACACGCTTTTGTGCATATTTTATATAGTGTGTGTGAGGTACACTTTTTGGGGGTGTGTCTTTCTAGTGTATCATATAGTAAGCTAATTTCTTTTGTCTGTATCTTTTACAGTATTGTGCCTCACTATTTACAATCTCAGAATGTTACTACATTTTGTGTGCTTACCACTTATTTATAAACATACACATTTTGTACAGCGTAATCCCTTAATGTCTGCATGACAGCTTTTTTTTGCCAGGGTAGACAACCTTCAGCACTTAAGATGCAGATTACATTTCTCATGATGCCTGTCTATGCCATCATGCAGTGAAGGGCAAAGGTGAATTTAACTTGTCTGAACATGTCCCCTGTGTACCCACCGCTCTCTTCCGGCAGGTCCTCTTCTGCTCCTGGCACATGAGCAACAGAAGCTGATGCCGCAGTGCTGCATTAAATAGCCAGAAGGATGTACACTTTCTAGAAATATATACTTTTGTGTAGCAGTTTTGTGACTGCTATTAACCCCTTAAGGACACATGACGTGTCTGACACGTCATGATTCCCTTTTATTCCAGAAGTTTGGTCCTTAAGGGGTTAAAGGACCACTCTAGGCACCCAGACCACTTCAGCTTAATGAAGTGGTCTGGGTGCCAGGTCCAGCTAGCTTTTACCCTTTTTTTTATAAATATAGCAGTTTCAGAGAAACTGCTTTGTTTATTCTGAGGGTTAAGCCAGCCTCCAGAGCCTCTAGTGGCTAGAGGTGCTTGCGTGCTTCTCACTGTGAAAATCACAGTGAGAGCACGCAAGCGTCCATAGGAAAGCATTATGAATGCTTTCCTATGCGACCGGCTGAATGCGAGCGCGGCTCCTGCTGCGCATGCGCATTCAGCCGATGACGTCGCAAGGAAGAGGAGGAGGAGTAGAGCTCCCCGCCCGGCGCTGGAGAAAGAGGTACGTTTAACCCCTTCCTTCCCCTAGAGCCCGGCGGGAGTGGGTCCCTGAGGGTGGGGGCACCCTCAGGGCACTCTAGGCCAGGAAAACGAGTATGTTTTCCTGGCACTAGAGTGGTCCTTTAATGTTATATCAACATGCCAATTTTTGCAAAGGTTTATCTTGCAAAATTTCATTCCTTGCAATATTTGTTTTATAAGTGCTAAAAATTAAAATTCTGTACATTTTGACATCTATTTTGAGTATTTTCTCTTGAGTAGCCCTTGTGTAGAAATTCTTAAATGCTAAAAACTTAGAATGTTTGGGATTTTTGTTTTCATTTTATTTTTTAAATGTTATTGATATTTAATATTGTTAGATATATATATATATATATATATATATATATATATATATATATATATATATCTCTCTCATAATCTCTTTTGGAAATGAAATATGTATGGGTGAAATTGTGGTAGAATGAAAGCATGGCAAAAGTGCCAAAAAAAGGCCTTGGTCACAAATTTGCCCCATAAGGACCAAGGAGACAATGTACCAGTGCTCTTCAAACACATCCATACAAAGTAAGTTGGAAACTGCACAGATTGTGTGTGTATATATACTGATAAATAAAAATATTGTTACATTACACACTAAGTTGGGTAAACTGCTATCATTAGGTTAATTGAATGGTATATGTCCTAGTCGAATATGCTCTTTTTCCAGAGACTGATAAATGCATTTATTCTAATTATTATTATTATTATTTTTTTTTAAATACCCTTTGAGGTTATAGCTCATGAGACATGTTACTTAAACCTTGTAAGGCCACAGTGGCAGTCATGATTTCCATGTTTATTGTAGTTTATCAACACAGGTGTAATATCACTGATTAATTTGCTTTTTTACTGTAGGTTCATCCTTCTGGAACATCACTTGTACTGTCAGATGGAGCTGGCAAAAATGCATCTGTTGAACTTTCTGAACCAGTATGTATAACTGTTTGCTCTTTGGCACCATTTGTTAAAATGTATTTATTTTAATATTTAGCAGCATGGAAGGCTTAGTCCACAGCAGATTGGGTGTTATCTGTTCTTTATTTGTAGTAAACATCCGGTTAAGGAATTTGCTCCACATTGTGGAATGTATTGGTTCCGCCGATTCTAATGGCATCAACATTTTGCGTATTTCTGATCAACGGTATCTGTCTTGTAATTTAATGCCATTACTGATAACTTACATTTCCCAGTCACCGCAAGCCATCTTCCACATCTGGAAACACCAGCTGTTCAGCTCAAGGCAGGGAGGTGAGACAGTATTGGGCTGGCTTGAAAAAGACCTTTACGGTCGAAACGTTGCGTTGCATTTTGTTACAATAAAACTGCCTGCGGCTTGAACTCGGAGTGCCTGTGATTCTTTCTTTTTTACATATGATTCTGGGATTGCTGGTCCTGATCCGGAGCACCCGTGGCCGCTGGGATAGAGTGCGGTTCCCACTATCTACTCTGCTTAGTATTGGGCTGGCTGACTAAAAGTGATAGGAATGTAATTGCTATGAGTAATCGCACTTCTATCAGTAACCACACTGTACATGCTGCAAACAATGTGATCCCGGTCTGTACTGGCTGCCTGAGAGTGGTAGGAGTGTGATTGCTGTCATAATTTTCAGTAAATGCTAAATTTGTGTAGAAATTGTTTTGCTTTTTCGAAACGTTAAATGTACAGAATATCAGTAATCTGCTTGAGACTTGACTGATCATCTGTATTGGCAGGGGCTCTGGAAAAATATTGGTTGACAGTTATGATGTATGCCAGTGATTCTCAAGCCACGTTTAACCCTTTCATGCTGGCAATTATGTGTAAACGATTGCCAAGGTATGCATCCATACCTGCAATTCTGTGTCCACGATTTGTGTAACTGGAAATTAAATTTGTTAATGCAGACACATTTTGTGTGCATATCATGCCTTTAACTAGTTCAGAAACTCCTAATGCTTCAGAACTTTGGAGGGAATGTATGGAAGTGCGTGTGCATCTACGGCGGTTTTTCTGCAGATACCAGACTGTGCATGAAAGCATCTGGAGCATAATGAATAGTTTGCATTTGGAAATGCTGTATAGATGCACTAAAAATGCTTCAGTTTTGTTTATTCCTTTTGAAGAACTGCCACTTTCGACATTAATTTTTTACTATAAGTCTGTTACTGTAATATGTTTTGGCTACAAATGTTTGTGTGTCTGTGTGTATTTATACTACTGGTGTTTATTTTTTTCATTAATTTAGTTAGATGAAGAACTTTCTGGCATTGTGGAAATTGTCGGAAAAGTAACTCCAAAATCGACTATAATGGGTATATCATATGTCATATTTAGAGAAGATGGAAGCACATTTGGTGAGTAAATAATAATAAATAAATAAAAATCCTGCTAAATTCGCTAGCACTCATATCCTGGGTACTTTCACATAGTGAATATTTTCCAGTGGATACAAATGAAATTATTTTTGGCACCTGGAGTTAGGACAAGTGGATAAGTGTTTAATCATTATGTGTCTGTTAGTCCACCCATTTTACAGCGCTATGGAATTTGTTGGCGCTATATAAATAATAATAATAATCATCATCATAAAGCAAGGTAATAATAATGCCTGATAAAGATCAGGGAATGCATAGATGCTATACTATCTTTAAATGTGATTTTTAATGTTAAAGCCACAGTGATGAAATGCATGAGTCTCTTGCTTCTGTTTTTCAATCTAGTTTAAATTTCTGTGACCAGCATTTTCAGAATTAACTGCTCGAAAAACAAAGCCATTGTCTGCTGAAGAACTTTGTGTCTGGAGTCTTTGATTTTATTAAAAAAAAAACAAAACAAAAAAAAACACACGCCCATGTAATGTGTGTGCGTGTGCTGATTTTATTAATGGGCACAGAATTTTTTTCCCTGGCTGTCACTCAGCAGGGGGAGGTTTTTGTTCCCCTTCCTTTAGCATCACAGCTCTTGCCCAGTACATCTGCTTTTTTCCCCTTCTCAAAAAAGCTGTATTACCATTCATTGGGAGGCATTGAAAAGCTGCGCATGCTCACTGTTCCATCACTGGTCATTTCCCTGGCACAGACTGGAAATCTGTTTGAGAAAGAGTGGAGTGTTTTGCAAAGGCTGCAGACAGGATATTACCAGCTATCACATATGCATTTTTATTTACTTGAAGGTGGCATAATAGTGTTTTATTTTGGGATATTTCGATTAAACAAACTTTTTCCTTACAGACAATGGCAGTACTATAGAATAGGATTTTTGCTTGCATAATCCATCCACGACAGGCACCATAAGTCTAAACTGTTTTAATAAATATGCTTAGAAGCATCCTAAACTCCTCCCCTTATGGGTATAGAACCCAAATTTTCTGTCCTTCCAGGGAACAGGTTTTAGGTTGCATTTGTCCCTTTGTTATTTTTCTTAAATGTAGTAGGAGAATCTGTGGGGTGCAGACAGGTAAGATTCTGGCTGGGGAGTGGAGCCTGCATGATCTTTGAGGCCCTCTGATCAAACCGACTCTGTGGTTGTGGCACTTTAGATGCTGCTGAACACTTGCGTTTCACTGTCGATACGCTTGCATGCGTACGCAAACGGATCAGGGTTCCTGGTGGCAAAATCTGACATTTCACCAAGTGCACTGGAGAGGTGTTTTTAAGGTAAAAACTATTGGTGAAAAGTCCATTTTGAGACCCTATAGACACAAAGTCAAACTTAATTGAGAAGATTTTTGAAGGCTGTAAAAATTGGAAAAGGCATTTGATAAGAACTTGGATGAAGATCCTTTCGATTTTATTACAAAACATACACGTGGCTTCTGAGTTTCTCTGTGATGTAATGTTGAAGTTCAGCTGAGCTGTACTGTGAGTACAGGAGTGAGAGAAGCAGCTGCCTCCCCCAACTCTGGTGTTGGTAGGCCGCAATACAACACTCTAGGCTCCCGGCAGGTTTGTACCTAGACAATTGGGTGCGAATTGCAACATCTACAGACCATCTAAACATAAATATTGTAGTAGTTTCTTCTATCCTGGAAGATGTGGATCAGCAGCAAAGAAAAATTACAACTTACTCTGACCCCAAAAATTATGTTCATGGATACCGTCATAGATTCCCTACAGATGAAGCTTCTTCTGCCCTCAGAAAAACAGTTAGGAGATTTCTCAATTTAACTTCACGCAAATCTTCTAAAGTTATGGGACAAAACTTTTTTTAATTTTATTATTTAGGCTCAAGCATTCAAATTTTGCACTCAACAAAAGTTCAGCTCCTTTGGTAAGCTAGGGGAAGAATTTTTGGCTACTGGAGTTACTTTTAGAGAGAGAACGTATCATCTTGTCACCACAGATGCTTCAAATCTAGAATGGGGGCACATTATATAGACCTATCGAGAAGAAATCTTTGGATTCTTCCAAAGGTTCAGACACTGTAACATCAACCTACAGACAAAACATTTTGGAAACTTGTAAACTGACAGCATGGTTTATAAAGAGAAATCTTAAAATCACATGGCTTTGATCAAAAGGTTATAGAGCCAAGTAGTCTTGAAGCTCTGGAGAAAAGTTTGTCTTTTTGTGTATTTCAAAATATTAACCCTTTACATGCTTCCTTTTGAAATATTTAGAAATATTTGCAGTTAGGCTTTGCTAAGGGCCTTAAGCCAGCCTCCATTAAAGGAAAAAGTTCAGCCATCGGTTTGACTAAAGAATTTAGCTTCCCATCCCTTGCTGATCAAATTTGTTAAAGCTATCAATGACGGAACACATTGCTTCATGGGATTTAAATTTAGTTTTGTCAGCACTTATGGCTGAGCTTTTTGAACCATTGAGAAAAAAAATATATATATATTTCAATGGTTCAAAAAGCTCAGCCATAAGTGCTGACAAAACTAAATTTAAATCCCATGAAGCATATTGGGAGCTAAATCTCTTTCTAATGTTTACACAGATAAAGTTGTACTTGGAATCCTACCTTTTTTCAGGCCAAAGGTTTCTTCTTCAGCTAGTATGCAACAAATTATCCAGCCTATGTTTTGTAAAAATGCTGTTCATTCACAAGAAAATGTTCTTCATAAATTAACTGTAAACCATACACTACAAATTTATTTAGAAAGAACTTGCTTATTCAGAAAATCTGTGCATATTTTTTACTATTTAAAAGTATAAATAAAGCAAGTGCAGCCTCCAATGCTACTATAGCAAGATGGCAAAAACAAACAAATTTAAAACCTTATCTGGTTTATGGAGTGAATCCTCCCCTTTGCATTAAAGTGCACTCCACAAAAACTATATCTATGTCATGGGCTTCTCACGTGTCAACAAATCACATTTGTAAAGCAGCGACATGGTCTTCATTACACATTTCCTAAAGACTTCTAAATACACATCCTTGCTTGTGAAGATGCTTCATTTTGTCAAAAAAGAACCCACTTCCTATGTCTCTGCTGTAGTACTGCTGCTGGCTGGAAAACCAGAATTTCTTACATTCCATTTGCCATATGTGCAAATTTCCCTCCCTTTATTAATACATTTGTATACAGTTGTGACTTTTACTGCAGTTCTATGTTGTGACTCTGGCTTTATACCCAAAAGAGTTGTTTATGGTTGTATTTAGCACATATAAAGTTTTAGACTTAGGCTGCCTGTCCCAGAAGGATTATGCAAGAAAAAAGGTTCTCCTGCTGTATTACGGCCGCTGATCCTATGGAGAATGGAATTTACGGTGGATAAATTCTGTTTTTGCTACTCCACTTCTGATATATATATTTTGTTTTGCTTTTTAGATTTGGGACTTTATGATGAAGCTTTGAAAGTAATCCACGACTTTCCACAGTTCTACCCGTTTTGAGGAATTTAACAATATTTGTTTCAAGATAACTGTACATTTTTGCTTTTCCCAGTAAAATATTTATAAACTTTACATGTGTGACCTAATACTAGACTAAAAGTTGTAACCAAAAAATACAAGCATAACAGAGAACACGAGACCTGCTTGTGCAGCTGTTTAACATTCATTGCTGGGGCAAAACTAGGAAGTGTTTGGATCTCTGTTCTATTTATTTTACACAATAAAAAAAGCGTAGAATTAAAGGTGCTCTCCAGTCTAGAATCCACCCAGTTTAAAAAAAATGTTATATACATTGTACAAATAAGGGATAGGCAAGCTTTTTAACACTGTTTCAAAACACTTTGATTTTTATTTTTTTTTTCCAAATAATGTAAGTTGATGTATTCTATTTGGATATAGGCGAGGATATTGTGTAAAATAAGTTGACTGTTAATTACATGTGGGCTGTTTGTGGTGTGGTGGCCAGCTTCTTCTGCAACTCGAGCTGCTTGGGTGGCAGTATTCCTGAAATTAGTAAATTAAGGACTGCCCTTCAGCACCTGCTGTACAGTTGGCACTGGGAGTTATCTGAAAAAATCCTACTTGAGCCTCTGCTAGGGCAGCTCCAGAGGAGATCCTCCGCTTGCTGACCCCCTGGTATAAATCATACCTTTAACACATACAATCCAAAGTTAGATTAAAACCAATAATACAAATTTATTGCAGATGTAGGATGTTTACATTTTCTGTAGTTGGCACTCTCCAGCGGAGAATGGTATTGGCCTGTCTGATGCTCTTCCCCCTGCCCCTCCAAAAAAAAAAAACCTGCATATTAGTTTGAGAACTTACAGTGCACAACAGTATTGCATGCACTCAGTGATTTTTACATTGGAGTGAATTACAGTGTTACACTGCCCACCCAACATGAGTATGAGATTACCATTCACTAAGGCTGGCTCATAAGCATAGTGCAAATATTGAACTTAATTCCAAGTTATCCAAATGTTTTTGATGATCAATTGTTGCTTTTATAGCAGGTCTTTACCATAGTTAATTAAAAATACAGCAAATATGGAAAATGTGATCAGTGTACATAACTGCACCATATACCAATGTGAATTATTCTGCTCTCCCTTGTTGTATTATGCAAAATGTGTTAGCTAATTCTCATTCTTTACATTTTCTGTTGATTAAAAACAACAACAACAAAAAACTTTCCATAGCCATGCAGCTATACTACCAACTCCTTACAAGCTAAACATTGACAAAAGGGACCATTTTCTTCTGATGTTGTTGCTAACAGTAAGAGTCCAAAGAAGAAATGATAAACCTTATTATAAAAATATTAACACATCGGAACAATCAAGCTATTTTGATTGAACAGTGCCTTTTCTGACTTCATGGTTATAAGTATTGTCAATCATGTTGCCCCAAGTTCTTAGGGAATGTTTTGTGGCTAAGCAGGTTTATATGGTTAGGGAACTTAGAATGACTCTAAAATCATGTCTCTTGGTATATGGTGTTATAAATGAAGGTGTGTTTGAATACATTTTGATATAAAAGTTTCTATTTGACTGTATAGATAGTTATCACTTGGTTCATCCTTGCTAGTCTGGTTAATTCAGTTCATTAGAGCTAGAGTTTAACCATTTCACATGCATATACTGAACCAAATTTTAAAGCACTTGCAGCAAATAGCAGAGGGGATTAAAAACAAAAACTGTAACTTAGCTGGTGCATGCACCAAGTGCTCAGGCTTTCGCTATGCACGGATAATGGTTATTTACAGCAAAATTAGTTGAAAAGGCACACTCATGTTAACACAAATGTATAAAAAGGTAAAAGAAATGGCAACTTTACTTTTCCCACCTCTGATACTACTCTTGCCCCTGAGGCTGTACTACAACCATTCAAGAATATACCATGTGTAGTGTTTGTCTAGAACAGAGTTAAGCAACCTTTGTCACTCAACTAAGTGCCCCCTGACATTTTGTCAGCAGTCTGGCTGTAAATATGGGAGATGTAGTCCACAACATCTGGAATGTTGAACGTTGCCTACCCCTGTTTTAGAAGAATAAACTGGAGTGATGTACTAGAGGAGCGTGGGGGCTTTCATTCAAGTATAATATAGGAACTATGCATGTTAAAAAGGAAACCTTATTCATATAACATTGTATGATACCTTGTATGTCTTATTTTGAAATGTACACATTTCAAATAACTTCAGTGCATTTACCGATTTACCCTTGTTGTGGTAGTATTTAATTTTACTTTATCAAAAACACAGAATATCTGACAAACACAGAATTTCCAAACTGCAATATGGCATGGTTGCAGAACTTTGCATTGTACAAGCAGATACATCTGACTAAAGAAGAGTAAGAACCATAGATAAAGGATAAGCAAGAATTAACATTTCTATATTCATTCCAAAACATGGGATATAGTATATACAATTTTGTTTTCAGAGGGTGTGCTCAAAAACCACTACATATTAGGAAGGACAGTGCATGCATGTTTTATAGAATGAAAATAAAATAGCCATTAAAGCACAGACATTTAACAGCCTTTATTCTTGCCATTTTTATATGCCCTCCCCCAGGGGGAGGAGATATTATTGTTACAATTAGCAACTTTATTGATTACTTAACTAGTTCCACCTCCTCAAATTACACACAAGGAGCCAAGTTTTCTAAAAAAACATAATTAATGGGCCAGATGGATATGTATAAATGGAAAGACAAAACACACCATAATGGTATAACGACATGTAAAACATACTTTGTATTCACTGGCCAAACAATTGACATGTTAAGCTTGTTTACTGTATCACTACACACATGACTCAAATGGGTGTAGATATTTTTGAACTACATATGTCATGTCTTTTGAAGCAATGGTTCAAGTACAAGCGTGCCATGGATGCGAGCCATGTGTAGATTCATATGGATATTATAAGCACCAACACCACTTTAACTTACTGAAAATATATTGGTGTATAGGTCATGTCCCTGCAGTCTCAAAGCTATGACTTTACAAGGTCAAAAAATTCTGCTCTGTTTATTGAACTTTAAATTGCGCACACAAGGGTCTAGCAGGCTGTTAAGAGCAGGAGACAAATGTAAAAACTGCCATAAAAGGAAGTTTCAAAAAGAGCAGGGCAGTGTGACTGGGGCTTCTATGTGGATTTAACCCCAAAATAGCACAGAACAGAGCAGCAGTGAAAGTGTAGGGGTATTACCTATGCATCAAAAGCACTACGTTAAGCTGAAGTTGTTTTGGTCCTTAGAGTCTTCTTTTAATCACATACTTCATTTTAAGAGAAGTGGACAATATGTCTGAAAGAGAAGACTGTTACACACTCTATTCATGCCGTCCTAACACCTTCAGAACAAGACATTTCAGCCACAGGTTTTTTTTTTTAGTTTTTTTTTAAAGTGTCATTAAAAAAAAAAGTTAAATGAGATTGGGGAGGGGGAATCTCCAATTTGGCTACAACTGACAACTAATATTTTTTCAATACATTCCACTTCACTGTCTAGTAAAGAAACTTTAATGCTCATGGCCATCACATCCATAAATGGTGTGCCCATGAGGACTGGTCCTTAACCCAGGTCAAATTAAAAGTGGGTTACATATTAAGGCACTGCTTAGAGAGAGGGAAAAAATACTAAAGCTGTAAAGGACAGCATGGATTATAGGCATCATAACAAAGCAGTTTCAGTGTACAGATCATGCCTCTGCAGTCTCACTGCTTAATTATTTGCCATTTAGGTGTTTAATCACTTGTTTTGGTTTACGGAACTGTAGTCACACCTCCCCTGGCTGTGACTCACATTCATGAAGATGTTAATTTACTTTAGAAGTTTGTATCTCCTGCTGGGTAAATTGAACTTGATACACACAGAAGGCCCCCTGCAGGGTCTAGCAGACCATTAGAGCAGGAGATAAGGCATTCTAGATTAAAACAGACTGGGCAATACAGGAACCTAAAATATCTAGGTTCTTTTTCAGGAAGTGTTTAGAAAGGCTATGTAAGTCTTATGCAGGGAGGTGTGACTAGGGCTGTATAAATAAAGTGATGCAACTCCTGAATTGCAGAGAAGTTAGCAGTGAATCTGCATTGGAATGTTCTATACGCCAAAAGCTGGTTCCTTAAGCTAAACTTGTTTTGTTACCTAGTGTCTTTTTAAAGGAATACTCCAAGCACCTTAAGCTCCCAAGTGCCCAGTGAGATCCAGGCAAGTTGTCAAACTGGTCTTAAACAGTTTATCCACTTACTCTGGTAGGGTGCCAGCGCACTCCTTAATTAACCTTTACAGCGGCTGTAGTTGGTTATGGTGCTTGAAAAGTTCCCTTTAATCATCTAGGAAATGTTATATGGAAAAATAAAATCACAAGCTCTAGCGACCTAGATTGCAGTTTTTAAAAATGTGACTTTCTTCTAAAAACTTTTAAGCATCCAAGCATTTTCCTGAACGTATGTTAATTTGAGTGACTACAACTCACGTTTCCCTCCTTTACAAACAAAACCAATTCCATATAACCTTTTCACATGTATTATACACATTGCATCTATCTGCACTCTTTGCAATTCATGGTTTAGTCCAGATGTGGCCTGCATTTCCCCTCCTATTTTGCCAACATTAAGGGAGCTGTAGTCCAACATCTGGAGTGCTGACGGTTGCTTACCACTTGTTTAATGTATGAACGCCATAGTGTTCACACGTGTGTAAACTGTTAAATGACAAATTAATTGCAAATCCTGTGTAAAATAGCCAAGCTGTAAATGTTTCAGTTTGGATCCTTTGATTTAAAGATTATATTTCCCTTGTCTGTTCTGTTTCCAGTTTAGTGAACAAAAAAACATTTACCTTGCTATATATTCAGGTTCAGTGTATTTATGGGAGATGTGTAGAAAGGATATACAAGGCTAAATACCTATCAATTCGCACTAAGTAAGTTGTCAAAAAAAAACAAAAACATAGCATATCTGATCACAAGACAGTTCCAAACCGGGTTTCTTTTAGTGTACAAATTCTTAGCTTTGTTTCAGATTTGCAGTTTACAAGTACAAGCAGATGAATGTTCGTTTTATGGATGTATTGTCTCTGCTGGGACCAAATTTCCAGTTGTGTCTAGCTGCATACATTTACAAGAGCATGCGGATACTGGGCACTCTGTATGGTCCCTGAAAAACAAATTCCCAGAACAAAAAAGTGTTTCATTTTGATGAACTATATTACAAAAGATAAAAACATTTTAACAGAAACTTCAACCAACTTTCTAATTTCATTTCTACCCTCCCAAGGTCTGTCAGCAATTCATAATTTTACAAAAACTACTTGGCCATATTTAAACTCAGAAACATATAACATCATAGGTACTAAAAGGTTAAGACAGGCTGGAGATTTACATATTCGTGTTGGGTATGCATTAACAAATGAAACCTGTCTGCAAATCCCAAGCTTGACAGTGCATTCTACACAGACCAGGAAGTAACAGACAAGACAATTGTGATGCTATAACATTTTGCACAAAAAAAAAAAAAACAACCATTCTCTTTAGAAAGCAAGAAGATGGTATGTATGTATAAAAAAAAAAAAAAGGTACTTTTTTAAAATCTGTTAATATGTGTGGTTTTGTTTCTTTATCCTTTTTCATAAGGTGCTGCTATTATTAAGGCTGCACATACATATCCCATCAGATTTATATTCATATTCTATTGAAATCCTCTGCATTTCTTATCCAATTTTTTGATGATGTAGAAATGTAACACTTGTTATGACTTGAGGGAACCCCCCCCCCCCCCCAAAAAAAACAAACTTATGTTCAATTAATTTTAAGAGTAGAGTCTAAGTTTGGAAGGATTAGAGGTTAACTGGCATGCACGCCAAAGTTAATGAGTGTGTCATCCAATTGATACTTGGCCTTTGATTTTTAGTTTAATTTTGGCATGATGCAAACATAGGAATAGAGTTTGGCATGTTTAATTTTATACGTAGGCAATAAAAAAAACAAGTTTACAGCTTTAAATGAGAACTAAAACTGGAATAAAACTTCTAATACAGAACACACGTTACAAATTATGTAATATAGATAAAGTTTCCCCCCCTCCCCCTCCAAATATAATTAAACGAATATTACCTGAAAACCACTGTTATCTTATTAATGCTAATTTTATAACACCCCGCCCCCTAAAAAAAAAAAAAATCATCATCATCGTTACCTGAACCAGCTAAGCATGTGTCCAGCATGACCACCATGTCGGCAGTTGTGACACCATGTAAACCAGTTGTTAAACTGTGCCACTTTCTTCTCCTTGCTGAGGTCCACTTTCTCATCAGATTTTGAGGTTCCTTAAAATATAAATTAATTTTGTAAACAAATGTTTTTCTTTTTGGAGTTATTAGTTTAAACACTGTTGAATCAGAAATAGCAGAACTAGAATAAATTTAGGAGGGCAGGGGAAACAACTTATGCACCTAGGTTCTTACTCGTGTTATGTATATATTCAAATAAACTATGCTGAAAAACTTACTGCAATTTTAAACCCAAAATAATTTTGGGATATCAGAGCTGTCTGGAAGAAAGGGCTGCAGTCCTTTAAATGTAGTGGTTGCGCAATTGCAGTAAGTTTAAAATGCCCTTGCACAACAGCATCGAGAATCCCTTGTAGGGTTGAATTAAGGGGAAAATTTGGGGAAAAGGTATACGTGGGGTATCATTGTACTCAAGCTATGCATTTGCAGTAGTGGAACACACATGGTCTGTGAATTTCCCCAAAATGAAACACGTGGGAACACCCCCACCCCTGCCTGCATACTTCATGTTCTTGTTACAAATACATACTTTTGAGTAGCAGGTTTGGATTTTGTGTTTACTATTGAAGTTGTAATCTTCATTTTAAAACCATAATTTACTTCTTGCAGTATTTGTTTTCGAACTTTTAAAAAATAATTGAAATCCAAGGCACATTGGGCATTTTAACAAATCAAGACTAATTAGTGAATCTATTTTTACGTTTTCCCATCACGGAAATTTTGGATTATAATTCCAAGTTAGTTACCAGGACTACTAGAGATAGGATTTCCCATATTGATGAGACAGAGAGCACAGCGAGGAAGAGGCTTGCGGCACCCTGGACAACTGGTAAACTTTGACTTGGTAGGGGATCCGCTGACTCCATACTGGCTGAATCCACGGCCTTGATGAGGTACTGATGAACAACTGTACGAGATTGACTTTCCACAGAAATTGCAGCTCACGAATACCTTAACATAGAAATAAACTTTAGTGGTAGAATCATTTAACTACTGGTTAAAACAGAAAAATGTGATACTGACCTGTGCTAGCGGCTTAGAGCTGGGGTCGAGTTTACTACGGTGAATATCAAACTCTGCTCTCTTGTGCCAAAACCTCCAAGCATCAAGAAGATTTCTGTAGCTCTCTATCCAATACTGAACTCTCTCATCCTTCAGAACATCTGATGGAGAACCCTTTAAAAACAAAAAACAGCAAGCCATCTTACTACAGTGTGCTTTAGTTTTATAAAAAATCAATATAATTCCAGAGCACACAATTCTGCAGCACAGACCAACACGTTGCAGTGAAAATTATACAAAAAAAAAAAAAAAATTGGGGGCAGGGGGAGGGTGAATTATACAAAAATAAAATAAAAATCAGAAAAAATAAACCCCACAACTATAAATGTTGCATGGGAAGAGTGTGTGTACACGAAGCCTATGGAAAGCACTTGATGTTCGGTTCTGTAAAGTAAGAATGTTACTTGCCAAAGCCCAGATAAAAACACCTCAGGCAGAATAGATAGGATTCCAAATCAAGTAACAAAACAAACCTGCAACATACAGTAACTGGCAGTCTGAACATCACCAGTCCTATCCACGTAACATTCCATCAGATCAACGCCATCTTTGGTCAGGCCCGTGAGCAAAATCCCCTCAAGATTTCCGGATTCCTTCATTTCATTGGTTAGTTTTTCAAGGTACCTGTTGAGCTACAAATATTTAAAGACAGTTCAAAATGTAGATTTAAGGAGGTCATTACAAAAATTGTGATTGCATCATATATAATACATATAATACAAATAATTTATTAAGCATTTCTCAAATGAAGGTTAGAATACACTAAAAAAAAAAAAAGAAAACCTCAAACAATACTGGCAGCATCATACACAGATCACCATTAAAATATCAAGAAAATGTAAAGTGTGCATACAGCACCTCTGTTAGATGCCAGAGACATCGCAGCAACATTTCAGCAACCCTGAAGAGCAGCTGAGATAAAGCAGTAAAGTACGTATTATTCATCATGATCAATACTTAAATTGTGTTTATTGTGGTGAAAAAACAAGGATAAGTCACTTCCTCTTTAAGGGTTACTCTATACACTAAGCTAGCTGACGTGGCTGTAGAGCACAGACCTAGTCAGTGCAAAATGTTAGCATGAAACAGGATCATTTCAAAAACATTTGGAATTTTTAACTAGGGTGTAGTTTCACCTTTGATTCCTATTCGGTAACTCAAAACCATTTCCAGTCTGGCTATATCACATTTTATCCAAATATTGTGTGCAGATAAAGCACACAAAAAAAATCCCACCAAGATTAGTTCTCTTCTTTTAAAGTGAACCAGGCTATGTGTAAAGCGGACCTCAGCTGTGGTGTGGCTGCGGCCAGTTTATCTCCCAAGAGCAGTTCCACTCATCATGTAATATAAGTGGAACAGTTATGTAAACAACTTACCCAATAAACATCTGCTCTGGATGGGCTTAAGGGATATGACTCTCTACCCGGTGTAGGAGATCTGTCTGTAGGTGAATCCACTAAACAGTGCATTGAGGGAACATTTAAAAACGTTTTGTTTCCTTTTTTGTGTGCATACAATACACGGTCTATGTTTTACCCAATTGTTTCCCTTTAATCTTACCTGTGTATCATTAAGGAACAAGCAAGCAAACGCTACCCGATCCCTCACTGCCATAGTATTCTCATACTGAAAGAGGGAAAAAAAAATAAAAATACAATTAAATGCAAGCAGAAGGTAAGAGTGAGTAGCTCATTTACAAATTAATAGTAAAATAAATAAGAATTAAAGAAAAAAATATGACTTGCCAAAACCCCATCATAGTTGCCTGGTTCGCTTGTGAGAAAAGCAAACATAACACAGAGGTAAGGGTTGTTGAGCTGTAATCGGAGAGTACTGCACATTTCTCTCCACAAGGAGTTCTTCTCATCGGTATAGCCAGATAATGCCATAGCTACAACATTTAGGTTCAGGTCTGCTGTGAAGAAAAATTGAAAAAAAAAAAAAGATATACAATATAACAATGGCTAATATCTTCATCTAAACAAGCTATAGTAAAATAGTACATTTAGCTGCAATAACTTTGTGACTTTTTGAAAGCCAAGGTAGACATGTGACAAGAACATTAAAACAACTCATACAATAGGTGAGAGCAAACCCCACACACAATGGATACTACCACTATAAATCTTGAGAGTAGTGGATATTTTCACTTCTAGTCTGTAATAAAGACCATAGTGTAGTATGTACAGTATAAATAATAGATAAGACCAAACTGGTCAAATTCACATTTTGTTATTAATGAGTTCAAGAGGAAACGCTTATTGGGAGCAGAGATCCAGAGGTTACTACCTGTAAAGAGCGCTAGGAGTCTGAGCCTGCTAACCATTAGGCTCAGCAAAATGTGAGTTTGACCAGTTTGGTCTTATTATTTATACTGTACATATTACACTATGGTCCATGTTCTATGTTTATATTACAGACCATAAATAAAATATCCACTACTGTCAAGATTTAAAGTGTTAGTATCCACTGTGTGTGGTGTTTGTGCTCACCTATTGTAGGAGTGGTTTTAAAGGAGCACTATAGGGCCATAAATATAGGTTTGTGTTCCTGACCCTAGTGTTAAAACCACGATCTAGCTCCCCTGGCCCTCTCTTGCCTCCCTAAATCTTACTTGTATTCAAGTCTGAAGCTGCTGGCTCTGCCCCTGTCTGCCTAAGACTTGCAAGCCATCTGCCAACATCATCAGAAGTGTTATTCTGAGCCAATCACAATGCTACCCGTAGGATTGGCGGGGACTGAAGGAGGCAGATTAGGGGCAAAGCCAACACAAGTCAAACACAGCCCTATCCAATCAGCATCTCCTCATTGAAATGAATTGAATCAATTAATCTCTATGAGGAAAGTTCAGTGTCTGCATGCAGAGGGAGGAGACACTGAATGTTTGGATGCATTTAAGGCAGCCATGACCCAGGAAGGATCTCTCACAGCTATCTGAGGAGTGGCCAGTGTTTACTGCAAAAAGCCTGAAGGTAATGATTCTACTCACCAGAACAAATTCAATAAGCTGTAGTTGTTCTGGTGACTATAGTGTCCCTTTAATGTAAAGTGTGTTTATTTTGAGTGACTAAAACACTGGTGATAGTAGCTACACCGATTGTATTAATAGCGCTTTATTCCTGCACATTTTTAAAGTGACAAGAACATAGTTACACCACACACCCAAATTCAGTTTTTAGTTTTTTTTCCTTTTAGGGTCTGTAATAATATTTACAGTGGAACAAAATAAATAAAAAATCCACACCTTTTCCTGTGGATGCACCCTTATTCAAAATCTGTATTGCACGGCGAATATCTAAATTAAACAGTGCAATAGCAGCTGCTCTCTCCCACAGGGTCTGTAATAATATTTACAGTGGAACAAAATAAATAAAAAATCCACACACCTTTTCCTGTGGATGCACCCTTATTCAAAATCTGTATTGCACGGCGAATATCTAAATTAAACAGTGCAATAGCAGCTGCTCTCTCCCACAGGGTCTGTAATAATATTTACAGTGG
The DNA here is from genome assembly GCF_036172605.1 of Pelobates fuscus. Lineage (NCBI taxonomy): Eukaryota > Metazoa > Chordata > Amphibia > Anura > Pelobatidae > Pelobates > Pelobates fuscus. The sequence continues at coordinate 335,676,332 of NC_086320.1, forward strand.
AACAAAATAAATAAAAAATCCACACACCTTTTCCTGTGGATGCACCCTTATTCAAAATCTGTATTGCACGGCGAATATCTAAATTAAACAGTGCAATAGCAGCTGCTCTCTCCCACTCTCCATCCTGTTCCAGAGTGTTCAAAAATGGTTCCATGTCCGGATCATTTCCTTTCTTCCTCCAACCACAAAGCTGCAGAGCCAAGCATCTCTCCTCACTGGAATAGTGTATCACTTCAGCTTGTTTATCCGAGCCACTCCAGCTGTGTTTGAAACTCTCTGAAGTTCCTTAAAGAAAAGAAAACATCTATTTCAGAAAATAAGTCACAAGTCAAGGACTGTGCAATTTCACACACACAAACACATACAATACCTAAATTTCTGCACATCATGCATCTTACTGTGCTGGTTTAAAGGGTTACGCTAACCACCATGGCCACATCTCCTTTCAGATGTAATCACAGTGGTTGATATTTGTATGTGCTTGATGTTCTGCACTTGGAGAAAACTGCATTTTTGTGCTGGGGGGCTAGTTGCACGACTAGCACATGTGACTTAGGCTGCCTAATGTCAATTCTGTGCAAAAATGAGCTTCTCCCTTTCAGCGTCAGTGTACCCTCCCTCTTTCATTTGAGCTTCCTCCCTCTTTCATTTGAGCTTTTCCCTCTTCCCTATAAGGCATTACATTTATTTTTAAATATTCCACTCCTTCTGTTCACCCTGCCGCTCCTCTCCCCAGCCCAGAGCAAACAGCACGCTGAGCAGGTAAAAAAGGTCCAAATAAAATTAAAGTATAAACCTAACTTGACCCATACACTATACAGATGAAAACGCCATCACCTTTATTTCCCATCCCCGATATCCTAAGTAATCCTGTGTTGTAAAAATGCACTAGTAGAGCCCTCACCCATTGCATCGGATAGATTAAATTTTTTTTTTTTTTTTTTTAAATGTAAATTAATTTGCGGCAGACTTATACATATTAATATTGGTTTCACACACAGAGCTTTGAAAATAAGAACGGTTTTCCGATTTGAACTGGATTTCTTAGTCTTGAAGAAACTGAAACACTGACTTTGTAGCTTACAACAACCATTAGATGAAGATTAAAAGGTTAAAGTTACCGCTATAAGCAAAGATTCCTTCAATTGAACTCCCGCTGTGTTGGCCTCTTGCTGTACACATGCCCGAAAAAATTATTTAAATGGTAAAAATAAGTGATTGAGGGATTAAGCAAATAGTTTCTTATACAACATGCACTGAAAGCAATAGTATTCTCGTAACAAATACCAGACGAACAGTTTCAGTGATCTCACCTACGGATGACTTTGTGATTGCCTTAATACCAGCATAAACCAATGCCGCTTTGTTGGTTGAAACTTTCTGGTCTAAATCTTCAGCATACTGCTTCATAAGTACAGAAGTGTATAGGAAATAAGACACAGATATGCATGATATGTATGCACACAAAACAAATGTTCCTTGCGCGAAGAAAAAAAATATATAATATATATATATATATATATATATATATATATATATATATCACGTTACATTTATGAGGCAATGCTTAAAAAAAAAAAAAAAACAAAAAAAAAAAACGCAAGAATCATTTCCTAAAGAATACTATATGCACACAGTAGATACATTGTTAGACACAGATTTGCACACACCAGTCAAGCCATAAAGACTCCCTCCCCCCCATAGAAATCTCACATTTGCAGTGCTGTTACTACTTCTTGGTGGGCACAAGCAAAGGAGTTAAGAAATAGCACTGCAAATTTGGTATTTCTGTGAAAAAAGAAAAACAAGTCTTATGGCATGACTGGTGCGCGCAGATCTGTGTCTAACAAGGTGTTACTATCCACTGACTTCAGGTGGAAGGTGTTTTCAATCAATCACTTTTTTGTTTTGGTGTACAGATTACGTCAGTTTTATCCCCCATACAATGTAAAACAACCATACCTTTGTCAAATCAAAAGTCTTCACATTCAACATTATACACAGTAGGACAACATCAAACTCGTTCAGTATATCTCCTAGCACATCAGACTGGCTGAATGGAGCCATTGCCCCTCATGCATTCTGTGTCCCCAATACCGCTTTCTAATTACATTGGTAATCATGATGATCTCACTGAAGCGAGGAGACTGTCCCAATTATGGATTACAAGCAAGTGTAAGAGAAAATATATAAATACAAAAATAAACATTTTTACTTTGTAATTTAAAAAAAAGAGGGAGGGCAGTAATAAATGGTAATAAAAGTAATAGATTCTACAATATTTGCATTTTATGTACTTTGTATGTAGGCATTATGCGCTATGGAAGCGTATTTTCACAATTTATTTTGTATGGTTATTTATTATTATTATTATTATTAACCTCCCTAACCCCAAAAATAATTCTCAGCAATTCATAAAGCCCAAGATTTTTTAATGATATAGTCATTTTCAGAATGAACTCTGCTTTAGTACAGACAGTGTTATCTTAATCTTTTCACAAAACCTAATATTTGTTGACAGTCCAGGTATGTCATGCAATAAAGAAGTTAACTTGTTTGCACATATGGACATTCCAAAGGGCACACAAAAGGGCCATTGTTTATGGCATAAAACTTACTGCAGAAGATTATTCACTGTGAATCCCCTAGGACCTCATCTAAGTAAAACGCTCAAGGCCCTAGAATTTGGAATACCAAAGAAACATGCTATTGATTTGACACATATAGCTTTCCGTCAAACCAAGTTTGTGAATAGTCTACCAGTGAAGTCAAGAAGGATTCCTCAAGGAGACAGTGAAAGCGTACTAAATGAATGATCAAGTGCTGGGTTACATCAGGGAGTATTAATTTTAGTTCAAAGGCAAGTTAGGTTGCCCCCACCCTCAGGGTCCAACTCCCGCTGGGCTCAAGGGGGCTCAATGGGTTTGACACTTGCCTTTCTCTCCTCCTGCTGACGTTAGCGCTGAATGCGCATGCGCATAAAGAGCCGCACGCGCATTCAGACAGTCCATAGGAAAGCATTTCTCAATGCTTTCCTATGGACGTCCAGCGTCTTCTCACTGTGATTTTCACAGTGAGAACCACGGAAGCGCCTCTAGCGGCTGTCACTGAGACAGCCACTAGAGGCTGGATTAACCCTAGTGTAAACACAGCATTTTCTCTGAAACTGCTATGTTTACAGTTGCAGGGTTAAAACCTGGGGCACTTGGCACCCAGACAACTTCATTGAGATGAAGTGGTCTGGGTGCCTATAGTGGTCTTTTAATCTATTAACAAGGTGAATTCCTAAAATAACCCTATATGTATGGCTTCTATTGCCCTGCCATACAATATACAAATCTAAACATTTTATTGTCAACCAGTAATCCAGAAATCAGGTGAAAGTTAAAATTTCTGCTTCAGGTAAGAATACCACTAGTGTGCGCATGCATCACAAGAAATGCCATTAAAAGGTATACTTAACTGAAAGGTGCACCCCAACCAGCAACATGGAGTGCTCACACAGACATTGCCTTTGCATGTTAGGTGGCTCCGCAAGCCAAATCACATTCCACGATTAACAATGTGCAGGTGCACACTAGTAATTGTGGGATATCCATCTTTGAGCAGGACGGCAATACATGCAGCCACTCATGGAAGTTCTAGAAGAAGAAGTAGTTCACTTTCTACAGTAGAAAGTAAGTCCAACTCTCAGAAACCCTAAAATAAATATCTATCTCCTGAATTTGTCGGAGGGGGTTACCCGGCCTATAAACATACAGGCCATCACTTTCACTAGGCAGAAACCTCCTGGTTCAGCCCACCTACCACTCCCTTTTCAAGTTATTCATTTTGGTAGGCCCTCTTTACTTACAGGCCTTCACGAACATCAGTTTCAGCACACCACAACCGATTTATACCATCATCAATGCCACTACTCTGCTTACTGAATATAATATCTAGATCTATATCCAGCATGAACATAGCAAAAACCTGATTGGCAAAAATTGTATTTTTAAACAATCCAGTGGAAAGGATATAATGCAGGGTGTACCAAAGGGATTTTAGCTGAAGGTCTTCATTTCCTGCCAGAAGGTGGTTTCTCCAGACCTGCTCAGTATCGAGGCCATACCGGGATAAAGCTCTGAGTCTCATTTTAGTAGCGATATCTCTATCTGAAGAGGTAGATTTTCCTTCCTCTGTGCATTCATACAGCTGCCTACTGCAAGCCCACATTAATGAAGTTGTGGGACTCCAAGCTAAAGAAATCCTTTCAAATACAGTGAAGTCTGACATTGCCCTGTTAGGAGTCACCACTACCATTCGGTTTTGACTTGTTGGATGCCAAGCAAATGATGCTATATAGTTATCACATGGTTGGACACTTCTTTCGATGATCGTGGGTTCTGTTTCATCACCAATGGGTGTGGGAGTGTGCTGCATATCATAAAGTCTAATTATATTACTGTCTCTGGTTAAGGTAGCAAGTAATCCAGTCCTTGTTGGGCACCAGGCTACTTTTGTCAAAGGTTTTGGTTGCTCTGTCAATGTCAAAACTGGCTTTTCAAATTTCCGTAGGTCCCAGATGACAACTTGCCCTTCAAAAAATGAAGCAACTCTGTCTTGGAAATGTGGATCCACAGTTACCCCTTGGACTGCTTTTGTATTTACAAACATTTTTTGATTTGTATTTCTCAGATCAAATATAGCTAGGTTACGATGCATCCCTGCTAAGAGCAGCTTTTGGTCTCTTGGAAGCCAACAAAGAGAAAGACAGGCATCGTTTTGGCCCAAGTCATACAGAGACTTTGTCACTACCCCCAAAGTTTCACTCTCCCCAGTTGAAAGTCTAACTTTTTCCATTGAAGTTGTTACATCTGGAGTGTATTTGCTACTTATATCCCATATCAAAACTGAAAAATCAGCCCGGTGTTTATCTAATCCAGCTGCTAGCCAATTACTGTCGAGGGGATTCCAAGCCAGGGTGTTGCATTGACGTGCATGCTTTGGGACAAATTCCTTTCCAATTAAATCTTTACATTTAGAATTGTGATCCTGGCCCAGACTAGTTAAGACAATTCTGCCATTGGCCTGTCCGACTGCTAGAAGGCATTCAGGGTCATACTTTGGATACCAAGCAACACATTTCATGTAAGGTGCTTCAGAATTTATTGCCAACAATGTGGCGGTGGTCTCTTCAGAAAGCCGTAGAGAGCCTGCTTTCAATTCAGAGCTGGAGCTGGCTGCTGACTCTATGTGGTAGAGGCTGAGCTCAGAATCACACACAACAAACCTGTCCACATGATGGGGTGCCCAAAGAATATCAGGCTTGCACCCACTCATTTTTCCAACTCAGGGAAGTTGAACAATTTCAAAATAATTTCCACCAACGATTCTGAAACGAAACACAAAGTTGTGTTAACTAATTAAACTTGTACAAGCATATCAAAGCAGGAAACACACATGACCATCTCAAATAATATACCGTATTTTTCGCTCCATAAGACGCACCTCACCATAAGACGCACCTAGTTTTTAGAGGAAGAAACCCAGAAAACAATATATTCTGAACAAACTGTCCCATAGTGTTTCTTACTATGGGACAGTTTGTTCAGAATATTTTTTTTCTCCCCTGTCCCATAGTGTCCCCCCTCCCATAGTCTTCTCCCACCCCCTCCCCATAGTCTTCTCCCACCCCCTCCCCATAGTCTTCTCCCACCCCCTCCCCATAGTCTTCTCCCACCCCCTCCCCATAGTCTTCATCCCTCCCCTCCCCATAGTCTTCATCCCTCCCCTCCCCATAGTCTTCATCCCTCCCCTCCCCATAGTCTTTACCCCCCCTCCCCTCCCCATAGTCTTTACCCCCCCTCCCCTCCCCATAGTCTTTACCCCCCCTCCCCATAGTCTTCATCCCCTCCCCTCCCCATAGTCTTCATCCCCCCTCCCCTCCCCATAGTCTTCATCCCCCCTCCCCTCCCCATAGTCTTCATCCCCCCTCCCCTCCCCATAGTCTTCATCCCCCCTCCCCTCCCCATAGTCTTCATCCCCCCTCCCCTCCCCATAGTCTTCATCCCCCCTCCCCTCCCCATAGTCTTCATCCCCCCTCCCCTCCCCATAGTCTTCATCCCCCCTCCCCTCCCCATAGTCTTCATCCCCCCTCCCCTCCCCATAGTCTTCATCCCCCCTCCCCTCCCCATAGTCTTCATCCCCCCTCCCCTCCCCATAGTCTTCATCCCCCCTCCCCTCCCCATAGTCTTCATCCCCCCTCCCCTCCCCATAGTCTGCATCCCCCCTCCCCTCCCCATAGTCTGCATCCCCCCTCCCCTCCCCTCCCCATAATCTTCTCTTGTCTCCCATACTGTCCCCCTCCCCTTGTCCCATAATTACTTACCTGTCTTGTAGCGTTTCTCGGCAGCACAGGGCGCACCGCGGTACTGGAACTTGAATTTCATGTTCCGGTTTCCGGCGGGACTGAAAGGAAGTGCGCACACTGAGCTGAGTGCGCACTTCCTTTCAGTCCCGCCGGAAACCGGAACATGAAATTAAAGTTCCACTACCGCGGTGCGCCCTGTGCTGCCGGCCAACGCTGCAAGACAGGTAAGTAAAACTTCATATTCGCTCCATAAGACGCACAGACATTTCCCCTCACTTTTGAGGGGGAAAAAAGTGCGTCTTATGGAGCGAAAAATACGGTATTATATACACGCCAGGAAGAGGTTTCAACAGTCAGGAAAATAGAATTGGTGCTATACTATACTTTCTAACTTTTTACGAAATAAGATCTCCATCAATTATACTTACCAGATAGGATAAGTGGAACTGCAGAATTGTTTAAAATATGTGGCAGGTAAAAAGATACAGTGGGTAGGGAATCACGGACGTGTCTGCCTCGCACCACACCTTATGCAATAATCATAGGTACTTGATGTATCTATTCGACAGCTTAATGGAGCATCATTTAATAGGTCCACCACAAATCCACATCAGATGGGTATAGAAATTTAAAGGAACGTTAATAGGTCGTTAGGTTTCCTATTTTTTCATATATACCCTTTGGTTAATCTATGATACTTGTCCAGCGCTCCACTTTCATAATATTTCTCACTATATTACACAATGGTTTAACATAATTATCACAGACCGTAAAAATACAGTTTTTCCACATATCCTGTAACTTTAAAACCATACATCAAATCTTCATAAAAATTACATATTTAAACTCAGCATACTTTAAACATAAACACTCTCAATAATCATACAAATCCCCCCAGTAGATAAAAAGATAGCCTGAAGTCCTTTATGACTGACCGCAAGCAAATTTTCATGCCCAAAACAGTTCCATGGTCGAATCTTCGAATGGGATTTAGTCTCCAGCCGCGGTGTCGAAGAAGGTACGGGTCGGCGGTGTTCGTGCAATTGGGTAGCCGCAAACAGTTCCATAGATTTGGCTGCACACACCGCTGACCGCGTTTGCATGAATTAAAATGGCCGCCGCCACGTGTTCCTTTGTCGAATGGCGGCGACTTAGACGACTTCGGCTGCAGCCGAAGTGCCATATAAAAATTGTCAATCCTTCCCCACAGTATTTAAAGGGCCAGAATGAGTGACATACACTCTGGTATAGCCAAATACTGTTTTTTAAATGGCCCAATCTCCCAGGGCCATAATCCAAAGGCAGCAGGCGGGCAACAAGGCTTCTCCAATGCAATGTGGCGAGATTGCTCTCGTCACAAACATTTTTAGGGATGTGGACTTTGGAGTGAGTACAATCTTGAGTATATTTATTAATGGAGAAATAATTTCTTGAGGGAGCATTTCTAGTATAGGTGAAAGGTGAGGATTAGAGAGTTTGTTTTAAAAGTAATTCTGAGTGGTCCGACAGAACTTGAATGGGTTGACCAGCAATAAGTGTAATTCACATGCACCCAGTACAAAATACATTAGATTTCATTAATCTCATCTGTTGCTTTTTGGATCATGACTAAGATGATTAACATAAGGAAATATGAAATGCATCTGAATTCTACCTACTGCCAGTCAGCACTTTCAGACCCTTCCTGACAGAACAAGGAATTCATAAAGTCTATAAAAAACAGATGCAGAAGTACTCACCCCTCCCCCATGTCAGGCAGCTCAGGAAAAAAAAAAAAGGTGTCCACAACAACACACACACACACACACACACCATACAGTTCCCCCTTTACATAATTTTTTCACACTAAAGGCAATATTGCAGGGCAATAAATTATTTCAACAAAGTCCTAAAAAGCATACATTCTACATAAAAATAAAGGTGTCCCTAAGGTCAAAGGGCAAACTGACAAAAACAATACTTTTGCATGAAATCTGTATTTTGATTTTTTTTTTTTTAAATGTTGTTTAAAAGTACAATAATACTAAGTGAAGCTTTTAAAGTGGTGTAAGGGGTGTCTGTCTGTGTCTGACAAACTTTGCTCTAGTACATGAATGCTGTATACACGTGTATTCGGGTATAGAGGGGTACACATTGCTAATACCCAGATTAACCCCTTAGAGTCCAGTCACTGACATGTCATAGAGCAGCAGGGTGCCATGTGTGTTACCTTGGCTGTGTGATGGCGGAAGCCCCCTAAGCCAGCAGCGGTCACCCACTCAGCAGCTTTTTAACCAGGCCCCACCCTGGTCGGACTCATTGGGTGTCAGCCTCCGGGCACGAGAGGGTTAACGAAAATCCCGCAACACTGAGCGACAACAAGCGTCCGCCAGAGCAGCGGTCCGCGGTGATGACGTCAGGGCGCAGGGGGGCGTGGTTTTTGTCCAATGTGGCTCTGAGCTACGGGGGGGGGGGGAGCTCAGGTGGACCCGCCCCACTGCTGGCATGGTGTTACAACAGCCATAATGGAGTCTGGCAAAAGCATCATGGGAGCTGTTGCTGTTCGGTTGCAAGCCTGTTTGGGCAGAACCCTCTTCAGCTCTAACTGTGCCAGTATTCCATGTTTTGATAGAATATGTTCTGCCTTGCAGAATATGTGTGCGCCGTATAATAGCGTACAGCGCTGCGGAGTAAGTTGGTGCTATATAAATACACCCCAAATAATAATATTAACAATTGTAATTTCACAGCAGCTTGGGGGAGTGTGACTAAAGCTTGGATAAAGAGAGTGGCATGGCGTGAGCAGAAATCAACCTAATTGTTTTGTATTAATAATGCCATTTGTTAGTGGGATTGTGAATAAGAGGTTGTCAAGTGCTCAAGTAAGCAAACAAAAATAATTGTTTTGTGAAATATTAAATAAGCATATTGGCCATTAGGAATACCTGGATTCCTAACGCTATAGAGTTCTTATCTGCCTTTAGTATAAGGGGTACCACCCCAAATCTTAATTAAAAATGTCGGGGGAGGTGTTGATCACTCGATCGATACACCTCCTGCAACGTCATGGCGACTCTTCTTTTTTCTCCAATCCAATACTCCTTATAGAGTATTAGGGACGAAAAGCACATGTGTGCCAAATACAGCTCTCCACCAATGAAATGGAGGTTAGCTGTGCGAAACGAAGTTGATTCGATTCTCACAGCTGAAGAGCCTCTAGTGACTATGAGGTAGACATCCATTAGGGGCGTATATAACCCTGCAATGTAAGCATTGCCGTATCTACTAAATAGCAGTGCTTTAAATTGCAGGGTTAAAACAAAAGGACAAATAATAATAATAATACTGCACTCAAAATAAGGTAAAAAAAATAAATTATTTTAATTGCCTAATATGGGCAATAGTGCCTATGTATTTTAAAAATTTGAGAAATGCACAAGTCAAAGCACAATAGAGAAACACTTATTAAGGAGGTAATCTACGTGCCTAAACTTGGGGATCCCTCACCAATGTGAAGAAGAAGTCAGTGATAATAATCAGTAGAAAAAGATCAATGTACAAACATATACATACAATTGATCTTGCACAAGAACCTCTATAATTCCTCATATGTTTAATAAATTACATTGAGCACCAATAGTAGAGGCCTTTAGTGGTCCTGTAAAAGCATAGGTATGATAATTATGCTCCAATGAAGACATAAAAAAAATACCTAAACATTATGCATCTATTTTCTTAATAATAATATATATAAGTGTATACATATAATTAGCCACCCCTCCAATATACCAGGATTTACCAAAGCCATTGACCTACCAGTGGTACAATTGCAAGATTGATTATACCGTCTATTCCTACACCAATTAAATATTCCAACTTTCCTACCTCTTAAACCTGCTTGGGCTGGACCCATGATTTCAGGGAACTTGCATGCACAACCTGAGGACTTATGTATCTACCGTACATACATATCTACATACCTTTGCTATACATTGTTTGGGGAACAGATTGGTTAACTCCCGGACCTCCCTCCCTTGCAATACACTAGTGTTTGCCAGACTAACACTACCCGGTGAACCCCAGATGTGTAGATGATGTCTAATGTTTGAAAAAAAAAACACTTAATTAAACATGATTTCCAGGAAGAAATGTCATCTGAAGCTACTGGAGCTACTGGGAGGTCCCATATTAAATGGTCTGAACCATTGAGCTTACATCACCTGTGAACTTTCATAACACTCTCTTTTATGGGGGTTTCCCATATATTCCTACCCATATATGCAAATAAAATGCAAAAACTATGTAAATACATAGGTTGTAAAGGGGGGGGGGTTATTGTTTGTTCCCACCCATTTTTGTGTCAGACTGCCAATTTCACAAAACCTACTTGCACCTGATTGAGTTGCCGGGTGACACGGTGCTGGCGTTGACTTGGATGACATTTGGTGGCTGCCATTTCCCAAGCTGGGGCCTTGGGGCATCCTAATTGTCATAGATGGCTCACCCAGCCTCACCCCATTATGCTACCTCCATGGAGATTCTCAATGATTGGCATGACCCATTGGTGTACACAATACTATATACCAGTTGTGTATCATTGAATACAGGTCATTCTTTTGGTTTACTTCTGTCCCCATTCGAATGTGCAACGTCACGCTCATGATATGTATATACTATGTTTGTCCCAAGGTAGGGAGGGGGGAGAGGGAGGTGTTATTAGAGGTTTCCTTGCATTCCCACTTAAATAGGTGACTTAACACAAATCATGTATATATTCTATGGTTGTTGATGAGATGGGGGGGAGGTGTTTTGTTTTTTTCGGGGAGTTTCTCAAAGGCTAGCATGACCCACTGCTGTTCACAACCTTCCCTATGAGAAATGTGCTACTGATTATAGGTTTTTATTTTAGATTTTCTTCCACTTGCACCCAGATATGTTGCTGAATACACAATACGTATATACATTGGTTGTTACTGGGATGGGGTAGTGAAGGAGGGAGGTGTTGCAGGGGGTATATGAGGTTCCTTTTTTCTTCTTCTTTTCTTCTTCTAAGTGTGCCTACAGTCAGTCTAAACATTTTATCTGTGAACAATGAAACTAATGCGGCTGGCTCTTGGCAAGACTACACCAAAGAAAAACACAGTTCTACATTCCCAGGGTACATGATGCCATGGGCCAAATAAAACAACTTCTCATGGGGATCTTCAAGGCCTTCTGACATATTACTGCAACTTTTATAACCTTGCTCGGGAAGTCCCATGATAGACTTCACTGCAAGTGCAATCTTATGCCTCGTTTCCACTGAGCGGATCGGTTCAGGTTGGTACAGTTTGGAAGGTTAAGAATGGACCAGCCCATTCTGGTGAGCGTTTCCACTGCAAGTCAGACCTTCAGGGCCATGCAGGGTTTAGAAAAAAATGCTCTTCCTGTCCACCAATCAATGGATTGTATAGTAGATCCACCCTAACCGAACCATTCCATTTTCTATGGCCCTACATCTGAAGCCGGACCCTGAATGGATTGGTACGGTTCGCTTGTATGGACCACTTTCATAATGGAAACACCCAAAATAGCGAACTGTACCGAACTGAACCGATCCGATCCGCCCAGTGGAAACGAGGCATTAGAATACCCGAGTTCTGTATCTTTGCCAAAGTTTTAACCGGCAGACTCTTGGAAGAACCGATCACACTGGAGGAATTGAGTTTTACCTTGAAATCCTCTAAAACTGGTAGTAGCCCAGTAGCAGATGGACTCCCACTACTTTACTAGAAGACATTTTATTCGGAACTGAGACCTTTGCTGCTTGATACTCTCAATTTGATTCTAGGCAGGACTTTGCCGTCAGCTAATTTTACCTAGGTTATTTTTACTTTATTGCTGAAAAGGGGCAAGGACCCAACAGATTGCTTCACTTGTTGTCTGATTTCAGTACTAAATGTAGACCATTAGCTACTATTGAAGGTCCTAGCGCAACGTATTGCACCATTTCTCTTGACTCTAATACACCCAGATCAGACGGGATTTATTCCTGGAAGAGAAGTCAGAGACAACAGTATTCAGGTTCCAAATCTGTGCACTGGATGAAAAAGAAAGGAATCCTGGTTCTCCTGCTTTATACAGATGCTGAGAAAGCTTTTGATAGGGTGGAGTGGGACTTCAGGTTGCGGGAATTTGGCCTGGGACCTAAGTTCTTGGCGTGGACATGGATCTTATACACACACACCCTTCGGTGGGAGTTAATATAAACAGTGCCTTATCGAATCTTTTGAAATCCAAAACAGCACTAGACAGCGGTGTCTGTTCCCCCCATTCTTGTTTGCCATGTCCTTACAGTCATTCCTCAGTCGGATTGGAGACAAAGGGGCAGTGAAGGAACTACCTATTGGAGGAGTTTCCAATAAGGTGATTGTCTATGTAGATGACCTATTGTTTGTTGTTACAAACTCGGTGCTCACTTTGAGAGCAATCTTGGATGACTTTTTACATTATGGATCCATTTCCAACATTAAAATTAGCTATGCAAAATTGGAAATTCTTAACATCCCTATAGTGTGAGTTCAGATAGATATAGAGATGAAAACCAACCCTTTCCATTGCTGCAAGTCCCAGGAATTGGGTCACTTGAGACCTCTTGGTGTTATTCCAGAACAGCCTTTTTTTCTCTCCTCTCCTCAGAGACTGATCTGTGTAAATGGAACTATCAATGAATATCATGGCTGGAAAGGTTCATTGCAATTAAAATGTTTGTGCTTCCACGCTTACTCTTTTTAATTCAAGCAATTCCAATCAAGATTTCTCAGTGCTACTTCAAACAGCTCAGGATAGCGATCAGAGGCTTCACATGGAGGCATAATCATTGTCAAACCAGCTTACACACAATTGGTGCTACCTAAAATAAAGGGGATATTGGCGTTCTCAGATTTTGAGAAGTACTACATGGCTGCGTACCTTTTTGCAAGTTTTCCACGGTTATCACAGGGACACTACGAAGATCTGGGTTTCATTGGAGATGGCTATACTATTGATCCCAGGCTTTGGGTGGAATGTGGATGACACTTTGGCTCATTACAACCCTTATGTTCAGGTGATATTGTTGCTTTGGCACAGTTGGGGCCCCAGATACTTCCTGACCATGGATCCGGGCCCAGTGTTCCCTCTGTGGGATAATTCAGATTTCCTTATGGGGATACACAGACCACTCAGACACCTGTTTGCAGGAACCTCTCTTCCTAGAGCGACAAAGATATGGTGGAATTCACAATCTGTGATACCCCTGTCAGACATGTTTCCTAACACAATTCATAGGGTCCCTCATCCTCTTACGCATACCCAGATCCCACATTATCTTTGTAGAATCCCTCAGAGGAGATGCTTCACTTGAGAGCTTACAGCATTCAAATTATATTGTGAGGGTGGGCCGCCACCGATTCCATGTGCATGAACAAGTGGGAGGAAGATCTGCAAATGACACTTTCCAATGATGATTGGGCAAAAATCTTTACACTCCTCCATAAAACATCACAATCAGCAGGACTAGAAGAGGTCTCTTACAAAATCTGTAGCAGATGGTTCCAGACCCCAACTGTCCTTTTTACGCAGGACCTGAAAAATTCCTCCCAATGTTGGTTATGTGGTGAGCCAGAGAGCATCCTACTGCACTTATGGTGGAGCTGTACCATAATTGAGAGGTTAATGAAGTTAGTATACACCATGATTGATTGTTTATCCAACGATCCAACAGCATTTAATCTAGCGGCAATACTGCTATATCATATACCAATATCACTTACACCATGCAAATGCTCAGTAGTCCCTCAATTGCAAAATGCAGCCAAAGCTTTGGCTGCGTTCTCCACCAAGAGCTAGATGGATTAGGAAGTGGATGAAATTAGACAGAGTCAAGAGCATGTAGCTATAACAGCATAGGCAAACGAACGCCACACTCAAAAGTGGTTCTATTGGCTGGGGTACCTTTCAAACCCAGATGTCTCTTGGCACCTGGAGAACCAAAGCCAGGACTCCTAAGCGGAATGACCCGTGTTAACAGCGTTTCATACAACACTCAATTTATTGTTATCACTCCAATCTGTACACAAATTCTTTCAATAAACTATCACTGAAAACAATGTGATTTTCAGTTCACTACAATTCACTGTTTTGTGAATAAACCCCTACATTGTTATTCAGTAAAATGTGAAATGTTGGGAACTCACCAGAGAATTGCAAAGTTAAAAGAAAATGCTTTATCCTTGTTGTGTATGTTGTAACCGTTTAGTTGTATAGCAATTTAGATAAGGGAAACTGTATATCAAGTAATCAATAAAATTAATATATTGTAATAGGGCACCACTCATCCTTTTTTGGGTAACGGTCTGACAGTATGATTTAAAAAGTGTCAGGTTTACTCCCGCAGGTTGTCAGTCAATGGCATTGCTTGCAAAATGAGTCCCAATCCCAGCAAAACAGCAACAGATATATTACCTGTTAAATAACATTTTATTATTCTCAACTTGTTTGTAACCTCATTATATTTTACAGTAATTTGTAACTTGCTGGCAGTCATACATATGAAATAATATCCTAGTTTTACTCAATCTCATCTATATTCTGTCCACTTAGTTTATTTGTAATCATTTTGAGAGACGTACTGTAAATTCCACATGCAGCTATTGCTCTATACTGCAATGCATATAATTAAATATTTGTAAAAAGACACCACTAGGTGGCATGCTTGCCTGTTAGTTCTTTTGCATACATTTAAACATGTGGGTTATGTTGCATTGTCAACTAACTTGCAAAAAAACAAAACTTCGGGGAAAAATCTCTATCCTAAATGACTTAAAGACATTTCCCAATTTGGCTAATTGATCTACAAATTTCAATGTCAACTCAGTTTTGTGGACCCCCATTTTTTACAATTATATATTTTTATTTTATTCTATTGACATATATGGTTTATTCTGTCTTATCTGCATTCGTACTTGCCACCCACCAAATGTCCACTTTTCTTTAACCCCTTAAGGACCAAACTGCTGGAATAAAAGGGAATCATGACATGTCACACATGTCATGTGTCCTTAAGGGGTTAAACTCCAATTTTTTGGTGTGCATGATCACTCAAATTCATTTTTATATAGTAGTAAACGTGGTTATACATTTCTTTGTGTGAATAACATACATTGTTGTTGTTGTTGTTGTTGTTCTACTTACATTTTCCACTTAAAATAAATTATCAGTAGGTCATAGATTGAGTCTAAAAATCCCAGATTGGCCTCTGGCCACACCCTTTAAAACAACACTTTTTGTGAGGTCAGTCATCTCTATGGTTTAGTGAAGAAGTATCTTTTTTATTCTATGTTTATGACAAAATGTTTGAGGCAGAGAGTAATTCTGTTGAAACCGGCATTATTTTCTAACCACTAACATTTGGAGACCCCCAATAATGCATGAAATAAATAAATACAAACAAATGTAGGGTCAGATAAGACCAAAACAAATCAATAAAACAATTAATGTAGAATACATTCAATTTAAAGGACCACTATAGTGCCCTGAGGGTGCCCCCACCCTCAGGGTCCCCCTCCCGCCGGGCTCTGGAGAGAGAAAGGGGTTAAAATCTTACCTTTCTCCAGCTTTCCTCCTCCTCTCCTCCTTCCTAGCGACGTCATCGGCTGAATCCGCATGCGCGGCAGGACCCGCGTGCGCATTCAGCCAGTCTCATAGGAAAGCATTTACAATGCTTTCCTATGGACGCTGGCGTCTTCTCACTGTGATTTTCACAGTGAGAAGCACGCGAGCGCCTCTGGCGGCTGTCAATGAGACAGCCACTAGAGGCTCTAAAGGCTGGATTAACCCTCAGTGTAAACATAGCAGTTTCTCTGAAACTGCTATGTTCATAAAAAAAAAAGGGTTAACCCTAGCTGAACCTGGCACCCAGACCACTTCATTAAGCTGAAGTGGTCTGGGTGCCTAGAGTGGTCCTTTAAGATCTGAGAACTACAGGGCGGGAATTCACATATTTTTCGGAATTAAATATGACTTGTTATACTTCTGAACTCCAAGGAGTTTGGTATAGTAACTGTAACAGAATTAACAAGAGGTAAAGTAACAGGAGAGAAATTCAGTGAATTGATATATTTGTAACACCTAAGTACAGATTGCATATGCTGTATGAATATATTTGCAAACAATATTTTGAATAACACCTCACACTTATATCCTTATATAAAGTATGAGTCGGTGAGTGCAATAGATTATGTGGTGGTACTCAGTGGCGTACACATGACCCATCGGGCCCGGTGCGAAAATTGATCTGTTGATCCCCCCTCCCCCTCCCACGCGCTTACTGTGCGCGGGCCGGGGCCGCAACACATGGCGGCGGGCACCTGGTCGCAGGGGTTGCAGGGCTGCGACCCCTGCGACCGCATTATGTACGCCAGTGCATGCAGATGCACACACACTTAAATGACCACTACAGACACCCAGATCACATCAGCTCAATGAAGTAGTCTGAGTGTCAGGTCCCTCTAGTTTTAACCCTGCAGCTGAAAGCATAGCAGTTTCAGAAAAAACTGCTATGTTTCACTGGGGGTTAATCCAGCCTCTAGTGGCTGTCTCAATGACAGCCGCTAGAGGAGCTTCCGCGATTCTAAGACGCTGAACGTCCATAGGAAAGCATTGAGTTTGAATGCCGCACGGCTCTTGCCGTGCATGCGTATTCGGAGCTGAGAGGCGGAGGGATCCCCAGCGCCAAGGGAGTCCGGCGCTGGAGAAAAGTAAGTGCTGAAGACACACACACACTCTCACGAACAGTGCATACACACTAGCTAACAGACACACACATTTACTGACAGAGACACACTCAGTGACAGAAATACATACATACTCACTTACAAAACATACTCTCACTGAAAAACGCACACTCACTAACAGACATCAAACAGACTCACTAACACACACACAAACACACTCAGTAACAGACACACACAGTAACACACTCACTGACACTCACTAGCAGACACACACTCAACAGACACACTCACTAACACTCACTAGCAGACACACACACTAACACACACACTAACACTCACACTAACACACAGTAACACTAACACACACACTAACACGCACACTAACACACAGTAAACACTAACAGTAACACTAACACACAGTAACACTAACACACAATAACACTCACACTAACACACAGTAACACTAACAGTAACACTAACACACACACTAACACACAGTTACACTAACAGTAACACTAACACTCACACTAACACACTAACACACTCACGCACTAACACTCACACATGTGTTTTTTTTTTATTTAATCCCCCCAGCCTCCTTACCTTTTGGAGTGCTGAGGGGATTCCTTGGGGTCCAGTGGTGCTGCTGGGCTCCTGGGCGGCCGGTCACTGGGCGGGCAGGCTGGCTGGCCGGCGCGCGATGGAGCACTCTCCCCTGAGTGCTTCCTCTTCAGCTCCCTCGCGCGGCGCGTAGGGATGCCGGCGCCGGAAGATGACGTCAAAAATGCAAGTCTTGCTTTAAATATATATATATATATATATATAAAATGTATATTATACCTATTATGTATATGTTCTGTGAGCTTTGAAGTTGCTAATTATTAAATTAGTGTGTGTTCTTGATCTAGTATTTGTTTAAATTATCCCCAAAAGAGTGCTCAGGTATGCGTGTTTATGTGAGTGCAGCCTCTTGATTCCATATATAAATAGATTTGGGTGTCCAGGCCAACACCCTGGTCTTGCACCCCTCCCTGTCACAGGTGCCTCATTCCAGGGCCATGTTTAACTTTGCATTGCAGAGCGCCCCAGGATGAAGCATTTCCAAGTAAATTAATCTCATAACAGCAGGCATTAGGTGTCTAGAGTAGGACCTGCCAAGAATAGGGAACATTGACGTTGTGGCAGGCTTATGCAACATATAATCATATATTGTAACTAAACCATCATTATTTTTGGATAAGTTTGGATCCTTTTTGTTAAAGGACCACTCTAGGCACCCAGACCACTTCAGCTTAATGGTGTGGTCTGGGTGCCAGGTCCAGCTAGGGTTAACCCATTTTTTTTTAAACATAGCAGTTTCAGAGAAACTGCTATGTTTATAAATGGGTTAAACCTTCCCCCAAAGCCTCTAGCGGCTGTCTCATTGACAGCCGCTAGATCCGCTTGCGTGCTTCTCACTGTGAAAATCACAGTGAGAGCACGGAAGCGTCCATAGGAAAGCATTGATAATGCTTTCCTATGCGACCGGCTGAATGTGCGCGCAGCTCTTGCCGCGCGTGCGCATTCAGCCGACGGGGCGGAACGGAGGAGGATTGGAGGCAGAGAGCTCCCCGCCCAGCACTGGAAAAAGGTAAGTTTTACCCCTTTTCCCCTTTCCAGAGCCAGGCGGGAGGGGACCCCGGAGGGTGGGGGCACCATCAGGGCACTATAGTGCCAGGAAAACGAGTATGTTTTCCTGGCACTATAGTGGTCCTTTAAGATTTTATATTATTATTATTATTATATTATTTATAGAGCGCCGTCAAATTCCGCAGCGCTTTACAATGGGTGGACGAACAGACATGTTACATATTGTAACCAGACAAGTTGGACACACAGGAACAGAGGGGTTGAGGGCCCTGCTCAATGAGCTTACATGCTAGAGGGAGTGGGGTAAAATGACACAAAAGGTAAGGATAGTATTAGACTAGTGACAGTTGCAGAATAGAAATCAGTTGGGAGCTATTAAGAGTTTAATTGATACGCTTTTATGAAAAAGTGGGTTTTTAATGATTTTTTGAAGGAGTGGAGACTGGGTGAGCATCTAACGGAGGAGGGAAGCGAGTTCCACAGGAACGGTGCAGCCCTCGAGAAGTCTTGAAGGCGAGCATCAGAGGTGGGATGCTCGCCTTCAAGACTTATTATACAATGCGACTTGTGTTTTTCTGGATTGGAATGCAAGATAGGGTTGCTTGGGGTAAATGGCAATGTGCACTGCAAGGCCTCTAATCTCAGCTCTTTATGGGTAATTCTTGCCCTGACCTGCTTATGGAAAGTTCTAGAGACGATGAACTTCTCTCTCTGTAGCTCCTCTACAGAGGTATTTCACTAAAGGAAGTTGAGCTAAATTATAGATAGCAGCTGCAAATATCATTAAGAGTAAAACTGATTACCTACACGCAACTAGCAAAATTTGGCATACAATATGCTATTTCAGATATAATAGCAGGAAAGGCATTATAAAGGAAAACACGTAATAAAGGAAACGGCCATAATAATAGGCCTTATTAGAACAGGTATCTTTGCAATTTAAATTCAGATTTTATGCACCTACTGCAATTTTTACTATTCTTGTTTACATTAATATATTTATAGCACCAACCGTTTATGCAGAGTTTGATATGATGCTTAAAGGGGCAAGGAAACCTCATTTTGACAATCCAACAAAACTAATACATAAGGAATGCTGTGCCTTGTCTTGTCAATTTCACTATCTAAAGGAAAAACTAAAGCGATAATTATGATCACAAAAGACTTCCTTCTTATCCCCATTTTTAAAAATGTCTTACCCCCTTTAGTGTATCTTATCCCCCATTTTTCCCCGTTGTGTGTCTTACACCTCCCTCTTACAACCCCCCTTTGTGTGTCTTACTCCCCACAGCCCCTTTGTGTCTCTCCTTTCCTAGCCCCTTTGTGTCTTTTCCTTTTTTCAGCTCCTTTGTGTGTTTCTCTTTCACCACCAGCCTGTCTATCTCCCCCCATCCCCTCTGTGTCTCCTTTTCCTCTTCTCCAGTTCCTCTATGTCTCTTTCACCCCTAGCCCCTTTGTATTTCCACCCCCAGGCTCTTTGGTGTGTCACTTTCATCCCCAGCCAATCAGTATATCTTTCTCACCCCAGGTACATCTGTGTGTCTTTCTCCCCCCTCATGTCCCTCTGGGTGTCTTTCTCCCCACTCAGGCCCCCTGTGTGCCACTCTCCCCTCCATGTCTATTAGTGTTCTTTTCCCCTACCCTTCCTGTCCATTAGTGGTCCTCTTCCCTATCCCTTATATTTGGAATATTACCCAATGCTGGATGTGCATTATGGAGCCTTTATAGTTTGAGCAGTCTTTACCTGTTGTATACTTTGATCACTTGTTTTGGAGTGATCACACTAACACAGTGCACAGTTCAGATTAACATGATTTCAATACATGTATGTGCTTTTATATGTTTACCGTTTAGGAGATCACATAATACACACATTCTCACAGATACACATGGATACATACAAAAGGAATCACACAAATACATATATACAGACATACACTCATGTATACACAAATACAGACATAAATGGTTGCACATTCATGGCTATGTACAGAAAGACACACTTGAAAAAAAAATCATATATGTATGCTGACATACTCACAGACACACATATACACACATAAATACACACTCACAGAGACATACACAGGTACATGTAGGCAGGGCTCAGAAATTCCAGGTCATGGGGTACTAGCCAGGTATGAAGTTTACTCACGACTTCAAAAACCAAGAGGCTGCACTCACCTGAACATACATACTTTATAGGGTGCTGCTGGGGCCAATTAATACAATATACCAAATTCAGCACTCTCGCTCATTCACTAAACAGCAGCAATTTCAAGACTCCCAGAATGTAATAGTTTTATTTAAAAACACCTCACCTAGGCAAAACATAATGGGGGTTTAGTTACAGTATGTGATCATACATTGCATAAGCCTGCCACAACGTCAATGTACCCCATTCTTGGCAGGTTCTATTCTAGCAGCCTAATGCTTGAGGAGGGACCCTAGTCTGTCCTTTTGCCTGGGGCCCTGGGAAATCTTAATTTGGTTGTGAATCTCCGCATTTTATTGTGCCAGTGATCAGTGGCGTACTAAAGTGGTGGCGGGGAGGGCGGTCAGCCCCGGGTGCCATAAGGTACTTGCTATTCTGTGAGTTGTGTGGCTGCACAGGTTGCTATGGCAGCAGGGGCGCCGGGCAGCCGACACAGCTCACACGCAGGGGCTGGGAACACAGCAGGAGCAGGAGACCTGGCTGCACGGAGAGTTGGGGCAGAGCTAGAACAGCTGTGGTGGCGGAGCCAAGCCGGATGCGGGGGCGAAGCTAAATGCAGCCTCTAACTGATCACACAGAGGGGGAAGCAGGAAGTCCCTGCTTCCCCAACTACAGCACAGGAGGGACTAAATCCACTCCTCCTCCAGCCCAAGCTTACTGTAAGTAAGCAAACAGTCACACACACACACACACAGGCAGACAGCCACACACAGTCACACACACACACACACACACACACAGGCAGACAGTCACACACACACACACACAGGCAGACAGCCACACACAGTCACACACACAGACAGTCACACACAAACAGACAGTCACACACACAGTCAAATACATGCACAGTCACACACACACACACACAGGCAGACAGTCAAATACACACACAGCCACACACACAGGCAGACAGCCACACACACAGACAGTCACACACACAGAGAGTAAAACACACAGTCACACACACACACGCAGACAGTCACACACACACAGTCACACACACACACGCAGACAGTCACACACACACACAGACAGTCACACACACACACGCAGACAGTCACACACACACACACGCAGACAGTCACACACACACACATGCAGACAGTCACACACACACGCAGACAGTCACACACACACACGCAGACAGTCACACACACACACGCAGACAGTCACACACACACAGGCAGTCTCACACACACACAGACAGTCACACACACACACAGACAGTCACACACACACACAGACAGTCACACACACACACAGACAGTCACACACAGGAAGACAGTCACACACACACACAGGAAGACAGTCACACACACACACACACACACAGACAGTCACACACACACAGACAGTCACACACACACAGACAGTCACACACACACACAGACAGTCACACACACACAGGCAGTCACACAGGCAGACAGTCAAACACACAGAGAGTCAAACACACAGTCAAACACACAGTCACACACCGCCTCAATTTTTTTTTATCCCGGCTGGCCCGTGTGAGCTGTGCGGCCGCAGGGTGCCCCCTGCTCCATGGCGCCCTGTGCGGCCGCACAGCTCGCACACCCCTAAGGCCGGCCCTGCATGTGTGACTGTCTGCCTGTGACTGTGTGTTTGACTGTCTGCCTGTAACTGTGTGTGAGTGAATGTGTGTAGGACTGTGTGCATCTGACTGTGTCTGACTGTCTTCGCCCTGCAGTGAGACGGCAGCCGGGATATGGTGTCATCGCTGCCTTGGCATCATTACAGGGCATGCAAGGGACCTGTGTAGGAAGAGCACAGAGATCCCAGCAGCAACCACTGACCACCAGAGACTGAGGATCCACTCCAGCCCTTCTAGAGCAAGGTAGGGAGGCTGGGTGGACCTCTTAATTATTAAATGTGTGGATGTATGTAATGTTTGTGTGTGTATGTGATTGTGTGTCTGTGGTTGTATGTGTGTGGGTCTGTGATTGTGTTTGTGTATATCTGTGATTGTGTGTGTGACTGTGTGTATCTCTGTGTATGTGCTTAATAGATAGCTCCCTTAGTTGGTGTCCTTAAATATTGCAATCCCACATAAGGATAACAAATAAGGGATTTATCTACTAAACAACTGAAAATAAGAAAAGGGCAATTTTAATCCTTTAGCTGTTTAGTAGATAATTCCTTGAATTGGTGCCCAAATGTGAGATTTCCATATTTGAAGATACCAAATGAGGGTGCTGTTTAGCAGATAGCTCTTTATTTGGTGTCCTTGAATATGGCAAGCCCACATAAGGATAGCAAATAGGGGGGTTATCTGCTAAACAAAGATCGAAATTAAAAGGTGTCAGCCAGCCCACAACAAGATATTTGGGTGGCTAATGTGAATTATATGCAAATGTGTTGTCAGATGCCAGCATGCAGAGCACAGTGTATCTGTGTGTGTGTGTGTGTGTATATGTATATGTGCATACATCTCAAAATCTCGCCAACACCACACACAAATACACTCATGCATTTCAATGTCAACACTACATACAAACCCCACCATTACATATAACCATACCACTGCATTCAAATACCACACAACACACAAATGCATGCTTGCATTCAAACGCCAACACTACATACAAACACACCCCTACATTCACTCACACATACTCCATACAAAAACATGCACACATTCACACACAAACACTGCTCAGTGCTAAATACATTAAAAACATTTGTGGTTGTTTTTTACATTTAAATGTTGAGGGGGGAGGGGAGAGGGGGTGACAAAAATAGGACCCGCCCCGGGTGCCAAATGCTCTAGGTACGCCCCTGCCAATGATTGCTACACCTACTAAACCGGTTTTATGGGATGGTGCTGTGTGATCATGTATCTCTAAATTGCCCTGACTATGGGTGTTAATTGACTTTTAAAGACTTTAAGCCCTAATTGTATTAAAGACATTAGAAATTCCGAATCCATTTGGTAACACAATTCTGTGCAGAACACATGACTGCTGTCTAGATGTAATGTCCCCAACCAACCCGTTGCCCCCCCAATGACACACATGAGACCATATTATGTTGGGTAAGGGCAACGGCCACAGCTTTATTAATTATACATGCCAGCAAAAACCATACTGTCAGCTGTTGGGGTGATTACCCAACAGACAGGTCTATCCCAACAAACCATGAGTCCAGAGCAGCCTGCCTCCGCCATCAGCTCCCAGCAGACTGCGACTCCCCAAGCCTCCTCGGCAACTTCTTCACTTCTGCCTGCGCTGGCCAGGACTTCCCCGTGCTGTGACAAAACAAGAAACAGAAACAAACAACAAGCACCAGAAACAGACCCAAAATTCCCTCTGTACCAGAATGTCCTAGGGGTGGGAGGGTGGGAAAGTCAGGATCCCTGCACTTCCAAGAGCTCAGCTGACTGGTAAGTCCCCTCCCCTCACTGTCCTTATAACTGTCCTGCAATTTTGGCCACTGTGTATCTATCTATACCCCACCCCTCTGCTTAGCCTTCAAGACTCCTTAGCCTAGCATTAGTCATGTCCCCCCTTCCTTGTCAATCCAGGGAGGTGTCTTTTCTTTCCAATGCAGCTCCATCAGCCCCTATTTTAATCCGGCCCTTGTTTTAGAAAAGACAAAAGTCTAAGCAGATATAATACTGATATTACAGGATAACATGGGCTGGAGCCAGATTCACTAGTCAATCAGAAGGATTTCACTTACCCTGCTGATAACAAAACAAAGGTTCCTGGTAATTATACACAGCAAATCCCCTCAAAATTATTTCACAGTCTATTGTGAACAGTTTAATAAGGTAGACAAACAATATGGAATTGTCTCAGTAATTGCAATGCTTACGTGCTTTTTAATGATAAGCTCTATTTTGCATTTACCTTGGCAGGTCATAGATTGAGGAACTCTGCCATACTAACTGATGTTAAGCTTGATAAAATCTTAGCAATTATTCAAGAGGATATTTCTGTGAGAAAAATCCTGAAGGTATTACATGACTCCACGTGCAAACACAAACTGGGTTGCTCACTAGGTATTTGACCAGTGTTTTTAAAATTTTAGACTAAAATAGTAAATGCACAAATTCTCCAACACGGGTAGTTTTTTTTTCTCCAATACAGGTAGATTTAAAAAGAATCTACAAGATTAAATTAATATTTTATTCATCAATGTAACCAAAGTGCTGGACTGCTAATTCTCCCCCTCACACGTATCAAATATAATATCATAAACTCAAAAGCTAATAAAGAATACACAGAAGAATAACTACATTTAACAATTATAATTTAGAAAATAAT
Source organism: Pelobates fuscus (assembly GCF_036172605.1). Lineage (NCBI taxonomy): Eukaryota > Metazoa > Chordata > Amphibia > Anura > Pelobatidae > Pelobates > Pelobates fuscus. The sequence continues at coordinate 335,701,547 of NC_086320.1, forward strand.
ATTAACTTATTTTAACAGGAAAGGTGATTTTTGCTGTTTGTGCTATTTCAATAGAATACAAATAAGGTAACACATAGGCCAAATTCCCTTAGTCATTCATCACAATGGGTAAGACCAAGGAATATAGCTGTGATGTGCGGCAAAAGGTTATTGAGCTTCACAAAAAGGGAAGTGGCTATAAGAGAATAGCTAATGCATGGAACATTCTCATTTTTACCATTAGAGCAATAATTAATAAGTTCCAGTCAACTGGAAATGTTAGGAATTAACCTGGAAGAGGACGTTAGTCTATATTGCCTCAACACACTGTGAAGAGGATGGTTTGAGTGGCCAAAACGGCTCCAAGAATCACAACTGGAGAATTGCAATTAGTTGAGTCTCGGGATCAGAAGGTTTCCAAAACTACAGTCCGACGTCACCAATATCACCACAAGTTGTTTGAAAGGGCTTCACTCTCATCCATAGACAAAATCAAGCATCTTCAGTTTGCCAGACACTACTGGAAATATAGCTTTTTCACAATACACCAGAGGTGGGTTTGGCACACAGAGAGGTAGCCCTTTGAAAAAGTACCTCATGCCCACAGTTATATATAATTTGGCGCCAATGTTTTGGGATTGCTTTTCTGCCCAAGGATCTGGACATTTTGTTAGTTTATATGGCATCAAGCACTCTATCAAGTATCAACAGATATTAGATTATATTATGGCAGCTTTTTAATTTTAGTTTAAAAATGATTTGCTTTTCAGGCACTCTTTAACTTCTTGTTGAAAGAAGAAGTGTGTGAAAGAAAAGATATTTCTTTCAGAAATTAAAAAAATATTTTATTAAGGACAGAATAAGGGCCCCAAAGAACACCTGACTGCCTCTGTCAGATAGCTTAAATTGGGTCGTGGTTGGATCTTCCAGCAGGACAATGATCCAAAACATTAATCAAAATCAACTCAAAAATGGTTTACTGACCACAAAATAAGTTCCTTCTATAGCTATCCCAGCCTCCCAACTTGAATCCAGTGGTGGGATTCAACTGGTTCTCACAGGTTTGCTGAGCCGGTCTCATCAGGTCCTCAGTCTGTGCCTGAGAGCCTGACACCAGGAGGTGGCCTGCCGGCAGGGGCGGACTGACCACTCGGGCACATCGGTCATGGACTGAGGGCCCGAGACAGCCAGGGGCCCGGCCGACCAGCCATGTTCCAGCTGGAGAGATCAGAGATCTCTACAACCAGAATGGCAGAATAAAAAAATATATATCTCTTCTATTGATGGGTTGTGGGGCCCCTGATGGAGCGCAGGGCCCCAGCAACCTACTGCTCTGCACATTACCTCTCCCCTCATCCTCAAATGAGACCTGGCAGCATTACCTGCTCTCTGTCTCTGCCAGGTCTCCTTCTTCCTGTCCCACGTGGCAGAGAGAGACGTAGGAAATAAAAAGTAGAAGATGGGGAGTCACTCTGTCACTAGTCACCCCCTCCCTCACTCTGTCACTAGTCACCCCCTCCCTCCCTTACTCTGCCACTAGTCACCCTGTCCCTCACTCTGTCACTAGTCACCCCCTGTCAGAATTACTAGTTGATCCAGCACGTAGAATTGTGTCACACAGATGACTAATAGGTAACGTATTACCGGGCCTTAGAATGGCCGGACTTAACGTACCAAAGAGTAGTCAGGATACTTGCCGAAATCAGGGGATACAGAAAGAGACACAGTGATAAGGGAAAGCCAGACGTCAGGGATCCCAGAATACAGGGAAGTCAAAATCAAAGCCAAAGTTAAAAAACAGAAGAAACTTGAATCAGGAATGCGCTCTCGGACAACCACTAAGGAAACCACGACAGGGCACTGAGCAGGATGAGAACTGGGCCTAAATACCCCTCCTCTGGATCTGATAGGCTGTAATCGGCCTTTGACCCCAAAGGCAGTTACCAGGTTCTCATTTGCATAATTGCTGCTCAGCACAAACCCTCCTGTGGATTTGATTGCTGCTCAGCACAACTTTTCCTGTCAGGACAGTAATGTTGCTCGGCACAACTTTTCCTGTCAGAATAGTAAATGTCATTAATCACATTTTTATATACGGATGAATAGGTGACATTACCCCCCACCTGAAGAACGCCCACCGGGTGGGCAGGACCAGGCTTGAGAGGAAACTTGGCATGAAAATAGTGAATCTTGTGGCCAGCATGTATATCAGATGCCGGAACCCAAGAACGATCGGCTGGTCCATAACCTTTCCAATCCACCAAGTACTGTAAAGTGCCCCGAGAAAACCTGGAATCAATTATGGAAGAGACCTCATATTCTTCCTGTCCAGAAACAACTAAGGGAGGAGGTGGGACACTTGAGACAGTATATTTATTGCAAACAAGAGGTTTGAGTAGCGACACATGAAAGGTATTTGGCATACGTAATGAGGCCGGGAGGGCCAGAGAATATGACACAGGGTTAATCCTCCGCAGGATACAAAAGGGGCCCAGGAATCTGGGTGCAAACTTCATACTAGGAACTTTCAATTTGATGTTGCTCGATGATAACCATACCCTAACACCCACTTGCTAAACGGGGTTGGCACCCAGCCGTTTATCCGCATAGAACTTGAAGCGATCAGCTGCAGTTTTGAGAACGGAATTAACTTTGGTCCAAGTATCACGGATAGAAGAAAGGTGATCATCCAAGCAGGGATAGTTGTCTCGGAGAAAACAGCTGGCAGGACAGTAGGATGACGACCGTTATTAACAAAGAATGGGCTGTGACCAGAAGAGCCATGGGTAGCATTGTTCCTAGCAAACTCGGCCCAGGGTAGTAATTCGGACCAATTATCTTAAGTGCTATTTACAAAACAACGCAGATATAACTCTCCCAAGCAAGCCAGCCGCACATTACAACAGCTCTGTGTCATCAACTAAAATAGCCTGCCCGGAGCTGCAATACACGGTCGCACCGGACTTATAAAACAGCACACAGCCTAAATACACCATGGGGAAGAAGAGCAAGAAGCACCCAGCGTATCCGAGCACGGAATCCGGAGATATAGGGGCTTTTCTCCGCGCAGCCTCGCGGCCTGCAAACCCCAAGATGGCGGACGAGGACAGTTACTATGCAGAGCCTGCAGTGCAGAACCGAGCGCAACAGACACCTCAAGAGCCCATGGACATGGATGACTCTGCACCTTCCACCAGGGCTGACATTAAAGCTCTAATGAAGGACATTCCGTCCATGTTCCAAGCAGACATGGCGCTAGTAAGGGCAGACATAGCCACACTCACCAATAAGGTGGCAACTGTGGAGGTGGGCCTGGGGGACACTAAACTAGTGCAAAGCGCTACCGACACAGCGCTGAACTCCCTCTGCAACCAATTTGCTGACCAACAAGCACAACTGGCCGGCATGGAAGACCAGAACAAGGCACGGAACCTGAGGGTCCGAGGAGTACCGGAGACACTCACCAGCTCAGAATTGCCACAAAAATTTATTTATTTGGAAGGGAGAGGAGAGTGATTTAATTACTTTTTTCGAATTTTTAACCAACAATTGGGGTGTCAAATTAAGTAGCACATGGAGTAAAGAACTAGTAACATTCTTAGATCTTGACATTTTTATAGAAGAGGGAAGGATTAAGATCAAAAATCATTTTAAACAAGTGGATTGCAATAGTTTTATTGAAAATATAAGCTGCCACCACTCTCCATGGTTGGAGAATGCCCCAAAGGGACAATTTATTAGAATCCGGCGGAATTGCAGTGATCTAACAGTTTATGATGAACAATCATCACGTATAAAAAACGATTTCATTGCAAAGGGTTATGATGTCTGTAAATTAGAGAAATCAAGAAGTGAAATTAGAAATAAAGAGAGAAAGGAATTATTATCCTATAAAATCAAAACCACTACAAATATGCAGGATATTCCTTTTATTTGTAATTATAACACCAATAATTATCAAATAAGCCGGATTATCAGGAAGTATTGGCCGATCCTACTACAAGATCCTGCTTTGAAACAAATCCTCCCTGCTAAACCTAGGATGATATATAGGGGCGCTAGAAACCTTAAAAATACTTTAGTACGGGGCTCTTTAAAAGAACACAATCATCCCCCCACTATATTCAACAACGAAAAGGGTTTTTACGGTTGCGGCCAGTCTGCGGCCTGCAAAAAGCCAGGATGTACCCGAAGAGTAGTAAAATATATAAATCTTAACAAAAACAAGAAGATTCAGATCAAACAGTTCTGGTCTTTCCTCCCTCAAGTGTTGTTACTCCTGTGTCTGTCTCCCTCCAAGTCAATGGTGCTACCATCAGCTCCACCACAAAGGCTCGTTGCCTAGGTGTTCTCTTTGACTCCGACCTCTCCTTCAAGCCTCATGTTCACTCTATCGCCAAATCCTGTCACTTCCATCTCAAAAACATTGCGCGCATCCGCCCCTACTTAACGCCAGTTGCGACTAAGGTGTTGGTCCATTCCACTGTACTTTCTCGCCTTGACTACTGTAATCCGCTTCTCAGTGGTCTTACGTGCTCCCAACTTGCGCCGTTACAGTCCATAATGAATGCGGCGGCGAGGCTCATCTTCCTGTCCGCCCGCACCTCCCATGCCTCACCCTTCTGTCAGTCCCTACATTGGCTTCCTATAAAATATAGAGCTCAATTTAAAATTCTTGTTCTTGCTTTCAAATGTCTACATAATGCTGCTCCCACCTATCTATCCTCCCTTATACACAAGTATGTCCCGTCTAGGCCCTTACGATCTGCTGAAGACTTACGTCTATCTTCTGTCCGTACTCCCACCTCTGATGCTCGCCTTCAAGACTTCTCGAGGGCTGCACCGTTCCTGTGGAACTCGCTTCCCTCCTCCGTTAGATGCTCACCCAGTCTCCACTCTTTCAAAAAATCATTAAAAACCCACTTCTTCATAAAAGCGTATCAATTAAACTCTTAATAGCTCCCAACTGATTCTTCTTCTGCAACTGTCACTAGTCTAATACTATCCTTACCTTTTGTGTCATTTTACCCCACTCCCTCTAGCATGTAAGCTCATTGAGCAGGGCCCTCAACCCCTCTGTTCCTGTATGTCCAACTTGTCTGGTTACAACTACATGTCTGTTCGTCCACCCATTGTAAAGCGCTGCGGAATTTGACGGCGCTCTATAAATAATATAATAATAATAATAACCTGCTATACTAAAAATGTGGTTTACCTTTTAGTCTGTCCGTGTGGATTAAAATATGTGGGGAGGACAACAAGACCCCTACACACTAAGATTAGGGAACATATATATAAAATTCAAATAGGTTTCGAACAGCATAGTGTTTCTAGCCATTTTAAATTATGCCATAATCAAAAACCGGAGGGTCTAACTTTTGTAGGAATTAATAAAGTAAATAAGAATTGGAGAGGTGGAAATTTTATAAGAGACTTGGGAAAATGTGAGATGCAATGGATCTATAAGCTTAACACATTGATCCCATATGGCCTTAACTCGGATTTCGAGCTGTGCCATTTTTAATAATATTAATTTTTCTATTAGAATATATTTTTTCATATATTTTTTAGATATTATGGTGTGCTCTTATTATATTTTTTTGAGTTTTATATAGGGGATTTAAACCATATATTTTATTAACCTCCTTTTTTATTATATAATAGGGAGTTGGAACACCCTTAGATTAATTTCTGTGAATTTAGAACTGCTATATTAAAATCCTTTCTTTTTAGCTTTGGAAGTAAAGCAATAATTAGATGTAGCTGAAGCACCCCAAAATAAATGTGAATTTGAATCTGTTTTTATTATAGTATAAAGGTTTTGAATACCTACAAGACTAATATGTAATTTGGGATATTCATTTAATTTAATAAGGAATTGATAAAATAGAGAATGCATGGAATCATGAACTAAGAGCAAGAAATTAATTGAACAGACGGAGATTCATCTATATACCGTATTTATCGGCGTATAACACGCCCCGGCGTATAACACGCACCTCATTTTAAGAAGGAAATTCCCCCCCTCCCATAGTATTCTCCCCCCTCCCATACTGTTCCCCCACCCTCATCCCATAGTGTTCCCCCCTTTCCATAGTATTCTCCCCCCCCCATAGTATTTTCCACCCCCTCCCATAGTGTTCCCCCGCTCATCCCATAGTGTTCTCACCCCCTCCCCTTGTCCCATAGTACACTTTCCCTCCCCTTGTCCCATAATTACTTACCTGTCTTGAAGCGTGGGCCGGCTTCACAGCGCGCACCGTGGTACAGGAACTTAAATTTCAGGTTCCGGTTTCCAGCGGGACTGAAAGGAAGTGTGCACACTGAGTGCGCACTTCCTTTCAGTCCCGCCGGAAACCGGAACCTGAAATTGAAGTTCCAGTACCGCGGTGCGCGCTGAACACCGGCCCACGCTTCAAGACAGGTAAGTAAACCTTCACATTCGCTCCATAAGACGCACAGACATTTCCCCTCACTTTTGAGGGGGAAAAAAGTGCGTCTTATGGAGCGAAAAATATGTATATCGGCGTATAACACGCACACATCATTTGCCCCCTATTTTCAGGGAGAAAAAGTGCGTGTTATACATCGATAAATACGGTAAATACTAAGAACTGAGGAAAGAAATAAGTGTTTGCATAGTGCGCAATAATATGTATCAAACGCAATAACGAATTTACTTGAATACATTATTTACACTGTAATCTAAATGTATCAGGATATGAAGTAATTGAGACATTGTATATTGGATTTGCTATTTATAGTTAGGTATCAGATTGATGTCTTTATCAGTTAGAGATCTGAAACCAACCAATGCATTGTTCTGTTTACATTATGATTAATGGTGTTCCCAAGCTTATAAGACATTTATTAACAACTGAGATCGATCTTTTATTTTTGTTATTCTGTGATTGAAAAATTGCACTTTATGAGACAAAATATTATCCCACTGATAAGAATCAACTATATATTTGTGATGATATATGGACTGATACTGTGTTTTCCGTTTTCATTTCTTCTTTTTATGTGGTACAATATGGTTTTTCGCCAACTGAATTTTTGAGGACATTGTGAAAGAATAATTTGAACAATCTACCAGACTATGGGTTTTAAAGAATATGCACGATGTGAGATTGACTTGGATTGAATTGCATCCACTTGCTGCCTACCGCACGAAGGAATGAATGGAACCGAGATGATTATGAAGATTCAACTATCTCGGCTCCCTTACGATGCCGACATGGAAGGGAGGCATGAACCGCACACGCCGTACCTGAGGGTGGTACCGGCGTGTGACAGCGGATTTGCACCTGCTGCTTACCCGCCGTTTTTGGGATATTTAAGCATGTATGGGGAACTTAAGGACACTGATTGATTTTATCCGGTTGAAGAAACCACGCTAGTAGTGGCAAAACGTGTCCCGGTTTTTAGCACATTGATGCTTCTTTTATTTGTATTTATATTGTAAGAATACATTTTTTACTTGTTTTCACCGATTCTGGTTCCTAGTATCACGACATGCAATAGGGAGTGCAGTCCCTAATCTGCACAACGCTTGAAAATTGAGTCATTATAGTATGACTCCACACTTGTGAGTACCCATTTGGGATTTCTTTACTTTTCATTTTATACTTATTCCTGCAATACTGCGCAATCGGCTGTGCCTCTATTTTCCTTACAGAACAAGAACTATATCGAGAATAGGGGTGGGTCGCCAATACGGACCCAGAAATAATCCAAACCAGAGCTGGGTCTATAGCTCTCCGTTTGTGAGTGTGTATACAATTGAATCAATACATATTGCTTTATAATGTATGACCTACACTATGTTTAATTATCTTTTATAGCTGGCGGAGGAGAAGGGAGCTGACAGGAGCTGCAGGAGAGGTAAGTAAACGCTCTGCAGCCCCCACAGCCCCCAGTCTGTATTATGGCAATGTAAATTGCCATAATACAGACAGTGACTCGAGTATAAGCCGAGTTGGGGTTTTTCAGCACAAAAAATGTGCTGAAAAACTCGGCTTATACTCGAGTACATACGGTAATTTAATTATAAGTGTATTTTTACATTAATATATGTATATATTAATATAAAAATACACTTAGTGTGACATTATATATATGATATATCAACATATATTATATAGATATAATATATGTCTATATATCAACATATATTATATAGATATAATATATGTCTATATATCATATATATAAATACACATATATAATAATATTTTTATTTATTAATATTAACCTTTATTTTTTTTTTATTTAGCACAGGCAGTCCACCTGCAGGCAGACACTTGGACACCTATTGTGACCATGTGATCGCTCTGTTGAGCGATCACATGGCCCCAGAGGTCCTAATCCGCCGCGGGGAGACTGTCTGGGCTGCAGGCAGTCTCCCCACACTGGGAGCACCGCCGATCACCGCCGGGGGAACGACGGCGATCGGGTTAATACATTGCAAAAATGCCGATGATGGTCCTGAACCGTCCTAGGTTGTTAAGGGGTTAAAGGACCACTATAGGCACCAAGACCACTTCAGCTCAATGAAGTGGTCTGGGTGCCAGGTCTATCTAGGGTTAACCCTGCAACTGTAAACATAGCAGTTTCAGAGAATTGCCCCCATACAAACACTGCCCCCCCATACACACATTGCCCCCCACACACAGAAACTGCCCCCACACACACATACACTGTCCCCCATACACATACTTCCCCAACACACACTGCCCCCCCATACATATACTGCCCCAACATACACTGCCCCACACACACACACACATACACTGCCCCCACATACATTGCCCTCCTTACACACACTGCCCCCATATACACATACACTGCTCCCCCATACACACATTGCCCCACACACCCTACACATTCACACACTACACCCCTCCGCCCCCACACTGCACGGTGTGAGAACATCCAGCGTTGTTTCACGGAATCAAACTTGGTGAAACTGAAGGAAGCGCCGCTCTTGGCTGTCTATATAAAATACTAATTTTGACTGTGTTTTGGCAGTCTTTACCCTGCAATGTAAACATTGCAATTTCTCTGACACTACGTTTGCAGCTGCCGGAGAAAAATGACAAGGACAGTGCACCCAGGCCACTTTAATGAAATAAACTGGTTTCGCTGCCAATACTGTCCCTTCAACATTTTCACACACACACGTAATATATATCAAATCAACACTCCATGCACCATAACCACTACAGAGCACACTGACACCCTCCTCCATTCATTGTAAGTAGTCAAACTGTTTAACTGTTTTAGAGCAATTTGACTTCTTACCCGGCTCTCCCTGCCTTTACTCCTTTAATTCAGCAGTGCTTAGGAGCTTAACTCAGGAGAGCAATTGTAAGCTCCTTCTGAGGAGCTCTCTGGCAGAAGTAGTGCAGGTGGGGACTGGTGCTTCAGGTAACAAGTCAAACTGTTCAAAAGTGACAAGATAACTTATAATTGCGAGGGAGCCAGGACAATCCTGCCACCATAAATACTACAGCGTGTAGTGGTTATGGTGCTTGCAGTGTTCTTTTATTGTGAATTAATTTGCATATATTCACTTATATTTAGTATGCTTGGAGCAACCATTTACCATGTATATTTTACCATATACCTTGTATTTGTTTTGTTATAAATATAATATTTTAGAGAAAATTATAAATAAACCTATTTAACGCTTACTGTGTGTGATAGCATTTGTATCGTCATAATAAGTCTGGGTATTTGTCTTCACATGGGTGCTAGGATTAAAAATGCACAGTAAAACCTGCCACACGGTGAAACTTTGTTTCCTGGCAGTTTTGTTTCCTGCAAGCTAATGTTATATGATACGCAGGTCTGCAACAGTCAAGGAAAACAACAAGCTGACATGACATCACAGCCAATCACAGCATAGCAAACCACAATTCATATTTGCATAGATAACTAAAGGAAGAAAAGGTGCATTGGCTCGGCTTCAAACTGGATAATCTAGAGCTCGGGGTCAAAGACGAGCAAGTATGATCAGATCGAGAGAGAGCGCAAGGAGGAGATTAGCAGTAAATTACACTAACCAAACTCCTGACTTTTATGTCTTTATGTTTGCATGTTTGTAAAGTGCTTTGAGTCTCACAAGGAGAAAAGCCCTATACAAATTGCAAATTATTATTATTAGTAAAACAAGATTATTCACTAAAATTGAGAAGTGACCTAGAAATTAGAACATTTTGGTTTCTATAGCCATGCTGTGCAAATAATCACATTGGAGATATATTTTGAGTTATTTTCCTTTAGTTAAACTAAATGTATAGAAATTAGAAGCACAAATATGAAGAAAAAAAATGCCCCCTTTATTAACATTTTATTCATACTAAATGTTGTGATAGGTAATATAAAAAGAAAGCCCAGCCTGTCCTTTAAAAAAAAAGCAAAAAAAAAAAAAAAGCAATATGTAATATATGTGGCGTGCTCTTCAAGAGAAACCATTAAATTACAGTGGAACAAACACATAGCACAAATGCTGTTGGAGAATTGCCTCCACCCTTAAGAGGTAAATAGAGACAGCTTATGCAAACTATTTATCAACAAGGGGTTTGTTGAAAACATTTTAACCCAGAAGTTGGTTCCCCAGCGCATGACACATCCTCACTTCCTTCCTCCCAGATGCCGTAGTGTAAGGAAAGTTGGTGATAGGCAGAGCATGTCGTTTGGCCCTCTCAGAATATCACTGGCTGCTTTGGCAGACCTTTGTCATACTGAACCAGCTGAGAGGATGGAAGCAGAGGTGGCTAATCAAACTTTAGTAAAGTCTGCAATAGTCTTTGCTACTCTGAGATAGTAATGAAACAAATGTCCTTTTTATTTTCTTCAATTTAAATTTTATTGAGCATCGATGTCAGCTTGTCACAAAAGGACACTCAGTAAGCCGTTTACATTCAGTACTTACCGTACAAAGCAAAGATCAAAGTGTTACATATTGTTTAGAAAATACAATTGAGTTACATACAATGTATCGAGTGCATTACTCCAAGTTATACAGTGTCAATAACAAATCATAAATGCTCGTTTTAACCTTGGGATGGGGGGAAGGTTTGGTTACAGGTATGGGGGGTAAATGCTAGGTGTGGTGGACCCTGTCATTGTACCAAGAATGTCTCATTGAAACGTATTCTTTAACTCCCTGGTTCGGTACTTTCCATTCTCCCGAACAAACTACCAAACATACGCTCCTTGGCAGACTGCAGCCATTTTGTTATCCGAATGACCTCCGCGGGGGTTAGCATGTTGTGGAACTATATAGGTACACTTGACCATGCGGTTCCCAGTCTACTTGCAGGATGAATTAATACACTTGCTGACCTACGAGGAGAGCACTATTTGGTGGCAAAGTTCTTCAACCCATTTGGATTAATTGCTCACAGCGAACCAGGGGGAGCCCCTTGTGTTTGGCCACAGGAGCTCCCGATGCTTGGTCAAAACTTTACCTTGGTGGACAATTCCTTATGGATCCGGGCACTATTTTGCCAACTTAGGAGCTCGGAGGAGAGCTAAGACATAAGACATGTGGGGGTTCTTGTGTGTTTTGATTGTATTTTTGGGTGTTTTTATGTTTATATTTTATGTTCAGCTCTCTGCAATCGGGAAATAATTAGTTTACCGGTCAGTGACTCAATTAGCTCCTGAACACAGAGACGCCTGGGCGGGCACTATGTACAGGACAATAGAGACCCCATGCTAGGGTCTGTGCATAAAACGCAGAGTTTGCCTGAATAAAAACAGTTGTACTCCCAGAACTATGTGTCGTCTAGTTACTGGGGGGAAGATGGAGTTATACCAATGTGTCCCCAGCAGGTGCAACCCATATAATTTCTCCCGACCAAGCGATTGTTCCATTCATATTCATGGTTTTATGGTTTTTGGTATCAGGTGGCAAAAGTATGAGAGCATTGTTTCCCTGCCACATCAGTGTTTTTTAAAAAAATATATATTTCTTATTATTTAGTATTTGTCCTTTTTGGTTTAAAAAAATAAATATTAACACATTTTCATTGTTTTTCATATAGAATAATTTTTATTTTTTAAAAAATCTTTATTTTTGTTGTGCGGGGGGTTACAGACATATCAAACATACGCCACAATAGCGTGTCACGGTTTGCATATAGAGTAAACAATGGCTTGAAGATTCGCACATTTTTATAAAGTTGGTACGGTTGACTAAACAGTTATTTCAACATAGTGAAAAGTAGATATAGAGGTTAGCATAGAAAGGGCAACCTAGTTTAGTATACTTACAAAAATAACTTAAGGAAACGTGGTTCCCATGAAATAGCATAAGAAAACATATCTAACTTTGCTCTAGGTGTTGTTCTGATGCTATGCGCCTTGTGTGTCTTCTGGACCTAAAGTTAGGTGCGGCTGATCTTTAAGTGGCTATAAGCTATATACGGTAAGTTGGTCGGTAGGAGATAGGCTTATCTGATATAGTAGAGCAGCCCCTCACATGGCATCTGTGTTTGCTGCCGCTGTGTGTTGTTAATATAATGGTTTCATCTCATGTGTATGCCTGTCTTAGTGTGTGGAACTATGGTAGTCTCTCAGGCTATTAGTCGAGTGGGGCGTAATAAACTAGCATTCGGTATCCTATGAGTTAATACCAAGTTTGAACAATAGAAAGATGGTGAAGCTTGCAAAAGGCTAATACATTCAAGCTATACACTAGATCAGGGGTAGGCAACCTATGGCACTAGTGCCATGCACGGCACTCAAGGTGTCTTTGCACGGCACTCAAGGCTGCTAGAGCTAAACGCACTCTGGCCTATCAGGAGTCCTAGTAAAACTTCAGATATTTGCTAATACGAAGAGGTGGTGAAGGACAATCCTCAATTTATGCATTGCAGCACATAGAGTAACTGATCTCAGATCACTGCCTCCCAGCACTTGTGAATGGGAATCAACACTTTAGTAGAGCAGCCCTCGACAGCTATCGCAGCTCCTGTCCTTGAGCTGTACCTGGCCAGCCTGGTCCCCACTGGAACCCAGGGAACCCACCCACACTGCTAGATATACACAGAAATGCAAAATAACCCTCCCCTTATACAAATAATATGAACAGCCCACATAAAAACATACACACAATCCGCACAAACGCAACACCACTAACAATACACATACATGCACACAACCCCACATGCAGCCTCTCACATGCAATACCCCAAACAGCCCCCACACACTACCAAACACACAATGTGACATATCCATCCACACACAATTCCACAAGCAGCCATACACAGCCCACATTCATATGTATCATACACGATACCATAAACTACTAATGGACATATACAATATAATAGCTCATATACGCACAAATACAACGATACAAAGCAATTACAGTAAAAATAACACAAGCAGAATACGGCAGCATACACACCTTAATTTAAAAAAATAGGATCGTCACTCTACGGGACATCACAATCCTATATCGGCACAGTGCTGCTAAAAGGTTGCCTACCCCTGCACTAGATGAAAGCTGGCGTTTGGAGGCTATTAAAACAATTACAAATTCAAACTCAAAACAAAACAGTAACAGTGTCCGCTTGGTACCAGTGGACCGGGTCATGCCTGCGAGTCCGTGTTCGAGGGTACGCGGTATCGGCAGTTTATGCCTTGGTGTGGTAAGTCGTTCATTGGCAATGTGAAGTGTGGGTAGCGTCCGGCTATACTCTCGTCGTTGGCTGCGCTTGAGGGTGGTCTTGTTGGACCCTGGGTCTCTGGTGTCGTCAGAGGGCTTGGGTTCTTCTGGAGATGGGGCGAGTTCGGGTCATAATAAAGGGTCCAGGCAAAAATAGTAGATCCGGTCTCTTGGGTGGTATAATAAAGGGTTTTGGGTTTAACGTAAGTTAATATAGGCTGATGGCTTTGTGGGGTGCGGTTAGTTGCTGCTCCCTTCAGGTAGTTGCTATTGCGTATGTATCTGTGGTGCTCCGTCGGGGGACAAACGGTGGGATGTTAGCCGGGTCCCAGGAGTGAGAGGGCTGGTCAGGTTGATTAGCTCGAGTGAGTGCATCCCGGGGGAGCCCCAGGGCTGGTAGTATTGTGGCAGCCTCTTGGAGGGTGGTCACTGTGTGTGGTGTTGCTCCCTGATGCACCAGCAGTGTGCGGGAGAGTCTCCACTGGTAGCGGATGCTGTGCTGCTGGAGAAGTGTCGTGAATGGCCGTAGTGTCTTTCTCCATGCAAGGGTGCTCCCCGAGAGGTCGGCCAACACTGTAAGGTGCATATTTTCAAAGCGATAAGGTGTTTGTCCCCTCAGGGCTGTAAGGATTGCATTCTTGTCTGACCTGCTATTAAAACGGACCACCAGGTCCCTGGAGGCGGTTTTCGGGGCTCTGGCGGGTTTGGGGATACGGAATTGGCCTTCGACTGTCATTGCTTTAGCCTGTCTGGGTTGTAATAAGGCCCCTATCAGGCGTCTCACAAAGTGTGGGAGTTCAGCGTCCGGTATCTCCTCCGGGACCCCTCTCACCTTTATGTTGTTTTGGCGCCGGGAGTCTTCCTGGGCAGCAAGTCGGCGTTCATGCAGCTGGTTTAGGTGCTGCAGTTCTTGTACTGTGTGTTGGAGCGCGGTTAACTGCTGGGAGTGCTCTGTGGCGGTGTGCTCGATTTTATCAATGCGGCCTGTGAGGCCCTGTAGGTCCCCTCGGATCGTGGCTATGTCTGCCGAAATATGGTTTTGGAGTGCGGCCAGCATCTCCTTCAGGTCTGATTTGGTGACCGGGGACGCCTCTGGGCCCTGTGGTCTTTGTATGGGCCTCTCCGGTGCCTGTGGATAATCTATGTTGGCTCCCAGTGAGTCCTCGTCTGAGAAATCGGAGCATCCTCCTGTGATCGCGGCCATCTTGGGCCCGACATTGCCATGCGCCTGACACCAGAGATATCCGATTGTGAGTCCAGGACTGGCCTTGTCGGGTCTGGGCTTTTTCGTTTTCCGACCCATATTGTTGTAGTCGGCAAGGACAATCTCCCGAAACACCGTGGGTGCAGGTATGGCGGTTATTTTCCCAGTTTTCAGCTTTCTCGGTGGGGAGCTCTAAAAAGATGCGACCAGTCGCTGCGGCTGTCAGGCTCCGCCCCCATATATAGAATAATTTTATAGCTATTATTTCTGAATGTGTGAGTTTATTGTTTTCATATATTTACACTGTATTTTGCATATAGTGCTTTAACCCCTTAAGGACAGAGCTTCAGAAGCTTGTCTTTCACTTAATGACAACGGCATTTTTTGAATTTTTTGCTGTTTGCGTTCAACTGCAATTTGGATTTTACTAATTTATTGCACTGACGCATATTATATACCGTTTTTTAAAGGACAGAAAGGGCTTTAATTCGATGTAACATATATATACATAAATGCTTATTTATTATAAAAAAATACAGAAAAATGCAAAAAAAAAGGAAAATTTTGAGTTTATTTTACAGTTTTTGCAATAATAATGTGTGCACAATTAGTGCAGGTTAAGGAAAGTAATTAAAATAAATTCATTTAGTTGTTCTGATTTACATAATATATAATGTGTCTGGGATTTTACGTTTTTTTGGGTAGTTACAGGTCACAAAGCACAAGGAGTAAAATAAACTTTTAATGTGTATCGATTGTAGAATCTGGTATGTTTGTCTTGTAAGCTTAATAGCCATAAAAGAAAACAAAATTGCCACACAAAAGTATATATTTATATAAAGTAGACACCACAGACTATTTACCGAAGGTTGTCTTGACACTTTCTACGTAGTTATTTCACCGCCAACCTCTCCTAAATATTGGAGAAAAATTTTGTTTTTTGGGGGTTTTGGCACACAAACTTATAACAAAGAACTTCTCATGTGTATTTTGTAAAGTTGGTGTGTGCTATTCCTGTACAAAGTTTTATTTTGTATTCAGTTGAATCTGCTGAGTAAAATGACAACCCCATTGTATGTCTTTGGCACTATTTCGTGAAGCTACAGTGCCATACAGGAGACCTGCCCTTTTCAGTATTCAAAGTAGAGTTTTGAGAGACGGATTTAATGAGCCTATGCTTCCATTTGGGGTATTATAGCAGTTTGACTGTTCAAAAAACCCCACAAAGGCCTACCATTTGTAAAAGTACACACTCCAGGGTATCTCATAAGGTGCATGTTGTGCCTTAGCATGCCCCCATTTGCCCACAGTATATTTTGCAAACCTTATGTGTACTACCACTGTATAATACTTCATATGTTGCTCAGCTATGTCTGCTGAGTACAAAAATACCTTTGCCAGGTATATGTGGACATCGGAGGGGCACATTTGGGACACAGCCATTCAATTTTTTTTTAAACTTCAAATTTTTACGCTGTGCCCATGTCCCATTTTAGAGTATTTTACCTGGCTATATAATCCAAATATCCCATAAAGCCATACCATTTCTTAAAGAAGACATCCCAGGGTATTTCAAAAGGCATATTTTGAACCTTAGCGTGGGATCATTTTTCCGCTAGCTTGTACCAGGTGTAGTGGTAATAAGCATTTTTTTCTGCCTTTTTGACACACAAAGTGAGTTTGCACAGTATATTTTGCAAACCTTATGTGTGCTACCACTGTATAATACTTCATATGTTGCTCAGCTATGTGGTCTGAGTACAGCAATACCCCCGTATGTACCTTTTGCCAGGTATATGTAGATGTTGAAGGGGCACATTTGAGATGCAGTCATTCAGTTTTTTTCTAACTTTGAAGTTTAATGCTGTATCCATGTTCCAATTTGGAGTAGTTTAGATGGTTGGTTATTGAAACTTCCCCACAAACACATACTATTTATTAAAGAATACACCCTGGGGTAATTCAAAACCTTGGCGTGGGATCATTCTTTCTCTAGTTTGTTCCAGGTGTAGTGGTAATGAGCGTTTTTAAATGTATTTTTTAACTTTTTAAAACTTTTTTACTTTTTAAACTATTTTTTAAACTTTTGTTTTGCTTATTAATCTTTTTAAAGTTTCCTAAACTTTCTTAAAACTTTTTTTACAGATCTAAAATTTTTCTAAGCTTTTTTTTTTACCGTTAACCCCTAACTAGCAGTAAGCAGCACTAACAGTAAATTCCCAATTTTCCCATAACTCCCACACACCCCAGCTAGCAAAATATTTAGTTATACAATATTTAAATTAGTTAATTAAATAAATTTAACCCCTGAGGGTTAAAAAATAAATAAAAGTTAATCGGCAGGGGTTCAAAAAAATTAGATCACAGTATAATACTGTGATCTGTGTTTTGATCACTGTAGGCAGTGATCGACTGGCAGGGAAGGGGTTAATTTTATTTGGACTGGGTAAAGGGGGGTGATTTTTATTTTTTACTTAAACGTTATTAAAACTTTTTTTTAACTGAATTTTTTAACTTTTTAAAGCTTATTTTAAAACTTTTTTTAACGTTAACCCCTAGTTAGCTTAACACGAAATCCCCCAATTCCCCACTAACTTCCACCCTCCCCAGCTAGCTAAATTTATAATTTTAAAATATTTAAATTAATTAATAAAATAAATTTAACCCCTGAGGGTTAAAAAAAAAAGAATTAACCCTCAGGGGTTAAAAAAAAGTCAGATCATAGTAAAATGCAATCCCTGCCAATTGATCACTGTATATAGTGATCAATTGACAGTGAAAGGGTTATTTTTTTATTAAACTGGGTAAAGGGGGGTGGGATTTTAATTTAACTTTATTTTTTTTTACACAGGGGGCAGGATCACTGATGATCCGTCTCCCTGCACTTCACAGTGAACCCGGAAGTGCAGGGAGGCGGAAGGTGAGTATACACAGCACATGTGCTCGCTCTGACATGCTGTCAGAGCGGGGACATGTGCTGGGACAGCGCAAGTCGGTGCTCCCGATCTGCCTCTAATACAGAGGCAGGCCGGAGCACCATTAACCCCGCGATCGCCGCTAATGCGGCGATCTGGGGTTAATTTTAACGGGTGACGGACGAGGTCCGTCACTCGTCGTTATGGCAATCCCCTGAGTGACGGACCTCGTCCGTCACTCGTCATTGAGGGGTTAATAGAAATGACATCAAAATATATATTTTTAGTGCATACAATTAATTGTAACTATATTTATATATGCTATTGATAAAATTTGCACATATAAACTTACCTTTCATTAACTGCAGAACTGTCGTCCACAGCTAATGAAGATCCACTCCATTTATCCCCAGCACTAACCTTGTTAGTATTAGGCAATGCCCATTTAAATGCTTTGCACTGAGAATAAACCTTCCGTTCAAAGTGTTTCATCACCACCACCCCAAAAAAACAGCATAAAAAAAACATTCTTTAGAGTTATTTTGTGTCCATTAACTCCTTAAGGACCAAACTTGGAATAAAAGGGAATCATGACAAATCACACGTCATGTGTCATTAAGGGGTTAAAATACTTACTGACTTGCTCTATAAAGTTATAATCAGGCTCAGTCACCCACTGGATTAGCTTGATTTGAGTTATTTTCCACATAAGCAGTTGAGAAAGTAATTACTTTACTTTCCATTACCATATGTAGCTAATTCAGCATGTGGCAGGGAAGTTCTTACACGTAATGTAATGGGACATACATTCTTAATAGAGTGGCTTATGTGTGTGTTTTTCTCTCTCTGACTGCTACACATAAGAATAGCAGAGGTTAAAGGCCCGAACCAGAGGTAAAAAAAAAAAATGAAGTGATTATCTTGCCTAGAGTGACTGTTTAATATGTTTTACTTATATTGAATTGATGTATTTATGAATTGAGATTGTTTACTTTTTGGCACTTAATTAACAATTGTTTCCTCACCTTGTGATATTTCTTGTTGATTTAGTTCTATTTTCCTCTCATACTTCTGTCATGTTTTGAAACATATCACCATTATTTTATTAGTGGTTCAGTCACAGCGTCCATTTTAGCTTGGTTGGCATCCTTTGTCAACCAAGTACACAATTGCACAGTCTTTATTGTCACATGAAAAGGAATACAAAGAAATGTAAACATTGATATACCAAAAGAGAGCTTGAACCTATCAGATTCACTCAAGTACCAGTGGAACATTTGGGAGGAAACTGTCAAACGCAAATAATCTATATAATTTAAATTCCATTTTATTTCTCGCATTTCTGTTAATTTTCCTCACCCAGATATGTCTCCATTTGCAGCACATCATATTAATTACTAACCCATGCAAACTGTTTTGATTTACAATATTTGGATACACCTTGTTTGTACTGGTATATTGCTTATTATAATGATTCTATTGCCAATCTCATAATGGACTGATGTCTTCCTCTGTTCTTATTATTTTATTATTTTTTTTGTTTTTTTATTTTTCATTTTTTTTTCTTAATAAGTGTGTATTGAATTAGAGGATCCACAGTTGATGCACTTTGCAAGTACCAAACTTGGCCGTTCCATATGTGGAATGTTATCTGGGGTATTACTCAGTGAAGACATAGGACAATTTGTAAATAATTGTGTTGCTTTAGACAAAGTTTAATTTAAGTTGACGTTTTCAGTACCAAACTTTTTGACAAGACTGGGGGATGGGGAACTTCTGGCCTTAAATCACTTGGTGTCCAAAGATGTTTCAGAGGCTCTACAACTGAAGAAGGAAACAGGAATCTGGATGAACAGCATAACATTTTGTCTTTGGAGCATGTTCTATCTGGCCTGTGCCTTGTATGCACTCATGTCACTGCGCTGTATTTGCTGCATTTGCCTTGACCTGCACCTTTTCATACCCGGGCTAATGCCTTGTTAGCCTCGGGGCGGGCGGCTAACTGAGCTCCAGGAGAGCGGCGAGGGAGAGCTGATTTGTGAGTTCTCCCTACTCAATTCCCTCGCACGCCGCAGAGTGATACCGGGAGCCGTAATAGGACGTAACATTAAAGCTCCTGGCATCACTCTGCGGCGCGCAAGGGAGTTGAGCATGGAGAGCTCACAAATCAGCGCTCCCTTGCCGCCTCCCTTGTGAATGTGTGAGTGAGTGAATGAGTGTGTCTGTCTGTCAGTGAGTCTGTGTGTGTATATCTGTCAGTGAATGTGTGTATGTCTGCCAGTGTGTGCCAGTGAGTGAGTGTATGTCTGTGTGTGTCTGAGTGATTATGTGTGTCTGTCTGTGAGTGAGTGTCTGTCTGTGAGTGATTGAGTGTGTGTCTCTGAGTGATTTTGTATACCTCTCTGTGTGTGTGTGTGTGTGTGTCTGTGTGTGTTTGGATGTGTGTCTGCGTCATTGTGTGTTTACGTCAGTAATTGTGTGTGTCTGTCAGATTGTGTCAAATCAGTGAGTGTGTGTGTGTGTATGTCAGTGTTTCTGAGAGTGTGTGTTCGTCAAAGTTTGTGTTAGTCTTTAAGAGGAAGAGGTGTGGCCCTGACAGGAAGGGGTGGGGCAAATTTAAATTAGGGGGTGCCCGAGTTCAGTCATGCCTACGGCAGCACAGATCCAAAATACACCACTGCTCCAGTACCACAATTTAACTGAATTCTATGTGTCGTTTTTGCTCAGAAATGCTCTAGACTTGAAAAAGGAAGATTATCCCTTTGTCATTCCAAAATTCGGTTTATCCTATAAAAAATGTATTACTAGATACAAATTTAATTTGTTATTTTAAATTCTTCTGGACATTGAAGAGGTTTTTCCTTCTAGAGATTAGAGAGGCAACCAACTCTCTTTAATTTACTCTTATATGTATTTCATAATTTTTTTACCTGGAAAGTGAGTGGCAAAATTATGGATTTTTACAATGTTCGAAACTTGGATACTAGATATACTTACCTAAGTTACCAAATATAATTTTATTCAGACTTTGTTCAAGAAAAATCTCAAATATATGTAAGCAAATAAGATAAATTGTTAGACCATGCTATTGTTCCCAAAAGCGGCAATTTAAATAAAGTCCAAATGCATTGTCCAGGATTTATGAACAATAAATGTGTTGTGAAAAAGAGGAGTGGAGAGTTATGACCAATGACGAGTCGCAATTTTCTCTGTTTTTTTGGTATTTCAAGATGAAAAATATCACTGTTTGAAAGATTTTTTATTGCAGCCCAACTGGTCACTGGTTAAATGTGTATTTAGTGATCAATTCCTCTATAACACTCCAAGCAGTCTCCAGCTATCTGGATGATTCAAAATTGGTAATTAAGCTGCCTGCCAAATAGACTTCCTGTAGCACAAATTATATTTCGAACAACCGATAGTGATTTATAAAAAAAAAAAAAAAAAAAAGTTAATATTTTCACTATGTCTCAAGACCTCGGGACCCAGTAAAAGATATACAGTGGAATTATTAGAAAACTTGAGTTTTGTTTGAGCTCATTCTAACATTTTATCAAATATATTTTCTTTGCTGCTACAGGGCCGCCACCAGAAATTTTGGGGCCCCTAACTGAGCTCAGGGTCTGGGCCCCGCCTCCAAATCCCACCCACAGGAATACACACACAGACACAAACACATTCACTGATACAAAAGGACACAAATACACACACACACACACACACTGATACATACTAACAGACACACATACTGATACATACTGACACACATACTGAGACATACACCCATATACAGACACACAGGCGTACATAGTGACAGACAGACACTTACTAACAGACATACAGACACATTCATAATGACATACAGACAGACATACATACATACTGGCATACAGACACTGACATACATTCATAATGACATACAGACATACATACACTGACATTCATACACACAGACATACATGCATATAGACATAGACATACATACATACATACATACGGACAGACAGACAGACAGACATACATACATACATATACACAGACAGACATGCATACATACATACATACATACACAAACACACACACACACACACAGCTCATTTTTCAGCCACCCTCCTGTTACTTACCTTTTCTTTGCAGGAGGGTGCCTGGGGATGATGGGAGTCGGCGCGGCTCTCCATCTTCACTGCAGGGCTGTCTCTCCTCCTGCGCGGTGTGAGCTGGGAGGAAGTGACAACTTCCTGCCCACAGCACTTGCGCTACGGCTGCTGTTTTTTTTTTTTTTTTAAAGGAGCCAGGTCGCGCTATTACACGGCCACAGCGCTGACCGGGCCCATGAAGGTATAGGGCCCATCGCGTGGCCCTAGTGCGTGGGCAACCTGATGGGCCCCATCAGCGTGCGGGCCGCTACACGTGGGGCCCGGTTGGCCGGGCCCCCCAGGACCGCCGGGCCCATGACAACCGTCATGGTTGTCACCCCCTGATGACAGCCCTGAGCCCTATGTACAGTGCACCAAGGTCTACAAGTGATGAGAGTGCGGATCCCTCCCTTGTCTGCAACCAGCAATTAAGTAACATGAACAAGCTCTTGCATATGAAGCATTGACAAATCATTGATGTAAAACGTATCGGCATTACTAGATGGGATCTTATTATAATAGGTGGGTATAAGGGTAGGGTTTCTTACAAGAGGAGAGAACAAAGGTGCTCGAGTGCCAGGTGACAAAGTAACATGATCAGGTGCAAAACGACGCATGTAATGTGCTTGCAATGTCCATTAACTAATAACGAAATGGAATTAGGGGGATATTTGTACATTAATCCTTTAAATGCTGGAATGTTAGCGTAGGAAAGCATTGGAAAGCTAGCGCACATGCATGACAAAATGCTGCACAGTGCCAGATTACCTATTTTACTCCAATATTTCACTGAAGCACCTCTAGTGGCTGTCAGTATGAAAACACTGCAATTACACTATTGTTGTTCATGCAGATCGGCAATATTTTGAGCTGCACAGTTAACACTGGGGGCAGATGGAACTTCAATGAATTCATTTAAATTACATGGTGTGGGTGCTTAAAGTGCACCTTTAAGTCTCCTGTGGAAAAAACCACGAGAAAATTTCTATATCCCATTATAATGACATAAGCTGTCATAGCTCTCATTACCCAAATGACATAGTTGACCTTATATTCTTCATTGACTGAAAACATAAATATCACACGTATAACTCTAAAATAATAACTTGAAAATAGGCACTTTTGTTCAAATCCACTTCAGTCTGACACAGTACATAGAAAGACTATGAAATCTACCGGTAAATGTGTAAATATTTAATTTCAAGTAATATAAAAGTCAAACTGATAGTCGGCCATATGAGTTTGTAAACAAATTTAAAAACAACTCAAGCTATGTAAATTAAATGAAGCATTTAAAAGCTTTTTAGTGACTGATGCTTGTGATGGACTAAGACTTTGATTTAATAAGCTTTCCAAAGGATTCAATATTGTTAGAAAAACTTCCCAAATTATTTATCTACAAAACTTCCCATAGACTTTAATGGTGAATTTTCTATATAAATGAAGGTATTTCTAATATTGTTAATATCATAGGAGGCCCACTTGTCCCAACTGTACCTGAACATCCCTTACATACTGCAGCTGTACACAGGGAAAAAAGTACCTAACTGGTTTAATCAACAACAACAAAAGTTAGTGTATTACCATTAATAATTAATTACTGAATTAATATGTGCAAGCAATGGTTGTCAAACCAGTCCCTGGTAATCCCTAAGTAGATTAGATCAAGTTAAATATAGGCATCAAAATTGCCTTAAATAATAGGTTCTGTTGTCCCTTTAAGCTCTTCAAATGTGAATCCCATAATACCCTCATTTCAGTAGAGAATTCTGTAAATTGTAGTCCACGAGCCCTGATGATAACATGAACCCAGAGGCGGCTCTCTAAGGCCTCGCGCTGATGGGGGCCTCGCGGCCACCTAAATCACCTTAGGGCAGACTACCATGTCAGGTCCTTGGTCAGAGACAGAGGACCCGACACGGGAGGGGGCCCAGCGGCTTGCCCATAATGCCTGCCGGGTGCGAGGCCCCTCCTGTCAGTCTGCCCAGCTCTGTTGGGAGTGAGCTGCAGACTGAAGTGTCTTGTGATCTCCCACCTGTCAGATCATTGGCGCGGTTTACCACGGCAATGCTCTGACTTAAGATCGCGAGATTTACCACGTGGTCTACAGCTCACTCCCGGCGGAGCTGCAGATCAGAGAATCGGACCACCAAAGAGAGAGGGCGCCCAGAGGAACACTAGGGAAGGTATTTATGGTCCCCCTCCCTCTATCACAGCCCCTCCACTCCACGTAGCCCCTGTCACTGCCCCTCCCCCCCACCCTGTGTCAGAGCCCCTCCACCCCCTGTTACTGCCCCTCCACTCATCCTCTTTCAGTCTGTCCCACTCATCCACTTCACCCTGCCACACTCACATAAGCCCCTCTAATCCTGTCCTCCAACTGTGCCACACTCACCCCAAACCCTCTCACCTTTCCACATTAATCTAATACTGGCACATTAACCCCCTTAATCTTGTCACACTCACCTCCCCTCATTCTGTTACACTGCCTACTCCAAACACATTCACCCCATACCTGCGATACACCCAGAACTATGCCACATGTAGCCTGTCACATTAACTTCCTCCAATCATGTCACATTTCCCCATGCCCTGTCACACTCCCTCCTCCAACCATGTCACAATCGCCCCCCTATCATTATCACCCCCCCATCCCTGTCTTATTTACCCCCTCGCCCTGTCACACTCACCCTGCCACAGTTACCCCTTTACTCACCTTGTCACAGTCACAAACTGAAGACATTCATCATTCACACATGCACAAAGGTCACAGGCAGCCCCCATAAACAACAAATACAGCAAGCAGCTACCCCACACACATACGGTCCCAGACACATGCTCATAAAAACATCCACTCACACACAAGGATACTCGCGGTCAGACACACACGTTCATGCACATACACAGGTAGAAAATGCCAGAAATACACACAGTGGCAGTAATGTATACATGACTGCAAGTTTATGTACTCATACCCCGCAGTTGTGTATAAATGATTAGCATAATTGCTAACTAAGTTTGTTTATTGCAAGTTAGTTTACTTTGAAAATATGCCATAACTACAGTTGGAGAGCTCACAACACAGCTGCACAGGGAGCCGCGACACTGAACAATAAACATAGACTAGTTCTCTGTATCCAGCGCTGCACGCTTGTCCTTCAATACAGCTACAGCACCTTATACAGCACCTTATACACAACCCCTATTTTTTTTTTCCACTTTGGGTGTTAGTGGGGGCCTCACAAAATCTAGAGCCGCCACTGTATATACCTGCGTTATCAGGTTTATGTTTTTATTTTATTTAAAAATATATGTTTCTGAACTGATATTACAAGCTAAATTACTTAGAAACTCAAATAGAAATCATGCAAAGCAGATAAATAGCAATCAGATGTCCCAAAAGGTAAATGAGATTAAGTAATTAAAAAAAAAAAATACATTAGATTTAATAATTGCAGAACTACAATTGGACAAACAAAACACCCTGAACAAAATATATTTTATTTTCGAATAAATGTTTGCACATAGTGGTTAAAAGTTAAATAACGTAATCATTTAGTTATAAAAATTAAAGGACCACTCTAGGCACCCAGACCACTTCAGCTTAATGAAGTGGTCTGGGTGCCTGGTCCAGCTAGGGTTAACCCATTTTTTTATAAATATGTTTATAAATTGGTTAAGCCTTCCCCCTAATCCTCTAGTGGCTGTCTCATTGACAGCCGCTACAGGCGCTTGCGTGATTCTCACTGTGAAAATCACAGTGAGAGCACGCAAGCGTCCATAGGAAAGCATTGTAAATGCTTTCCTATGCGACCGGCTGAATGCGCGCGCAGCTCTTGCCGCGCGTGCGCATTCAGCCGACGGGGCGGAGGAGAGCTCCCCGCCCAGCGCTGGAAAAAGGTAAGTTTTACCCCTTTTCCCCTTTCCAGAGCCAGGCGGGAGGGGGACCCTGAGGGTGGAGGCACCCTCAGGGCACTCTAGTGTCAGGAAAACGAGTATGTTTTCCTGGCACTAGAGTTGTCCTTTAAGTAGAAGAAGAGATTAAAGGGAACCAGTGATGGAAAAAAACTACTTTAGCTTTTTAAAAGAACTTGAAATTCCATCTCTGCAGTGTGCTAGCAGTTTTTTTTTTTTTAGCAAATGTATGCAATTGGAGAAAGAAAAAAAAAGTAAAATGTAAATGTAATGTAAAAATAGTTTTTTCTTTCATATCCCATTGTACAGCGCTACAGAATGTGATGGCGCTATATAAATAAATAATAAAATAATAATATGTCTCTCAATTCCTTGGCAGTTGGGACGTCAATCTGTTCCGATGCAGACAATTAAGTTAGAATGTCATGGAGATTTACCATACTTGGGGAAGTGTCCCCAGGCAAGGAAATCAGACAGAACAGAGGTGGAGCACAGGTGGACAGGAGGTGGGTCACGCGGGGTAGAGGAGGGCCGTCACAGTTTCCCGTTAATAGTAATTTAAAAAAATAAAAAATACAACAACAAATAGCTGGTCTGCTAATAATGCCTCTAAGTCTGATCGGTATTTTTCTGTTTGAGGAAAAAATTATTCTGATCAGCTTTAGAATATTATTCATAAAGCGCCTAGAAATTCCATAGTGCTGTACAATCGGTGGACTAACAGACACTTATTTGTAACAAGACAAGCTGACAGAACAGAGGGTGTGGATGGCGCTGCTCCAGCGGGCTTACATTTAGATGATCTAATAAAACATATATTGGATACTAAGAAGACTATCCCTCAGTAAAGGAGTTTGAAATGGAACAAACCTTTTCAACCCCACTTACTTGCACAACTATTATATATAGCTTCTTTATTTAGCAAATCAGATATGAAAGGGAAATGAAAAGGCCAGTGCATAATTTATCAAAATGACAGATATATTCTGATTCAAAGTAGAACAAGGGACCCTGAAACTGCTTCTTAAAGCAGGACTTGACAGATTTGCTGTGAATATAAGTGCCAACTAAAAATGTTAGGAGCCACGTGTGTTTTTAAACTAACAAAACTTTATTTTCAAAGACAAAAATAGAATTCTTAAAGGGACACTATAGTCACCAGAACCATTACAGCTTAAAGGGATACTATAGTGTCAGGAATACAAAGCTCTCTTTGTAAATAAAGGGTTAAAAAAACGTATTTACTTACATGATCTCAGCACCGATGAGCCTGGGCACTGGGTCAAAGCTCCTCCTCTGTCCCGTGACGAGCGGGCTCTAATGCGCACGCGCATTAGACCTCCACATAGGCAAGCTATGGGGAAAAATCTGACGCCTGAGGTCCTCACACAAAGCGTAAGGACGTCCAGCGTCAGATACTGGACTAAAGATCTGTTTCAAACCAGGAAGCCCTCTAGTGGCTGTCTGGTAGACAGCCACTAGAGGCGGACTTTGTGCTGCAATGTAAACATTGTAGCTTCTCTGGAACTAAGGGCAATAGGTGAAGTGGTCTGGGTGCCTACAGTTTCCCTTTAATGTAGTAGTTCTGGTGTCTATAGCCAGTTCCTGCAGGCTTTAGACTTAGACGGCTACTAGAGGTGCTTCTTAGTCCTGCGTCTGCATGCTCTGCGTGGAGGGCGTGTTCCCCAAGGATATGCACTGATTCAATGCATCTCTACGAGGAGATGCAAATTGTTGCTGTGTGGCAGTTTGAGGCTCAATCATACCTGGGTCCCTGCCAGGCTCCGATGCTCTTTTGTGACCCTGTGACATGCTTCTAGCTTATGCAGAGCAGCAGAAGCTGCAGCCTTTCATTGTCTGAGAGCATCAGCTGACTGTTCTCAGACAATGACTGACATTCTATATAACAAAAGTTGCATAATTGACATTAACCAGCCAGGAACTCTAGCTTCAGGCTGCTTGAAGACATGTTATTGAAGCTGTCGATGTTGAAGTTACAAGTCCGGTACCAGTGGGGATAACCTCTGTATGTGCAGAATTTCATAGCACAATGCTGCACATACAGACTCCAGACACCATGACCACTTCAAATCACTGAAGTGGTCATGGTGCGTGGAGTAACCCTTAATTTGAAGAGCTAGATAGATCAGCCCCAAGGCTAACAATTATTATACCAGAGTTAAGGTGAATGCAGCAGGAATGAGTTCTAAATTCTTTAAATTTCATCTACAAGTAAAACATCTCCCAACAGGCATATCATTAGGGAGCTGTCATACATTTACTTACCTACTGCCCTCTCATTCAAGCACCACCATCCTGTTAATCACTGACTTCCAGGTATACCTCCTCTGTACAATGATTGGGTACACTTCTCAAAATATGTAATTCCTCCCTAATAATCTTCACTGCCAACACATCAGGGTACGTCAATTCACTCCAACAGACTTGCTGGGTGTATATCTGTGATATAGAGTGGGAGAACCACTTAGAATAGGATTTTCCTGCTCTTTCCTGCCATTCAAAGCTGGCCACAGATTTATGCCACCTTCATATAGAAATATATGCCAATGAGAACGCACAAGCTAGAAAATTAAAATGCATAGCTGCACTGTGATGAATTAATCAACAATACATCATTGTTTTTACATAAACCATTAGAAAGTTATAGGAAGCAGTTAAATTGATCTATATGACTAAACGCAAATACAGTGTCTCAGTGTAAATAAATATATTTCCTTCTATTTTGTTTTCATTGGTACTTTATATATTGCAGAATTGGTGTGAACATATCAGTATCTTAATACACTGTATTTCCTAGAAAGGCATTCAACTTATTTTCATTGCATTCTGTTACATGCTTTGCTTGCATTTTAATTTGCCAGATGGTTAAATGGGCACTATGGCATGTACCGTATATACTCGAGTATAAGCCGACCCGAATATAAGCCGAGGCGCCTAATTTTACCCCCAAAAACTGGGAAAACTTATTGACTCGAGTATAAGACTAGGGTGGGAAATGCAGCAGCTACTGGTAAATTTCTAAATAAAATTAGATCCTAAAAAAAATATATTAATTGAATATTTATTTACAGTGTGTGTATAATGAATGCAGTGTGAGTGCATGAGGGCAGTGTGTGTGTGTTTGTGTGTTGCAGAGCCTTGGTGGGGGGTGGGCAATTTTTTTTTATTATTTAAATTTATTTATTATTATTTATTATTTAATTTAATTATTATTTTTTTATTATTACTATATATTTTTTTTCGTCCCCCCTCCCTGCTTGATATATGGCAGGGAGGGGGGCTCTCCTTCCCTGGTGGTCCAGCATTGGTAGTTCAGTGGGGGGGAGAAGGGGGCTGTCAGAGCTGTAACTTACCTGTCCTGCAGCTCCTGTCAGCTCCCTTCTCCTCCGCGCCGTCCGTTCAGCTCACACTGTAAGTCTCGTGAGACTTACACTGGGAGCTGACCGAGGTGCTGAACGGACGGCGCGGAGGTGGAGGGAGCTGACAGGAGCTGCAGGAGAGGTAAGTAAACTCTCTGACAGCCCCCACAGCCCCTGTCTGTATTATGGCAATGCAAATTGCCATAATACAGACTATTGACTCGAGTATAAGCCGAGTTGGGGTTTTTCAGCACAAATAATGTGCTGAAAAACTCGGCTTATACTCGAGTATATAAGGTATGTGATGTTGATATTTAAGGGTGTTTAAGGGCAGAAGTGGTCTGGGTGCCTGGAGTGTCCCATTAACTAGCCTTGTGCTTTGCATTTTTACACTTCATTTATGTATGGATGCATAGTAATATATAAAATAACAATTCTCTGAATGTGCACCCATTAACGACTAAGAATTTAGCAAACTAGACAAAACATATTTATATATCTAAAATCTAAGATTGATAAAACAAATGGAAAAGCAGTAATAACCTATTTTTTTATATATATATATATATATATATATATATATATAAAAAGGATTGAGTACTTTAGTTCAAAAGTAAAAAATAATTATTTAGCAGTTGATATAAATATTTTTTTGAAGATGCCACAGTCACTTTATGACCATATCGTATGTTCCTTGAATTTAGTCCAGAGTAAGGTACGGGTTTCTCTTTCTTTCTGATGAAACAAAGTCTCCTAATTGATTGTTTAACCTGGAACTGTGGTGGAATCTCGGTAAAAATAAATTTAGTAGGCCGAGATTTCCATGTGGCATATGTGTATGTTGTGTCAGTTAGTCAGTTACACATAGCTAAGATACAATCAGTAGTGTAAGGAGCATATGTAGGAATACTGGATATACGAGTATTTCCCCTCCTCCATTGTGCTGGGCAAGCCATGTGGTCAAACAGGATTTTAGTCTCTATTCGGTTGATAGATAAGAGTATGTGTAGGTTGAACTACAACCTACATGCCGATATAAGGGACCTACACTGTATGATCAGGGCTCAGACTTTGCTGTTTTTTGGTGACATTAGTCCCTCTGAGTCCCGGTCGGTGAATCGAATAAAGAATCTCTTCCTTCCTGAAGAAACCTGTGTCCATCTCTCTGTGCTCGGCTTCCGTCAGTTTCTCCGGTATCAGAACCATAAATCACAGCCGGATTAACAACTGCACAAAATAAATACAGAAGAATAAAAAAAGGCAAATATCCTGCAATCAACATTAAAACTCGGACACAGGTCTACCAATGTTGTTATCAGGTTTACAATTGCAAATGTTGCACTTTACACAGAAAGTCATGTAAGGTAATGCAGTCTGAACAACAGGTTAAGTTTCCTACAGAAAGGTTTCGATAAATTCGGGGACTTGGCAGACAAGGGGCTGGTTTAATGAATGATCAGCAGGATCGGTAATCCAGCTACTGCAGCTCTGCATTAGAGGAGAGTTGACGCCTGACAGGACCTAGTTAAGAGGGCAAAACTGACTGACACAAGCTGCATGAAAACAAAATGGTTTCCATTTCAATCAGATGTAACCTACTTTAAAAGTTTTTATCTTCTGTTCTGTAAATTGAATTTTAATTAGATACAGAGACTACTGCAGGGCCTAACAAGCTATTAATAGAGCAGGAGATAAGAAATCCCAAATTAAACATAATTTGCAATAAAGTAGGTGTAATTTGCAGAAATTATAGTGCAAGGCACTTCCCTGTCTCCATGCACTAATTTGCTTCGAACTACTGTGGTTTGCAAAACTCTTTGCAACTATATACCCAAACACCTGCTGAAAGAGATAACATTTCTCCTACCCATACTAGTAATTTAAGAGTGTGAGCAACATGCGGCACCACACCCTCACGTGTCTGTGGGAAAGCCTGCTCAGACTTCAGATCTAGTTCAAATCCTGAAAACAGAAAACATGAATGTAACGATTTAGAAACGGCTACATATGTATCTCACAAGGCCCCTGCTGCAAGAATTGATAAACGGATCTTAAGCAACCTTAGTGACAGGTTTGTCACGATTTTTCACACCTTTATGTAGAATGTACTTTAGAAGATAGATCCCCAGAAACATCATAAAACGCAAGTACATTTTAAATTGTGTTAAATGTGCATATTAAAGCATTATACATGTTAAAGGGGCACTCCAGGCACTCAGACCACTTCTGCCCATTGGAGTGGTCTGGGTGCCAACTCCCGTCACCCTGCAAGTGTAATTATTGCAGTTTTTATGAACTACAATAAATACCTTGCAGGGTAAGTCCTCATCTAGTGGCTGTCTATTAGAAAAGTGTTTGAAACGACGCTGGGCGTCCTCACGCTATGCATGAGGACCTCGAGTGTCGCCGGAACCCCCATAGGAAAGCATTGAATAATGCTTTCCTATAGGGAGGTCTAATGCGTGCGGCCATGGAGCGTGGGTGGAGCCTAACCAAGTGCCGAGGGACATCGGCAGTGGATTCAGGTGAGTCACTGAAAGGCTTTTAACCCCTACAGCAACATGGGATGGGGGCACTGAGGGATTCTGTAGTGCCTGGAAAAAGGGGTTTGTTTTCCAGGCACTGGAGAGTCCCTTTAAAATATATGTTGCATCCCACCAGTAACCTTAAAGGAGAACTACAGTGCCAGGAAAACAAATTTGTTTTCCTGGCACTATAGGGTTATTAGCCCCCCCCCCCCCCCCACCCCCCCATCTCCCGTTAAAACCCCTTCAGCCACTTAACTTAATCTAGCGCTGGGCTCCCTTGGCGCTGGTGACCTCTCCTCCCCCTGCCGACATCCGCTCCGTATCCCTTTCTCAATGCTTTCCTATGGATGTCCAGCATGTCCTCAATGCGATTTTCGCATGGAGGATTGCGGAAGCAGCCTCTAGCGGCTGTCAGGGAGACAGCCACTAGAGACTGCATTAACCCTTAATGTAAACATAGTTTCTCTGAACTGCTATGTTTACAGCTGCAGTGTTAAAACTAGGGGGGACATAGCACCCAGACCACTTCCTTGAGCTGAAGTGGTCTGGGTGCCTATAGTGGTCCTTTAAGATGTAAAATCCAATAAGAACACATTTGGATGCTCAAGTGCATTTTGGACTACTAGGGACTTTGTGTCCAAATAAGCTTTTTAAAGTACAGTTACTGTATATGAAAATGTCATCTAATCTGAAATGTTTAATCATTTTAATACCCACCTACAGGTCTCTAGGCGCAGCTCATCGGCGGAGAGTGCCAGCGAGAACTCCCGGCCCATCAGTAGACCAACATTTAAGTGAAAGAAAAAAAAAAAATGAGTACCTTTTTCCCATTAAGGAGCTACTAGTAGGTTGATAGTTTGTTATTATTGTCTGGAGTGGTTCTTTAAACTTTACCAATTCACGTCAAAATCCTTTGAACAGCATAAACAAAATAAAGTTTTTTTTTTCCTTTTTGTAATAAAGCATTACCGGAGCCTCTTGGCTCAGTGGAATAAACCCCAGTGAGCTTATTTTCAAATACCTTTACATTCCAAGAACAAGATTAAACGTAGATAGTTCACTTAAAGCTGCAAAGTAACATAGCATTGAGGGAAACGTCTGATCTCCTTGAGAAATTCAATAAGATCCGTATCAAGAATTAACGGAACGTCTCATTGCATTGTTTTTAATGGTGGTAAAGTCATACATTTAATACCAAGATAATAGTAGTTTATCCATTGCCCACTGTAATTTCACAATCTGCCAAATTATAAAACCAATATAATTACTGCTTCACTCATGAGGTTTAAAGAGGAGGAAATTAAGGATACATATCTAAAGTAATTGAGAGAGAATAAAGCAGTTGCATAATGCCCAGTACTAGAAGACCAAGGTTAACTAGGATCAGATAAAATAAATACAGCCTCAAATAAATAGTTTATCTAATTATTTCTCAAAATAAAAGAAAAAATATATATAAATAAAAAAATAAAAAAAAGGGAAAAAAAAAATCAAATCACAGACAAATTAAGTATAACAAATTTGTGAAACCAGTTTGCAGATTTCACAATAACAAACACAAACTATAACATCAAAATATAATTAGTCACTGCACACGCACACGCTTATGCCCGTGGTAGTATTCAGTGGGATGTTTTACGGCTGTTAGTGGTGGTGTGTACAGTCTCCTTGAAGAGTTTTTGTTAATACACCATTTAAAAAAAAAACACAAAAAAAAACTGAGCCACCAACTGCATCTTCACAATTTGGGTGCAAAACCAAATGGGAGCATTTTTTTTTTTTTTTTTTTAAGATCTATGTAAAGCATGAATGTGTGACGATTCAAATTAAAAATAGAAAATACATTTTAGTTGTTCAAAATTGAATATGATAAGCGGTCCATGGGAGTGGCCGGTCTTGAACAAAGATGAAAATCAAAATCAGTGCACATATGATTGTTTCAGGAAAAAAAAGGAAAATTTAAACAAGTGGTTTTAAAACATCAGATGGTTTCAGCAACTGCTTTGACTTTCTGGTCTGCTGGGCTGTTCACTGTATCAGGTGTATATCTGTACTTGTATCCATAAGGACGGAGGTGATGGACCATATATTCTAACTGGTACATGGTTCTTGAGTCCACATAGTGGAACGATATGGCCAGGTCAGAGCAACAGCCAGGACCCTATGAGACAAACAGTGAAGTGAGTATAATACCATACAGCAAGTCTTACCCATGAAGGGTTTAATAAACTGATCACAGACAGACATTTTTTTGGTTTGCTCAAGCACAGTACATGTATAAGCAAAGCACTAATCATAGACATAATGTTATCCTAATGCAATGTCATGTGGTTTCATTGTACATGGTGCAGGTAAGATATATGCAGGGTTTTTCAAACGTAGTAAAAACCTATTGTACAGATGATTTCAGAATACATTTTTACAAAGTTAAGATTAGGTATACTCTAAACCAGCGTTTCCCCCAATTGGTGCTCCGCGGAGAACACAAATGGGGTTCCGCCGCAATATCGGAAAACAAAATGGGCACCGCTGCTAATTGAGACGGGCGGCGAGGGAGCACTCTCCCCTACTCTGGTCACTCGCGCGCACTAAAGTGATGCCGGAGCCGGAATATGACATCACTCCGGCATCACTAAGAGGCACATGAGGGAGCTGAGCAGGAAGATCACTGCTTCCTCGCCGCCCACACTGCACACCCACCACTCATCCCAGTAGCACCACTGGACCGCAGGGACTGCACTCAGCCCAGCAGTCCCACTGGACCCCAGAGAAATTGAGATTCCATGCCAGCACTCCCAATGGTAGGGAGGCTGGGTGGAGTGAAATTTAAAAAAATAAATAAATAGTGTGTGTGTGTGTCTGTTAAGGAGTCTGCATGTGTGGGTGTATCAGTGTTTGTCCGTTAGCTTGTCAGCAAGAGTGTGTATGTGTGTTTGTATGTGTCTGTGAAAGAGTATGTGTCACTGTGTATCTGTGTATATGTTAATGTTTATTTATTTTTAAAATTCTTTATTTTTGCTGTGTGTGTATATACACAGTCAGGCCCACCTCATCACAACATCAGCAGGCATTTCAACATATAATAAACTTGCACTTTTTTTTTTAAACTTCTAATAGACTGATCAGATACTCATGTCTAACAGGTCTAACTGTTAACCAGGGTGCAGGCTATACCAAGACTTATGAGACAATCACATTTAAACGTGTTTTGGGAGTTGAGAGGCATACTGAAGCAGCTAGACGTAGATTATTATTAAATGCAAGGGTTCAAGAGTAGAGGGCATGTTAGAGGCTAATTGCAATTATCTATGATATTACTACAGAATATGCTAGGTGGTCATGCAGAGAGGTATGCCACTGGAATTCTACAATATATTATGCTGTTGCACCACTGTAAGGGACTTAAAACGATATCAAACAAAATAACTTTTGCAGAGCATAAAAAGGCATATGTAGCAAGCCAACATCCACCTTTGCAGGTAACTGGTTGCTACAGGTGATATGACTGCTGCCAAGATCATCAGACTCCGCTGGGTAAGGGTAGGGTGCTGCTCTGAATGTCTCCGCGTGTATCCGCAGGCTGGAGCAAAGATTGCGCACTTCTCCAACTCCAGACTCTCAAAAGTGCCGATGTCCTCACTCCCAGGACCTGAAAGCTCTTGGCCGCCAGCTCCGCCTCGCTCCGGGGGTAGAATGAGGGACCAAAGAATCTGAATGTAGGTGTTGCACACTGTGCAGCACGGACATAGTAAGCACTTTAGTTGCCGTCTGAGTGACTGCCACTAGAGGTGTCATTAGGCAGCAATGTAAACACTGCTTTTTTCCTAAAAAAGCTGTATTTACATTGAAAAGCCTGCAGGGACAGGCTATAGACACCATAACCACTACATTAAGCTGCAGTGGTCCTGGTGACTATAGTGTCCCTTTAAGAATTGTATTTTTGTCGTTAAAAATAAAGCTTTGTAAGATTAGAAAAAAAAAACGGTCTAACTTTTTTAGCTGGCTCCAAGATTCAAAGCAAATTTGTCAAGCCCCGATTATAATGTACAAATTCAGGATGCAAACATGATTTCAGTTTGTGCTTAATAGGTGGATTTTGCTGGAAATTTCCATAAGCTCAACACAAAGGAACAAAGGAAGCCTACCAGATAATTACAAGATTTAATTTTCTTTATCTACAATCCAGCTTTTTGTTGAGTTACACGTTCTTGAATGTCAAAAAAATAAAATAAATAATAATAATAAAAAAAAAAAAGGATCTCTGCTCTAATACAGCCCTGACGGAAAGTTTATATTTCACTGCTTACTAGTGTACAGTGGCATATTTCTAGGTCCTTTAAAGGACCACTCTAGTGCCAGGAAAGCACTCGTTTTCCTGGCACTAGAGTGCCCTGAGGGTGCCCCCACCCTCAGGGACCCACTCCCGCCCGGCTCTGGAAAGGGGAAAGGGGTAAAAACTTACCTTTTTCCAGCGCTGGGCGGAGAGATCTCCTCCTGCTCTCCTCCTCCAATCCGCCTCTTCTCCTCCCCGTCGGCTGAATGCGCACGTGCGGCAAGAGCTGCGCGCGCATTCAGCCGGTCACATAGGAAAGCATTCTCAATGCTTTCCTATGGACGCTGGCGTGCTCTCACTGTGAAAATCACAGTGAGAAGCACGCAAGCGCCTCTAGCGGCTGTCAGTGAGACAGCCACTAGAGGACATAGGGGGAAGGCTTAACCCATTCACAAACATAGCAGTTTCTCTGAAACTGCTATGTTTATGAAAAAATGGGTTAACCCTAGAAGGACCTGGCACCCAGACCACCTCATTAAGCTGAAGTGGTCTGGGTGCCTAGAGTGGTCCTTTAAAGATTAAAGGATATCAGATGGGAATGTTTAACATTACCACGCAATAGTATAAACTATCTGCATTGCTCCTTCACATTTTACTTATATTCTGGATTATTTTCTAAACACAGAAATGACCAGGGAATTTTTAAGCATAGCTGGAGTTTAATTTTTCCAATTTCATGTAAATTTAAAGGGACACTATAGTCAACAGAACAACTACAACTACTTATAGTTCTGGCGAGTATAATCATTCCTTTCAGTCAATTTCATGCAAACACTAACTTTTTATATAAAAGGCGGTGTTTACATTACACGTCAAACAAAAAAAAAAAAAAGGAAATAAAATACAAAGTGTAAATTACATAAATATACAAACTGGATTTATAGTGTAGGAGATTCTGGAGAACCTATAATTTCCAAATGGAGAGATAGATATATAGATATAGATATATTTTAATACCGTAGGA
The DNA here is from genome assembly GCF_036172605.1 of Pelobates fuscus. Lineage (NCBI taxonomy): Eukaryota > Metazoa > Chordata > Amphibia > Anura > Pelobatidae > Pelobates > Pelobates fuscus. The sequence continues at coordinate 335,738,588 of NC_086320.1, forward strand.
ACAAAGAAATGGGGGGATGGGGTGGTAGAGATCCCACTAGAGGGCTGGAAAATCAGGAATATCTCCCTTATGTAGGTTAGCAATGTATTGTGATTGAGCTCTTCCTGGGTATCTCTTTTTGCTCACTCAGATAAACAAAAAACAAATACAAAAATAATTATAAATTAATAGAGATATGCCTGATTTTCCAGCCCTCTAGTGGGATCTCTACCACTCCATCCCCCATTTCTTTGTTCCTACAGTGTCTAAAAAATGTTTTTTACATACATACATACATACATACATACATACATACATATATACACACATACATACAAGATTTCAGATGGAATATCATCATATCTCCACAAGTAGTGGTGTAAAGATGTGTCAGCTAGCTCTCCAAAAGAAGTACCTGTAATCCAGAATCCAGTAATCTTATTTCTCGTTTAGAGACAAAGAGGAGGAAGTCGTCTGCAAATGCAGCCACTTTATGGAGTATGTCCCCCGTTGTGATCCCATTTATGTCTCTGTTGCAGCTGATGTTCGTCATAAATAGTTTGAGGGCAAGAACGAAGAGCAGGGGGGGATGGGGGGGGGGGGGGGGGGAGAGAGGGGGCAACCCTGTCTGGTGCCATTGTGGATGGAGAATTCTGTAGTTAGCGCCCCGTTGACTAGGACTTTGGCAGTAGGCTAGTCATACAGGGCCTCTATCCATCTCCTTAATTGAGGTCCTAGTCCTAAAGTCTTGAAGAGGTAGTCCCATCAAACCCTGTCGAAGGCCTTCTCCTCATCGGTGGATAGCAGGAGAATATCCTTGCCCCCCCCACCCCCTACTCCCAACCATGAGGACGAGTGCCAGAATGGTGTTGTCGCTAGCCGCTCGCCCCATTACGAACACCACCTGGTCCGGATGAACCAGTGAGGGAATATGAGTCTAGTGTTTTGCCAGGATCTTGGCCAGTAATTTAATATCACAATTGATGAGCAAGATGGACCTGTAATTCCCACATTGCTCTCCGTCCTTGCCCTCTTTAGGACTGATGGTGATGTGGGCGTCAGCGTTTGTTTAGGTATACGTTGGCCGTCTCTCACCGTGTTGAAAGAAGCCTACAGCGGTGGGTACAGACTGTCAGTGAAGCTTTTGTAGTATCGTAGCGGTAGTCAGTCAGGGCCAGGACTTTTGCCCGGTTTAGTGTTTATCGCAAGTGCCAGTTCCTCTAGGGAGATGGGTTCGTCCAGTTGGTTCAATACATCTCTGTCAATAGTCGGTAGTGAGTGTGCTGTCAAGTATGACTGGATAGAGAGTCTTATAAGCGTCTTAAGAGTCTTATATTCTTGGCCAGCATTCTGGCTAGAAGCTTGCTGCTCTTGTTCCCGTGTAGGGAGAAGGCCCTGTGCCTAACCACGTCTCTAGTAGTGATGTCAGGTCCCGTCTCAGTTCCAGAAGATTTGCCTGGTGTGTTGGGTGTTGTCAGCATTTGTTCAACTTCTCCGTGCTGTGTATGTCCCCAATGATATCATTCAGCAGGGATTCAGTTTATTTTTTAAGTTCTGCGCCCTGTTGTATGAAATGCCCCCTCACCACACTTATGGGCTTCCCACCTGATCGTCGGGGATGTCTGTTCTGGGGTATTGGTCCTGAAGTATTCCCTGAGAACCTTTCCTATGTTAGTGGTCAGGTCAGGTCTGGTCAGCAAGTATTTGTTTAGCTTCGATTTAGACATTGTGGGTCTGAATGTGATCAATACAGGGTATTGGTCCGACCATATCGCCACCCCGTGTTCAGCGTCAATCACCAAGGGAAGATTTTTTTGCGTAGTATAGAAATAGTCTAGTCGGGCGTAAGAGTTGCGTGGGTTTGAGAAAAAGGTGTAATCCTTCTCATCGGGGTAGTGGGCTCTCCAGCAGTCAATGAGTCTATGTAGGAGGGATTTAATAGTGTTCAGTTGTTGGGTCGGAATATGTGATGTGCCCATGGAGAAATCCCATTTAGGGTCTAGTGCGATGTACGTAGGAAGAATTGGTATGGTTTTCGGTTGGGGACGTAGATGGCGTTGATGGTGAGCGTGCCATTGTGTCTGGTAGCAAGTGGTCATATGTTGTTCTCGGGGTTGGCCCTTGCGGTCTATATCTGGGGGTTATTAGGGCGGTGGGACGGGGGTGGAGGAGGGCAGAGTGAAAGAGGAGGGGTAAATGTAAGTATAGAAGAGATAGTGAGAATGTGTGAAATTACACCACGCACGCTCACCTTACTATAGATGCTTCGTTTGATGGGGTATTGGGAGGAGGCCCAGAACCTTTATGCGGCTCGTGTTTGTGACCGATCAGTGTCCCTCGGATCTCTCAACTGTAGTATAAACCGTCTCAAACTCATCTCGCCCCTATGAGGCTCTAAGAATTAAATCTATTCTAGTATGTAGTAATCCTTGCCATTTAGTAAAATGGCCCTACGGCCTACATGGGTAAATAGTAATCCGGCAAGGATTATTTATTTGTTCCTACGGTATTACACTAGAATATATATACACAATATTGTCCATGCTGTTCAAATCCCTCTCTCCTAAAAAGTTATGTGAGAGCCAAAGTCAGGCAGTGTGCATGCAAAGATGGAGAGAAAAAAAAAAAAAAATAAACTACATGGAGCAGTCAGTAAATGGATAGCAATCAGCAATGCACCAGCAAAAAACAAAACAACAACTGGCCACGTAATTTCTGAGACAAGTTTAGACTAGTTGGCCGAGTCACTTCCTGGTCAGGGTACCGCTCCATATAAAATCAGATGTTTTGCCAAGAGCAAGAGCTTTATGGCAGATGCAGTCTAAAACATCTAGAGTGCCAAAGGTTGCCAATTTCTGATGGAAAGGATGCAAAACTGGGAAAAAGAACTCCAAAAAGTCTACATTTATTTCTTTGCATTCTAAGGCATTTATAAAGTAATACATATGGTGACATAAAATCGTGTAACAAGTATAACCAGTCACTTTAAGATTAACTCAAGGCAACACCCTAATCATTTTAAAACTACACTCTCTTCTTAAATAGATAATGGCTGCTTTCACTGTATAAACGCAAACAGTTCAGTAGAAGGATTAATTTTAAATGGCAGTACAAAATCTTTTAATCCAAATCCTGGAACCCCACCTCCCCCAAAAACGTATTTTGACTCTAGAACCAGGCGAAGCTCTCCTTCAGCATTTCTACTCCCTGTCCCTACATTATGCCCTATCACTCACATCCCTCAGTGGTCCTAACAAAATGAGCTCAGGGACAGTCTGGGGAGTAGCAAAGGAGGAAATTATTAAAAAGAAAACAAACAATTCAGGGAGGTAAAACACAAAGTGTGGACTAACAAGCTTCCCCTTGCAGGTGTTATCAGCAGTGCATGCAAGGTTTAAAGCTCATTACAGTCACACAGAATGAATACTAGGCAGCCTGAGTTCTGTGTGCGGTTAGCAATTAGCTCCCAGCAGTAAAGTAGAAATATCCTTTTATGCTCAAATTCCCTTTATCATATTACTGTGTAAGAATGAGGAATAAAAAAAATAAATAAAATAAAAAAATCTACATATAATAGTAATAAAAACTACCATTTACCCAATGTAACTTCCATGACCACTTCTAAAGGCAAAAGAGGTCATAGGTGTTGGAGTAGCACTTTAAAGAGTCACACAAGTTTAGTAGATACACCCAAGGAATACGTGCATGTATACATTAGGGGTATATACGAAAACTGTTTGCAAAGACAACCCTTGTATGCCCTCCCCTTTTCCCACTGGAGTACATGGGGCAACAGCCTATCAGAGGCTTCTCATTGAGCACTAAGGACAGTGGACAATGGTCTGAGATAAGCAGGGGGTGAGGCAGGTGCACTCATGTAGAACACACTTGTCACTTCCATTAGCTCAGGGGAGCTAATGAAAGCAGGAAGAGGCTCCCACCCCAGCTGTTTGACAGCCAGTGGGGTGTTTTATTCATTATTAATAAAAGTGTATTTCCTATAGAAATCAACACTTTTATTATTATTATTATTATTATTATTATTATATTATTTATAGAGCGCCGTCAAATTCCGCAGCGCTTTACAATAGGTGGACGAACAGACATGTAGTTGTAACCAGACAAGTTGGACACACAGGAACAGAGGGGTTGAGGGCCCTGCTCAATGAGCTTACATGCTAGAGGGAGTGGGGTAAAATGACACAAAAGGTAAGGATAGTATTAGACTAGTGACAGTGGCAGAAGAGGAATCAGTTGGGAGCTATTAAGAGTTTAATTGATACGCTTTTATGAAGAAGTGGGTTTTTAATGATTTTTTGAAGGAGTGGAGACTGGGTGAGCATCTAACGGAGGAGGGAAGCGAGTTCCACAGGAACGGTGCAGCCCTCGAGAAGTCTTGAAGGCGAGCATCAGAGGTGGGATTACGGACAGAAGATAGACGTAAGTCTTCAGCCGATCATAAGGGCCTAGACGGGACATACTTGTGTATAAGGGAGGATAGATAGGTGGGAGCAGCATTATGTAGACATTTGAAAGCAAGAACTAGAATTTTAAATTGAGCTCTATATTTTATAGGAAGCCAATGTAGGGACTGACAGAAGTCATTATTATTGGATACTCCTCACCCATACCAAGCTGAACTGCTTTATGGGTGTAAGTCAAGAAACTCTTTGGCCAAAAACACTGGAAAGTGTAACTAACACAGACCCAAGAGCTAGCACTAGTACTGTACAAATATTGGTTTTATTTTATACTTATAGCCATAACCGGTCACGTACCTCAATAGCAGGGTAATAGTTGTAATTCCAGTACCAAAAGGTCTTTGGCAAGTATCCCGGAATAAGGTGATGCTCTGGAACAAAGGGGTGGAATGTTTCCCTTCCACTGGTATCTCTGGAATCTCCAGCCACAACATTAATAGTCTCCATACATTTACCCAAGGCAAGATCTTCAACTGAAGAGCTGTGTGTACATTTCTCCTCCTTGAATGCAGTAACAAATCGCTTTAAGGCTTCCTTACTGAGCACATAACCAGCCCCCCCACTCATATAGCCTTGTTTCACATAGGGTTTGAATCGTCTTCCAAAGTAAATAGGATCATCTGGCTTGTGTTTTGACAGAAGCCACCTCAGATTATCCAGAACAACATAAGTATCGTCATCAGCCTTAATAAACCAATCTGCTTCATCTAAGTGATGATCGTGGACATACTGAAAGGCTTTAATAGTCTTCCAGTAAAGCTGGTCCCGACCTTCCTTAGTATCCAACCCCACCGTGGGGAAGTCTTTGTTCTCTTCAGAACTCATGTATAATACTTTATTACACCTTTGAGCCCAAGTGGCTTTAACATGCTTGGTTTTCTTTTCAAGGTTCTGAGGTCCTGTCATTACCCAGCATAGGATTCTCACCTCCTTGAAGAGATCATCAGATAGGTGTGTATTTTCATCTGGAAAGCAAACAAGTAGAATACATACCAATTATATATTCTTTCAGGCATGTTTTTAATAAAAAGCTGATTAAACAATGTAGTAATACATATGTACACATAAGTTTTAAACATGAGGGTGGGAAGGTATTAGAGATTGAGAAACTTTTGGATTTTATAGTGCCAAGAAAATGGCTTTGTTTTCCTGGCACTATAGAATCCCTTAAGCATGCACATAGACTCTCTATTGTGTAATTAAAAAGAAAAGGCCTAAGCAAGACAACTGCAGGTGTGCAGATATGGAAGACATGCTTGCCGGTTTGGTTGGTTTCCCATTGGTTACAGTGGAAGAGACTCAAGCGTTAGTTGGGATTTCCCAAGCACTTTCTGATTCAAGTGAATGTCATAGCAATAGACCAGATCTTAAAAAGAAAGCTGCAAAAAGACACATGCTTATCAAAGTACCTAATTCTAAATGACAAATTCACAACAAAGCATCAGTGGAGGAGAACAGTCTGATATTCAATCATGGAGATAGGGTGAAGTACTGGCTTTTGCCACATGCATGAGAGATGCATTTAACATTCTTTAGGACCCAGCAAAAATGTGAATGAGCACAAGATACATTTCTGTGCTACCTGTTATACATACATTGGCTCCTTTGCCAGCAGTGGAGTGTAGCGAGAAATCAATAAGGCACCTGACTGGCACCACTAGAAGACTATGGAATGTAAGGGTGCAAGGGAACTAGGCATTGTAGAGAGGCAGTACTAACGCCACAGGTTCTTGGAAAATTTGAATTCAGTAATGGAAAAAGGGATTAATAGGCAGACAACCTTGGATTGGGATGGGTGAAGGCATTGGGGTCACTTGTTTTCAATGATTAGTCCTTCTCAACAGGGCATGGATTAGGAAAACAAATGGGGGTATAATTAAATTGATAATAACAGACAACACTGCAGATGAGGTATGAAATTACTCCATATGGGCTAAGCCGGATAGATTAAAAAAAAAAAAAATTGGATTAAATCAGAAGAGTTTTTTTTTTTAAATGAAATTTCACCTTAAAAGCAGAGATATCGGGGCGGGGCCTGACCGCCGGTCAGATCAGACTTGTTTCGTCTGAGCTCCTGCTTCTGAGATTAAATATCGGAGCTAACTGCGGGCCACAAGCAGACACCGACCTGAAAATACGATCACAGCACTGTTCAGGCGATGGGGATTCCGGTGATACCCGACAAGACCCCCAGCGGCACCAAAGTAACCCGGTAGAGGCCTGAGGCCTACAAGCTTGAGCCTGGGTGGGACGGCCGCTCGCCCGGTGCTCGGACCGGCGCTCTGCCACCTCCCCCCGGACCGGGGGGGGGGGGGGGGTCATCCCGGTCCCCACAGGCTACCACCACTGCATGCCGCAACACCTCCACTCCGGTCCAGCCGAGCATTGCGGTCCGGACGGCGTGCCCCAAGATGGCCGACCAGCACCTAACCAACGCACAATATGGCGGGGAAACCGAGCAGCACACAAACGACCTGACGCTCTCACACGGCTGGATGCCGTGTTTGCGCCCTTCTGGAGGAAACTGGCGGAAAGGCAAGTGAGAGAGCACCCACCAAGAACACACTTCAACCACAAGGTACTGCTCACAGGGGAAAGTGAACGGGAAAATGGCGTCGCCGACAGCGACACCCCCAGCCAACACGTGGGCCTGAGTGACTACGACCGCAGCGAACAGCCCTCACACGGAGGAACAGGCTGCCAACGCGCAAACATGCCTCCAAGATGCAGCTCCAAACGAGAATCAAGGTCAGGGTCATGAGGGACTCCCGGGACAGCCACCTAAAGCAGCAAGCCCACACGCAAGCCTGGTGTCCCACATCCTACCACATTAAGGCAAACCCGAGAAACAAACTTTATCCACAAGCGAACAGCAAAAACCGCAGGGGAATCGGCTGATTGACCGGAGCTCTCACCAGATGGGCTACTTTGATCTCCCACAGCCCACAGGTAACTCCTTGCACAGGACTCTTTCCACACGGAACTCTGGACTTAACATGATAACATCACAGTTACTAGATATTAACCCCTTAAGGACCGCTGACGGTTCAGGACCGTCAGCGGTAAAACGTGCGTTTGGACCGCTGACGGTCCTGAACCGTCATAACGGTTTTGGGCTACTTACCTGATCGCCGTCGGTCCCACGGCGGCGATCAGCTCTCCTCCCGGTCCAGGGGGGTTGCCTGTCTGCCCGGGCAGTCCCCCCTCGGCAGATCAGGACCACACGGCCATGTGATCACTCGATCACATGACCGCAATAGGGGTCTGTGTATCTGCCTGCAGGGGGACTGTCTGTGCTGACAGGCAGTCTCCCTGCATCTGTAAAATCAAAAATAAAGTGTAAAAAAAAAAATAATATGTGTATATATATACATGTATTATATCTATATATACCTATATATAATATATGTATATATATATCATATATATATATAATGTCACACTAAGTGTATTTTTATATTTATATATACGTATATAATTATAAAAATACACTTATATTTAAATTACACACGAATATATACAATATATATAATAACTATATATATGGTATATATATTATTATAAAATACAAATAATATGTTAATAAAAATAAATAAAAAATAAAAATAATTAATAATTAAAAAAAAATTATATATATATATATTCAGTTTTATTCTAACAGTATTTTGATATTGATATATATATTTATATCAAAATACACTTAGAATGTAATGATATATATATCTATGTATAAATAAATAAAAATAATACGAAATATACATATGTCCACATACATAATTACATGAATAATTTCATAAATATACACGTAGACGTCAAATATATAAATATGTATATATATTAAAATTCTACGTGCATATTTATGTAATATTTTTACCTAATTAAGTAATTTTAATGATTGCAATTTGAGGGACCTGCCTGCCAACCCAGGCCAAAAGTCCAGATAATTTAATTTGCTAGCACTGTGCTTAACCCTGTAACTTTCTATGACACCCTAAATCCTGTACATGGGGGTACTGTTTTACTCGGGAGACTTCGCTGAACACAAATATTAGTGTTTCAAAACAGTAAAACATATCACAGCGATGATATTGTCAGTGAAAGTGAAGTTTTTTGCATTTTTCACACACAAACAGCTCTTTCACCGAGGATATTATTGCTGTGATATATTTTACTGTTCTGATACACTAATATTTGTGTTCAGCGAAGTCTCCTGAGTATAACAGTACCCCACATGTAGAGGTTTTATAGTGTTTGTGAAAGTTACAGGGTCAAATATAAGGCTTGATTTTACTTTTTTTTTTATTCAAATTTGTCAGATTGGTTAGGTTGCCTTTGAGAGCGTATGGTAGCCAAGGAATGAGAATTAGCCCCATGATGGCATACCATTTGCAAAAGAAGACAACCCAAGGTATTGCAAATGGGGTATGTTCAGCTTTTTTTAGTAGCCACTTAGTCACAAACACCGGCCAAAGTTAGCGTTTTTTGCATTTTTAACACACAAACAAATATAAATGCTAACTTTGGCCAGTGTTTGTGACTAGGTGGCTACTAAAAAAGACTGGACATACCCCATTTTGAATACCCTGGGTTGTCTACTTTAAAAAATATGTACATGTTAGGTGTGTTTCGGGGATTTATGACAGATAACGGTGTAACAATGTCACTATTGATACATTTAAAATATATATATATTGAAACAGCAATTTCCTACTTGTATTTATAGGCCTATAACTTGCAAAAAAAAGCAATAAAGCATGTAAACACTGGGTGTTTTTAAACTCGGGACAAAATTTTGAATCTATTTAGCAGTTTTTTTCATTAGCTTTTGTAGATAAGTAAAAGATTTTTCAAGTAAAAGTCCAAAACCATGTTTTTTTTTTTATTTTTCACCATATTTTATTATTTTTTTTTAAATACAATATATGACATAATATATATACTGGTATGTAAAGAAAGCCCTTCTTGTCGTGAAAAAAACAGTATATAACTTGTATGGGAACCGTAAATGAGAGAGCGGAAAATTACAGCTAAACACAAACACCACAAAAGTGTTAAAACTGCTCTGGTCCTTAACGTACAAACATCGCAAAAACAGGCCGGTCCTGAAGGGGTTAAAGCAAATTGTTGTTTTCAAGCTGTGATCATCTGAAAGCAGGGAGAGCTCAGATTTGCATGATTTAGTTGTTATATGTTTATTGCTCGGTCTTAGTTTGCCATAGTTGATATTGTTTCAGTTAGCTAAGAGATATACGCAAATAATAGAAACTATTAATTTACAACCAACAATGTAATAGAACAGAACTAAGTTTCACAAGCTGCCAACTGCCAGTAAATGCTTTAATACAATCCTGCCATGGCAGTTAAAGGACCACTCTAGGCACCCAGACCACTTCAGCTTAATGAAGTGGTCTGGGTGCCAGGTCCAGCTAGCTTTTACCCTTTTTTTTTATAAACATAGTTTCAGAGAAACTGCTATGTTTATACTGAGGGTTAAGCCAGCCTCCAGAGCCTCTAGTGGCTGTCTCATTAACAGCCGCTAGAGGCGCTTGCGTGCTTCTCACTGTGAAAATCACAGTGAGAGCACGCAAGCGTCCATAGGAAAGCATTATGAATGCTTTCCTATGCGACCGGCTGAATGCGAGCGCGGCTCCTGCCGCGCATGCGCATTCAGCCGATGACGTCGCGAGGAAGAAGAGGAGGAGGAGGAAAGCTCCCCGCCCGGCGCTGGAGAAAGAGGTAAGTTTAACCCCTTCCTCCCCCCAGAGCCCGGCAGGAGTGGGTCCCTGAGGGTGGGGGCACCCTCAGGGCACTCTAGTGCCAGGAAAACGAGTATGTTTTCCTGGCACTAGAGTGGTCCTTTAAACAATAACGATGTCACACTTTTGTTTCACAATCAACAAATATTGGCACAGGGCCAAGACCGTTACCTTCTGTTTCTACCGGTGATATGCAGGTTTTAGCAGAATCACATTGCAGTTAAAAGCCAGATTGAATAGCTTACCGACTCATGCCTAGACTTAACCCCACCTAGAAAGTTATCTAGCTTGAACGTATCACGCTCTTATTGTTGTTTTATATAAATTTTAAAATATGTGCAGCTGACACTGATGCCATGCTTGTTTTCCTCTACTACAATATGCTGTCCTTGTACTAGCTGTCGTGGCAGTGCAAGTAATTGTGTTACTTAAGTTTGCGCACATCAAAAATTAAGAATTAAAAAAAAAAAAAAAGCTGAGATATCTTTTAAACAAATGCTACAGCAAGTCTAGCCTTTGGTAAATAACTCTGGAATATAATAACTGTAAGCAATTCTATGAATCTATAATGAATGCGGCTGCGAGGCTTATTTTCCTGTCCGGTCGCACCTCCCACGCCTCCGTCAGTCCCTGCATTGGCTTCCAGTTAGATATAGGGTCCAATTCAAAATTCTGGCGCTTGCTTACAAATCCCTACATAATGCTGCTCCAACATACCTATCCTCCCTCATACACAAGTATGTCCCGTCGAGAACCCCTGCGCTCATCCCAAGACCTACGCCTATCCTCTGCCCGGATCCCCAGTTCTGACGCTCGCCTTCAAGACTTCTCTAGGGCTGCACCTATTCTGTGGAACTCCCTTCCCTCCTCAATCAGACTTTCACCCAGCCTCCATTCCTTCAAAAAAATCTTTGAAAACTCACTTCTTCATTAAAGCGTATCAATTAAACTGTCAGCAGGCTTCTCATCCCCCACCCCATGACTCCTTTCCTGCAACTGTCAAAAGTGACCTACCAAGCACTCAATAAACCCTTCTCTAACAAACTATTTAATCCCCCTACTTTAACCCTTTGTGTCACTATACCCCACTCCCTCTAGCATGTAAGCTCATTGAGCAGGGCCCTCAACCCCCTCTGTTCCTGTACGTCCAGTGGTCTGATCTCAATTATGTGTGTTAGTCAGGGGCGTATTTGCCGCGAGGCAAACAAGGCATTTGCCTTGGGCGGCATTTTCCAGGGGGCGGAAAAAAAAGCCGCCCCAAACGCCCAGGGCAAATGCCTTGTTAGCCTTGCGGCTAACAGACATCCTGGGCTGGTGGCTGCTGGGCTGGTTGCTGGGCGGGCGGGCGGCTGGCGAGGGAGCACTTCCTCTGAGCTGTCTGCTCAGCTCCCTCGCGCGCCGCAGAGTGAGGCTGGGAGCCGGAATATGACGTCATATTCCGGCTCCGCCTCCCAGCCTCACTGTGCGGCGCGCGAGGGAGCTGAGCAGACAGCTCAGAGGAAGTGCTCCCTCGCCAGCCGCCCGCCCAGCAACCAGCCCAGCAGCCCGACCGGCAGCCCCACTAGACCCCAGGGAGAGGGAGAACCCCCCCAGCATTCCCAAAGGTAAGGAGGCTGGAGGGGTAAATTAAAAAAAAAATGAGTTAATGTGAGTGAGTGTGTCTGTTAGTGTGTGTGAGTGTGTCTGACTGTGTGTGTCTGTTAGTGTGTGTGTGTGTGTCTGTTAGTGTGTGTGAGTGTGTCTGTTAGTGTGTGTGAGTGTGTCTGTTAGTGTGTGTGAGTGTGTCTGTTAGTGTGTGTGAGTGTGTCTGTTAGTGTGTGTGAGTGTGTCTGTTAGTGTGTGTGAGTGTGTCTGTTAGTGTGTGTGAGTGTGTCTGTTAGTGTGTGTGAGTGTGTCTGTTAGTGTGTGTGAGTGTGTCTGTTAGTGTGTGTGTGTGTGTCTGTTAGTGTGTGTGTGTGTGTGTCTGTTAGTGTGTGTGTGTGTGTGTCTGTTAGTGTGTGTGTGTGTGTGTGTGTTAGTGTGTGTGTGTGTGTGTGTGTGTGTGTGTGTTAGTGTGTGTGTGTGTGTGTGTGTCTGTTAGTGTGTGTCAGTGTGTCTGTTTGTCTGTTAGTGAGTGTGTGTGTGTGAGAGTGTGTGTGTGTGAGAGTGTGTGTGTGTGAGAGTGTGTCTGTTAGTGAGTGTGTGTGTGTGTGAGTGTGTCTGTTAGTGAGTGTGTCTGTTAGCAGCTAACAGACACACTCACTAACAGACACACTCACTAACAGACACACTCACTAACAGACACACTCACTAACAGACACACTCACTAACAGACACACTCACTAACAGACACACTCACTAACAGACACACTCACTAACAGACACACTCACTAACAGACACACTCACTAACAGACACACTCACTAACAGACACACTCACTAACAGACACACTCACTAACAGACACACTCACTAACAGACACACTCACTAACAGACACACTCACTAACAGACACACTCACACTCACTAACAGACACACTCACACTCACTAACAGACACACTCACACTCACTAACAGGCACACTCACACTCACTAACAGGCACACTCACACTCACTAACAGGCACACTCACACTCACTAACAGGCACACTCACACTCACTAACAGGCACACTCACACTCACTAACAGGCACACTCACACTCACTAACAGGCACACTCACACACTCACACACTGACAGATACGCATCCATTAGCTAACAGTTAGCTAATGGATGCGTATCTGTCAGTGTGTGTGTATTTAGAAGGCGGGGGAAGGGTTGGGTGGGGGTAAGGGGGGGGGGGGTAAGGGGGGCGCCTGAGTTTTGTCCTGCCTAGGGCAGCACAAAACCAGGATACACCCCTGGTGTTAGTCCACCCATTGTACAGCGCTACGAAATTTGTTGGCGCTATATAAATAATAAAATAATAATAATAATGAACCCTTAAAAAGGATAATGGGCAAATATGTACTTTCAAGCAATCTAACCTGAGAGCATAACCTGTTCGTACAGTTACAGGTTCTGGAGAACTTTGTGTTTTTGCATATAGCTTCTATAAAACAGGCTGCTGCAATAATAGGTTTACATTGCACTTTTAACAAGTCAGATAATATTCGTTATCTACTTTCTCTTTGACCAAGGTCTCATTGTGCAGCTGGTCTTCAGAAGGTATAAAAAATAGTGACTAAGGGAGGGTAATGTAAAAAAAAAAAAAAGTATGACCAGCTAGCAAGAAAATATTTGCATAACTTTTCCCAAGACACTTATTCACTAAACAGTGAGATGCAGGAAACCAAATATGAATTTAAAAAGTTGAAGATAAATTCCAAGCTGGGAAAAAAATATTCTATGCTACATTTTGTTTTACAATTCATATTAAAATGATCAATGAATAAACCAGAATTTTATGAAGTTACAAATGAAGGCTGGTTGAATTTACAGCTGCAGAGAGGGGTTAAAAGCCATTCAGCATGGCCAAATCCTACTAAGCCACGCAAGCACGGTGAAAGTCTCATTATGTCTTGGTGACAGAGGGGTGTGGTTTGGTGGCAAGAGAGGCTCAGTTTTGTCAAAATGAAAATGATTTGACAAAAAAAAAACAAAAAAAAAACAAAAAAAAAAAAACGACAGCATCATAACCAAGAACAATATATTGTATTCCTTTCAATCTAAATGGTAGTGTCACTTTACCTTTAAGGTTATTAAATTTATACACTAGTATGTTATGTTATGGTCAGTTAGTATTATTCCACATAAAATAGCTCATTAACAATTAGAGATGACTTTACCCAGGCATAGCTTAGCACACACATTGTGAGTTAAATTACACATGTTTTAGGCAAACTTGCAACTTTTCTAAGAAAAGGCAGTTCCGCATTCACTCACCCCTGTTACACTTAGAGGAAAACAGTGCAGGGCATGTAAGTGGAGGAGTGAAAAAAAAATAAAAAGGCAAAAAAAAAAAAAAAATCTAAAAATGTCAGCAACACTTTCATGTCCAGTGCAAAGTCATATTCCAAAGTTGCATCTACAGTGATATTCTGTGTTTGTGCATTTCTTCTATAATGTCAAAAGTTCGAATATCACTGGATGAATTGATTTGCATGACATGTTCTAGCAGTGACAGGCACTCAATGTCAATGACAAATTAGAAAAAAAACAAAAACACCCCCACAAAAACACATATCATATATGATGGAAACAGTCTTGCAGATTCAATTGTGATTCTAATGTTAAACAAAAAGTAGCAAAATTACATTTTACAGTATACAGACAACTGTATCATTATTTAGCATATAACCTTTTCCCCTTCACACTAAGCACCATAACTACTACAAACTAATGTAGTGGTTATGATGCAATAAACGATGAATACAATCCCCTGTTTCTGAGTCAAATTGTAGGTTTGACTAAAACGAGGAGTCCCCAGAGCCTGGCCCCTGCTTGAGAGACAGATGTAGCCCAATACCATAAATTGGCATGTCCTTTTTATGAGGCTTAGATTGCTTCTTTAAAAATTAGTCCTCAAAGATAGACAAGCTGTGCGAGAAAGTGCTTTCGCTGAAGCCCCTTTAGCACCGAGAATTCTAAAAGACGTAGTGATGGTAAGCTAAGTGAAGAACACAAACAATGGGTTTCATCACTAAACAGCAAGGTGTTAGGCAAGATCCAATTTACAAAACATTCCCAAAAGAGTCATTAAAAAAAAAAAAAAAAAAAAATCTGCAAGTCACTAGTTGACTAGACTCCAACACCATCTAACTGAAAACGGAGTTTGCAAACGTCAGACCAATGCAGCTAAAGTTTAGAATTTTTCAAATTCCTCTATATTGACATTTCCAAAACTTGCATCTACAGTGAACAAGTTAGACAGACATGCCAGCACATACAGAAAACTTAATGACAAATGTTACATGCAATTACTTTCTTTAGGAATGTCTGTGAATACATTATACCATCTCCTACAACTAAGTCACTGTTGGCACTCAAGGTATTTTGGGCTCCGTTTTCCAGGGTGGTTGAAACTTATGGAAGAATAGCATACAAAAGAAAGTTGCCGTCACTGTATCAGCCCACATGGGCACCCTTCCTCTGTTTAATTAGATAGTGGCTTATTTTCATGTGATGTCATCTCCCACTGTTCTTCTTTAATTTTATTCGTATTCACTAAAGTAAGAATTCAAGTGAATTTCACATTTTAAGACCAAAATATCAGAGCTGGAAGTACAACTGCTTTAGAGCATGTTTGCAGTACGGCTATTTTGACCTTAAAATGAGAAATTCACATTGAATTCTTACGTTTGTGAATAACGTCTGCTCATTTGAGAATTTGAACCTCTTGTTCCTGTTAACCTTTGTAAACTTTTTTTTTTTGGTTGATTTTTGTAAATATAATATTATTGTAAATAAAAAAACAAAACAAAAAAAAATACAATAAGTGACTACAAAGTAGCTGTGGCAAAGCATAAAGAGGACTGGAGCTGTACAACAGTTGGGGCACTTACTTTTGGAACTACACAAGATTCAGCCTTTGGGGAAGAAGGATAATATAGTTTCAGCTTTTGGGGGAGGGGGGATGTAATTTTAAAGTTTCAGCCTATGGAAGGGGGGGCGATAATATTATTTTAAAGTTTCAGCCTTTGGAAGGGGGGGGGGGTGATATTATATTTTAAAGTTTCAGCCTTTGGAAAGGGCGGGGGGGGGGATTAATATTATATTTTAGAGTTTCAGCATTCGGGAAAGGTGGGGGGTAATATTATATTTTAGAGTTTCAGTTTCAGGTGGTTAAGATGAAATCTTTAATTTATGGTACCTTACCTTTGTGCTGCTTGGTGTCAGCATTGAAATTCATCTCCCCAGCCAGCCCATCCGCAGGGGCCTCATGCTCCTCCACATGCCTGAAGTGGGGGTCATTGTGCAGGACCCGGGGTGTGGGGGTGTCCCTCTCGTCCAGGACCAGGCTGAAGATCACGTAGCAGCAGATGAAGCCGATGGCCAAGCCGACGGCGAAGGTGGCCAAGCTGAGCACGGACTTAGAGGGAGCCATGTCCAGGAAGGATGACCCTAGGATATATGGGGGGGTAACAAGTCATTAGCAGGGTTCAGCACACCTCCCCCATCGCCCACTCCCCCGTTCTCCCCTCTGCACTCACATCGCTGTCAGCAAGCCGGAGTCACACACAGTTCGGCCTCCCCTCCCCACAGTCACCGACTGAATGACCGAGCCCAGGGCAAAGCCGGCGGAGTGGCTGGCAGGCCACGCCCACCATGGGATTGCCGCACGTGACAGCGGCTTCTCCCATCCTTCACATCGCGTTCTATCACATTTCCCTACCCGCGTCACTCACAGGCAGAGATGCTGGAGCAGAGGCCACCTAATGCGCATGCGCTCGGAGCCTCGCCTGGGGTAAGAGAGGGTGTGCGAACCGCGCAGGTAGTGGGAAATAATGGGGCAGTGCGCACAGTACTACCGTCGGTATACACCGCGCATCATCGGGCAGGGAGAGCTCGCACAGCGAAGCACCATCCGATCTCCCTACCACGCACGCGCAGAGCCAGGCTGCTCAGCCTAACACACAGCGACCGCGCGTGCGCAGTATAGAGATCTGATGGTCACTTTCACTGTGAAATCTCTCTACCTGCTACACACAGCGACCCCGCATCATCGGGCAGGGAGAGCTCGCACAGCGAAGCACCATCCGATCTCCCTACCATACCCTGCACTGCGCATGCGCCAGGCTACATTAGCTAACAGGTATGATGCTGCAGTCGTATAATTAAAGATTGTGTTCAAGTTAGGTTCCTGAACTAGGCTTGCCGACGATTTAAATGTCCCATGCGGTTTCCTCTTAGATCATGACACAGTTGTAAAGCAGAATTGTAATTTGGGTCATCCTTCTGTGCTATGTGTTTGAGAGGGGCACATACATTTAAAGGGACTCTCCAGGCAGAGGATTTTACTCACCTGGTTCCAGCGCCGGGAGCCTTGTGAAACCGCGCCCCTTATTTCATCAAAACAACGAAATAGGCGGGCGCGAGCAGGGAGCAATCAGACGCTTCCATCGCCGCACATGCGCACATACTTCATAGGGCGGAATGAATGCCGCCCTCTGAAGTCCTGAGCGCACTACCGCGCATGCGTGCGGTGTGCGCGGCCGCAAGCTGAGCTGACTGACAGCTCAGTTTGCGGTCTTTGCCCGCCCCCTCTCCTCTGCTGACAGGCAGGAGAGAGAAGGCGCGCACACAGTGCCTTCTCTCTCCTGCACACGTCAGACGTATTTTAATACGTCTGACGTGTACAAGGCCTTTTTAGGGCCCTACATGATAGAAAGTCCCTCTGGTGGCCGTCTGAGTGATGGCAACTGGAGGTATTCCTATCAATAAATGTAAACACTGGATTTTCTCTCTTGGGGCCAGACGGTCCCCCGGATGCTGAACACCAGAAAAACCGGAGACCCTCGACGAGGTGTAGATGCGCGTCTCACGCGTGACCGGCTGTGGTTATGCTGCTGTTTATGCCAGGGTGATGCTTGGGGCCTGGTCCGCCTTCTCCGTGGGTTCCTCTTGCCTGTAGGGGCCACGGGTGTTTTCCTTGTGCGTGACAAGTGCCGTTTAGGTAAGGGGCCGCTTGCTTGTGGTGGGGCTTGTTGCAGTGCCCTCCTCTCCAGGTTATGCCAGAATGCTGCCAGGATAGCCTCCAGCTTCGTCTGGAGCGTGGTCTCCGCGTTGTGAGCTTGATTGCGAGGGAGGTATGAGGTGTCCGCCATTAGGAGTGATTCGGTAGTAAAGTTAGTCGCTTGTCTGCCGGCTTTCACCTCCCCCTCTCCTCTGCTGGGTATAGCTCTCTTGGGTTGGACCGTGTTCACCCCAACGGTCCCAGGGGGGGTTAACGGGTTGCCTGTCCGGTCATTGCAGTCGCTGGGTAGCCCCGGAGCGGGAGAGCGGCTGCCTCCCCCGCCCGGTGCACACAAGGCCGCATGTATACCCTTAATGGAAGCGAATTAGGGATAACAACACACGAAAAGGACTTGGGAATTGTTATAGGCAACAAACTATGCAACAATGTGCAATGTCAATCAGCAGTGGCCAAGGCCAGTAGGGTATTGTCATGCATGAAAAAGGGCATTCATTCTCGGGACGAGAATATAATTTTGCCTCTTTATAAATCACTGGTAAGACCACACATTGAAAATGCTGTGCAATTTTGGGCACCTGTTCTAAAGAAGGATATTATGGCACTAGAAAAAGTGCAGAGGCGGGCTACAAAATTAATAAAAGGAATGGCACCTATCAGCTATGAAGAAAGGTTAACAAATTTAAACCTATTTAGTTTAGAAAAACGTTGCCTGAGAGGGGATATGATAACATTATACAAATATATTCAAGGCCAATACAAACCATTGTGTGGAAATCTATTCACAAACCGGACTTTACATAGGACACGAGGTCATGCGTTTAGACTAGAAGAAAGAAGATTTCGTCTAAGGCAAAGGAAAGGTTTTTTTACTGTAAGAACAATCAGGATGTGGAATTCTCTGCCTGAAGAAGTGGTTTTATCAGAGTCCGTACAGATGTTCAAACAACAGCTAGATGCATACTTGCAAAAACAGAATATTCAAGGATATAATCTTTCAATGTAGGATAATAACTGCTTGATCCAAGGATAAATCTTACTGCCATTCTGGGTTCAAGAAGGATTTTTTTTCCTAGCTTGTTGCAAAATTGGAAGTGCTTCAAACAGTTTTTTTTTTTTTTGCCTTATTTTGGATCAACAGCAAAAAAACATATGTGAGGAAGGCTGAACTTGATGGACGCAAGTCTCTTTTCAGCTATGTAACTATGTTGTCGCAAGTGTGGCTGCTTGGCTTTTACCGCGTCACCGACCCCTACTACCAGGCCCAGCAGTGTCGGGCTTCAGTGTGGGCTCAAGGTGGTCCCTGAATCAGGCTGAATGAGGCCGTGTTTTGTCTTCAATGACAGGATTGTGGAGGAGCTCCTGTGAAACATGTCTGTCCTCCATGACAGTTAGGCCCCGCCCCCTTCCCCGACATGTAATTTTACCTCAGGATCTACCTTAAAAAAACCTTGCCATTTAACCCTATTTCCTGTCTTTTTAAACACTTCCTTTTACTTTTTTTTTTAACCCAGTATTTACCATGTTTTTTTTAACTTTTAACCCCGTCTTTTCCTAGCCTTTCTCTGTCATCCATCTTTTCTTACCATTTTGTGTAACCCTGTATAACCTTACCTGTTTCTTGTTTTACACCTTCCTTGAACAAGTTGAATTAACCATGTAATCTTCTGCCTTATTTCTTTTTTAACCCTGACATTTTCCACCTACTTTTTTTAACCCTACTTTTATACTGCTTTCTATTGTAACTGTCTTAATTTCCCCAGGGTTCATATTCCTGAGCTTACCCGCAGTCTTTATTTATTGCAATGCACCACACATCTAAAATACTGTG
The DNA here is from genome assembly GCF_036172605.1 of Pelobates fuscus. NCBI lineage: Eukaryota > Metazoa > Chordata > Amphibia > Anura > Pelobatidae > Pelobates > Pelobates fuscus. The sequence goes on from NC_086320.1 coordinate 335,758,282, forward strand.
GAAAACAAGTATTTGCCAACATGTGGGATGAATTAAGGAGTCAACTATTGTACTATATGTGATTCTGGAGAGAGCTGCATTATCTTATCAGTTCCTGGGTTGGATTCTCTTGTTCTCTCTCTCACAGGCACAGACAGTAGTACCCTCAATCTCCTATCTGTGGGTGAATATGCTACCCATGTCTGTCTGCACCATGTCATTGAAGAGGGAACTACCGATGGGATGCAGCCACCCCCGTCAACCTTTGGAAAGCTCACACTGAAAAGGGATAGGTGCTGTGAGCTGTGACGGCTGCCTGGCGCCCCTGTTGCCACGGCGCACTGTGTGACCGCACAGCTCGCACACTTCAAAGGCCGGCCATGATTGCTGGTAATTTTCCTAGCATGGTGTATGGATGGTATTAGGTAATTTATTTTTAAATTATAAAATAAAAAACACAAAAAAAAAACAATTTATGTGTACTGTGACAAAAAAAGGAATTTAAATAAATCCTCAAGCGATGTCAAGTTCACAGTCATTGTACCATATTCCATTCATCAAATTGGCACTTCAAATGTTTAGGTCACCATGCTCCTGAATTTTGTACTTTCAACAGACTTAAAGGAACACTATAGTGTCAGGAACACAAACATATTGTTTTATTATCACTCCAATGGCCATTCACGTGGCTCACGTGCAAGGCAAAGGCATTTCACTTTACTGCTTTCAGCTAAAAGGTAAAATATCTAATGAGACAGAGAGGGGTATTTTTCTAAACCCCTACACACTTATTAACCCCTAAAAGTGAACACATGGGATGGGTATAAGCACTGTAACTTGGCTGTGCAATACAAAAGCACAAATAAACATACAAAATTAAGCCCTGCACTCAAACTCCCACTACTCCTGGGTGGCAGCAATCACTACAGTATGCATCAGTTCCAGTGATTTAACTTCTAAATGGCAGAGAATTGAGCAGTGAGATTTCAGAGGCGTGATCTATACCAGGGCTGCCCAAAAGGTAGATCCCCAGATGTAGAAATATAACTCCCATGATGCTTTGCAATTCTGCACTCATTCTTAAGACATGCAACGCATTATGGAAGCTGTAGTTTTAAAACATCTGAGGATCTACCTTTCGGGCACCCTGAATATATACACTAAAACTTCCTCATTAAGCTAGGCTAAAGTTGTTTTGGTGACTATAGTGTCCCTTTAAGGCATTTAACTACTTTACTTTAGACTTGGCTACCGTATTTATCGGCGTATAACACGCACTTTTTTCCCCTGAAAATAGGGGGGAAATCGTGGGTGCGTGTTATACGCCGATATCCCATAATTACTTACCTGTCCTGAAGCGTGGGCCGGCTTCACAGCGCGCACCGCGGTACAGGAACTTTAATTTCAGGTTCCGGTTTCCGGCGGGACTGAAAGGAAGTGTGCACAATAGTGTGCACACTTCCTTTCAGTCCCGCCGGAAACCGGAACCTTAAATTAAAGTTCCTGTACCGCGGTGCGCGCTGTGACGCCGGCCCACGCTTCAGGACAGGTAAGTAATTATGGGAGGGGAGGGGGAGGAAAGTACACTATGGGAGGGGAGGGGGAGGAAAGTACACTATGGGAGGGGAGGGGGGGGGGAAGTACACTATGGGAGGGGAGGGGGGGGGAAGTACACTATGGGAGGGGAGGGGGAGGAAAGTACACTATGGGAGGGGAGGGGGGGAAGTACACTATGGGAGGGGAGGGGGGGAAAATACACTATGGGAGGGGAGGGGGGGGGAAATACTATGGGAGGGGAGGGGGGGAAAAACTATGGGAGGGGGGAAATACTATGGGAGGGGAGGGGGGGAAATACTATGGGAGGGGAGGGGGGGAATACTATGGGAAGGGAGGGGGGGAATACTATGGGAGGGGAGGGGGGGAGAATACTATGGGGGGGGAGAATGCTATGGGAGGGGAGGGGGGAGAATACTATGGGAGGGGAGGGGGGAGAATACTATGGGAGGGAAGGGGGGGGAGAATACTATGGGAGGGAAGGGGGGGGAGAATACTATAGGAGGGAAGGGGGGGGAGAATACTATAGGAGGGGAGGGGGGAGAATACTATGGGAGGGGAGGGGGGAGAATACTATGGGAGGGGAGGGGGGGGGAATACTATGGGAGGGGAGTGGGGAGAATACTATAGGAGGGGAGGGGGGAGATTACTATGGGAGGGGGAAGAATACTATGGGAGGGGAGGGGGGGAGAATACTATGGGAGGGGGGAGAATACTATGGGAGGGGAGGGGGGAGAATACTATGGGAGGGGAGGGGGGGAATACTATGGGAGGGGGGAGAATACTATGGAAAGGGGGGGAGAATACTATGGGATGAGGGGGGAACACTATGGGATGAGGGGGGAATACTATGGGATGAGGGGGGGGGGGGAATACTATGGGAGGGGGGGGAAATTTCCTGGAATTTCTTTCTAAAAATGAGGTGCGTGTTATACGCCGGTGTGATAAATACGGTAATTCCTCCTTAAGTCTCTGCTGAACCATATCTGCATTTGTGCTCGGATTATCATAGTTTAAGGAATTACGTTTGAAAGAGGCCATAACTAATAGCATAGTCAGAGATTAAGAAGTGCGGAACAGGTTCTTCTGTTGAGGGTTCAGTTTTCATCTACTGCAAAAGAGACTGACTTGTTTTTGTGACTAGTACTGTACTTTCGTTAAGGCTCAGATGAAATATGATCTTATCTTACAGAATAAGTTAAATCGTACCCGGAAAACAATAAATTCTATTTACTTCTTTTTTTTTTTGTGACAGTTCCACATTCCCTCAACCGAGTAAACAATACTGAATCATTAACTTTTCTACATGCTCTAGACAGGGTCAGACTGGGGATACGAAGCAGCCCTGTAAAAAAATCTTTGCCAGCCCCATAAGTCATTGTGCTATGTAGTGTGTGATATATATATATATATATATATATATATATATATATATATGCACATCTCTATCTCTCTATATATTATTGGTATATTTCTTTTTCTAATTCAAAATATTAGTCCTTTCAGGGTAATTAAATTATACAATAAAGCATACTCCCATACAGACACAGACAATCTTACTGATGCACTCAAAAAGGGTCATTGACAGACAATCTCAATGACACACACAGACAAGGTTACTGGTACACACACAAATTTAGTACACCAATACAACAAAGAAATACACCTTATACACACACTTATATACAATGATACTTATCAGTGGTAGGTGAAATACAGCCTCCCTCAGATCGCTCCCAGCTAGCAATCAACTTCAATACCAGTATATACAAAACACAACGAGGGAACCGGCTGGTAGCCTAAATTGAGATAAATACAAAACGAATATAGTGTAATAAAGTTTTACAAAAATAACATTGCGCAATATGAAATGCACTCACAGGATCTTGGACAGTTCAGGCATATATGGTGCCTCCCCTGATGGTATGGGGGGCTGGGGGAGTTCCCCTGGACACTTCCCTGGATCTTTCCACCAAAAAGCAGGACTCCGGGTGTAGGTATGAAAAAGCGGCTTTAATTTTCAATAAAATATATATAAAAATGAATGCAATAAAGGTCCTACGCGTTTCGTCCCTCTTGTAAAGTATGGGACTTCCTCAGGGACCAACAATATTAAAATTACAATTAGTACAATACAAAAATGCAGCCTAACCACCCTCCACCCTCAAGTCCTTTAAATAGGGCTAATCCCCAAAGTCAATTAGTCACATGTGCCTCTCTGTCCCTCCTCATTGGTCCTGTGTCGATGAGTATCATCTGTTGGAAATTGTATTCTCCATTATTCACAGCTGATCTTCACTGTTGTTTGCACTTAATTTCGGCGTTTTCGTACATTCCGGAAACCGGAAGTGCTATGCGTTTCAACTGAGTTCACAAACCCGGAAGCTTTGTATAACCGGAAGTAGCTTGCGTTCCACCTTCAAATTTAGTACAGACAAACCCGGAAGCTTTGTATAACCGGAAGTAGCTTGCGTTCCACCTTCAAATTTAGTACAGACAAACTCTGATACACACAAGCTTACTATAGACAAGCTCACTGTCACACACACACGCTCACTATAGACAAGCTCACTGATGTGCCTATTGACACACACATGCTCCCTACAGAAGAGCTCACTAACACACAGATTCACTACAGACAAGCTCACTGACACACACATGCTCACTACAGACAAGCTCACTGACACACATATGGTCACTACAGACAAGCTCACGATCTCACACATGCTTACTACAGACAAGCTCACTGCACATGCATGCTCACCACAGACAGGCTCAGACACACCCATGCTCCCTACAGACAAGCTCACTAACACACACACACACACACATGATTCCTACAGACAAGCTCACTGACACACATACAAGCTCACTCACTAGCAGGCACACACACACAAACTCACTAGCAGGCACACACACACAGAAGCTCCCTCACTAGCAGATGCACACACACAGACAGAAGCTCACTCACTAGCAGATGCGTGCACACACACACACACACAGAAGCTCACTCACTCACTAGCAGATGCACACACATAGAGGCAGACAGTCACACACACACACACCCACAGTGTCACGATACCTTACCTGTCATCCTCGGACCCACGCAGTACAGCATCCTCCTTCACTGAGCGGCACGGCACCTCTGACGCCGGCCGCTCACTCAGAGCGGAATTTCTAAGTTCGGCGCATGCGCGCCACTGCCGTCGGCTGGAAGCCGACAAGATCATGACGCAACCACGCACCTGGACCTTTTGGGGGCGTGGTTTTAAAGCAAAACACACCACACTATAAAAGGGCTGTCTTGACAGCAGTAAGACGCCCTAGTGTGGTTCTTGCTGGTTCCCATAGTGCTCTTTATGTAATATTGGTATTCTCTCCTGGTATTTGACTTTTGGCTACTCTCTTTGACTATTCTACTCTCTGGTTCCCTGTACTTTGGCTTGTTAATCGTTATTCCGTCTTCTGTTATCCCTTGACCTCTGGCTATCCCATTTGACTACTCTAACGTGAGCCCGGCCATTCTAAGGTCCGGTATACGTTCTATAGTTAGGTTGCACTCTGCGTGAAGGGGTCACTGTCGTGACATTACACTAGGGCCATGGACCCTGCAGGTGTTAACCCTCTTGGGCTTGGTGCGGACAATAGGTTTGAGGAGCTGGACCATCGTATGGACCAGATCGCCCTCGCCGTACAGACATTAATCAACCGCACTGCTTATCTCCAGCCGGAGGAGCAGACTCCTAGTCTGAGACCCCAAGAACATCCCATGGAAGTGCTACCTACAGGCACTTCCAATCAGGCTACAGCACCTCTCAGGTATGGGGGTGATCCTAACGGATGCAGGGGGTTCCTAAATCAGATAAGCATATATTTTGAACTCCATCCTAGAGCTTACCCTACCGATAGAGCTAAGATTGGGTATATTATCACCCTGTTAGTAGATAAGGCTTTAACCTGGGCTAATCCCTTGTGGGAGAATGACAACCCCATAGTCTTTAATTACACTAACTTTGTTGCAGCTTTCAGGAGAACTTTTGATACCCCAGGCAGAAAGACTAACGCTGCCAAATCCTTATTGCGTCTAAGACAAAATACCCGTTCTCTAGTTGATTATGCCTTGGAATTCCGTACTTTAGCTGCAGAAGTCAGATGGAACGAACAAGCATTCGTAGATGTGTTCCTGAATGGAGTGTCTGATAGAATCCTAGATGAAGTGGCCACAAGAGATTTACCAGATACTCTAGAGGAGCTAATAACATATTTAGCTCATATTGATGAACGTCTTAGGTATAGGCAGAATACCAGAGAGAGACCTAGGAGAGTACCGGAACGTCTTGCTCTAACCTATCCCTCGTCCGAAACCCCTCCAGAACCCATGCAATTAGGGGCTACGAGATTGTCTGAGACAGAGAGACAATACCGTAGGAGGGAAGGTTTATGTTTGTATTGTGGCAGGAAGGGACATACACGAGTGAATTGTCCTAACCGGCCGGAAAACTCTCGCACCTAAGTTCACAAGGGGGACAGGCCTTGGGTGTTATGTGTATGTCCTCCTTCAATGATAAAAAAGAGCTCCGGCTTCTTCTACCTATTACTTTAGAATGGGAGGGAAAGAAAGAAAATATCCACCCTTGCTTTAATTGATTCTGGGGCTGCTGAGAATTTTGTAGATCTCTCATTCGGGCAGAAAAATACCCTTCCATTCCAAAAAAGATCGGCACCCTTGGCCGTTGAGGCCATAGATGGTAGACCATTATCGATACCTCTTATTACCCAGGAGACCATTCCTCTAGTATTATCTACAGGTCTTCTTCATAGGGAGGTTATCATTCTGCAACAGATAACATCTCCTATTTTTCCTGTAATACTTGGGTTTCCTTGGTTAGTCCAGCATAATCCGTCGATTGACTGGGAAAAGAAGGAGATCATTAAGTGGGGAGATTCTTGTCACAGTAAATGCATTACTCCGATTAAACCAGTAGGCTTAATCAATATACCTACTATGGAACCATTGACCACCCAAATACCCAACCAATATATTGATCTTAAAGATGTCTTTGAACCTAAAGAGGCAGAAAAATTACCTCCCCATCGTCCCTATGATTGTCCTATTGAATTGTTGCCTGGTACTATGCCTCCACGAGGTACGGTTTATCCCCTGTCGATGGCCGAGAATAAAGTATTAGAGGAGTACATTGCCGAGAATTTAAAGAAAGGGTTTATCACTAAATCTTCATCGCCCGCGGGTGCTGGGTTTTTCTTTGTATCTAAGAAAGAAGGGGATTTAAGACCCTGTATTGATTACAGAGGTTTGAATAAGATTACTATCCGTAATGCTTATCCTATTCCCTTAGTGACTGAACTATTTGACAGGTTAAAAGGAGCTACTGTCTTTTCTAAACTAGATTTGCGGGGAGCATATAATTTAATCAGAATAAATGAAGGGCATGAATGGAAGACTGCTTTTAATACTCGTTATGGTCATTATGAGTATCGAGTTATGCCCTTCGGCTTATGCAACGCCCCAGCAGTCTTTCAGGACTTCATTAATGATGTGTTGCGAGACTTTTTACAAATGTTTGTAATCGTATATTTGGATGATATCCTGATTTACTCTAAAAACATGAACGAACACTATGAACATGTCAGATTGGTTCTTTCAAGGTTATTAGAGAATGGTCTCTATTGTAAATTGGAGAAATGTTTGTTCCACAAGGAAGAAGTGCATTTCCTGGGATATATCATTTCTAGTACGGGTTTCCAAATGGAGCCGAAAAAGTTAGAAGCCATTCAGCAATGGCCCTTACCAGTTGGACTTAAAGCAATCCAACGCTTCTTGGGGTTTGCCAATTACTATAGAAAATTCATAAAAGGATTCTCTTCAATAACAGCCCCTATTACTGCTATGACTAAGAAGGGAAGAAATCACAGGGAATGGTGTACTGAAGCTAAAAGAGCTTTTGATTTATTGAAAGAAGCCTTTTCCTCAGCACCAGTATTAAGACACCCTGATCTTTCTCGTCCTTTCATACTGGAAGTAGATGCATCCGAGTCAGGGATAGGAGCAATACTATCTCAAAGACCTTCGGATGATCAACCATTGCATCCCTGTGGGTTTTTTTCTAAAAAATTAACGGAAACTGAGAAGAGATACGATATAGGGGAGAGAGAGTTGTTGGCAATTATTTCTGCCCTTAAAGAATGGCGATACTTGCTTGAAGGGTCACCTATCCCTGTTACCATTTTTACAGATCATAAAAACCTCTCTTACTTCAGTGAAGCCAAAAAAATGTCTGACAGACAAGTACGTTGGTCTTTATACCTCAATCGTTTCAATTATGTTGTTACATACAGGCCAGGGTCAAAAAATACTAAGGCTGATGCTCTATCCCGCCAATATGAACCTGTTACTTCCTCCAATGAAGTTATGTCCTCTTTAATCCCTCATAATCGTATTGTAGCAACTGTCTATGCAAAAGTCTCATCGGGATTAATAGAGGAGATCTCTACATTCCAAGATCGTACTACCTTGACTGTTCCACAAGGAAAACTATATGTGCCATTGACCTATCGGAATAGAGTACTATCCCTCATGCATGACTCCAAAATGGCAGGGCATCAAGGGATACATAAAACCACATCATTGCTGGCGGAACGGTTCTGGTGGCCTTCCTACAAGAAGGATGTGCGTGAGTTTGTCCTTGCTTGTAATATTTGTTCCACTACAAAATCGCCTAAGGGTCGTCCTATAGGACTCCTCATGCCCTTACCTATTCCAGAGACTCCATGGTCAAGTATTGCTATGGATTTCGTAGTAGACCTACCCCCTTCTAAGAACTACACTGTCGTATTAACGATAATTGACAGATTCTCCAAGATGTCTCATTTGGTTCCTCTTTATAAATTACCTACATCATCTGAACTGGCGTATATATTTATAAGAGAAGTGATCCGTTTACATGGGGTACCCCATGATATTGTCTCTGATAGAGGGCCTCAATTTATTTCTCGTTTCTGGAAATCATTTTGTGGACAGTTAGGTATCAACCTTAACCTTTCCTCTTCTTATCATCCCCAATCTAATGGGGTTACAGAAAGGATGAACCAATGCCTGGAACAATACATCCGTTGTTTCACTTCGGTTCATCAAGATGACTGGGCGGACTTGTTACCATGGGCAGAATTTGCTCACAATCATCATGTCCATGAATCCACTTTACACAGCCCGTTTTTTATAAATTATGGGTTTAATCCTACAACTTTACCGAGTTCCATTCATTCTACCGGAGTGCCAAGTGTAGATGACACCGTTAGGAACATGAGGGAGACTTGGTTAGGGGTTAAACAAATATTGACTCAAAGGGCTAGTGTGTACAAAGCCAATGCAGATAGGCATCGGAAACCTGCTCCCACGTTCATGATCGGGGATAAAGTGTGGTTAAGTACCCGTAACATTAGACTTAAGGTCCCATCTATGAAATTCGCTCCCAGATTCATTGGTCCATTTCAGGTTCTCAAGCGTATCAACCCTGTTTGTTACAGTCTTCGTTTGCCCTCTAATATGAAAATACCGAATTCGTTCCATGTCTCACTTCTCAAACCATTAATTTGTAATCGGTTTACTCGTAATACCCCTCCTCCTCTTCCTGAAGTTGTGGAGGGACAAAACGAATATGAGGTGAGGTCTATTTTGGATTCTCGTTTTTCTAGGGGTAAACTTCAATACCTTTTAGACTGGAAGGGTTATGGTCCTGAGGATCGTTCGTGGGTGGACGCTTCTGATGTGCACGCCCCCCGCCTGATTCGTTTATTTGAAAGGAGGCGTTCTAACCGCCCTGGGGGCGGTCCTTGTGGGGGGGGTACTGTCACGATACCTTACCTGTCATCCTCGGACCCACGCAGTACAGCATCCTCCTTCACTGAGCGGCACGGCACCTCTGACGCCGGCCGCTCACTCGGAATTTCTAAGTTCGGCGCATGCGCGCCACTGCCGTCGGCTGGAAGCCGACAAGATCATGACGCAACCACGCACCTGGACCTTTTGGGGGCGTGGTTTTAAAGCAAAACACACCACACTATAAAAGGGCTGTCTTGACAGCAGTAAGACGCCCTAGTGTGGTTCTTGCTGGTTCCCATAGTGCTCTTTATGTAATATTGGTATTCTCTCCTGGTATTTGACTTTTGGCTACTCTCTTTGACTATTCTACTCTCTGGTTCCCTGTACTTTGGCTTGTTAATCGTTATTCCGTCTTCTGTTATCCCTTGACCTCTGGCTATCCCATTTGACTACTCTAACGTGAGCCCGGCCATTCTAAGGTCCGGTATACGTTCTATAGTTAGGTTGCACTCTGCGTGAAGGGGTCACTGTCGTGACACACAGAAAGCCACACACACAGGCAGACAGCCAGCCACACACTCACACAGGCAGACAGTCACACTCACAGGCAGACAGTCACACACACACACACACACTGACCTGCTTCTTACCTCCCTTGGAGCTCCTGGAGACTGATTGTTGGGGAAGCAGGGACTCCTTACTGTTTCCCATATCTATAGGTATAAAATACAATAAAAACACAGTAAGAGCAAGCTGTGCTACAAAATAGCCTTAAAGGGGTTACAGCTCATGTATATGATAATATAAAACAAGGGGGGAACAGCTGGTATATGAAGATTTGAGCTATCTTTTCTAAGCTATTTATATTGATTCATGTACTGAGTCTCTAGTGAGGCAATATAATGCTTTGGCCTGCTATTTATAGAGTGGTGGATTTAACTAGGTAAGAGTTTTTTTCCCCACACTTTCCTTATGTACTGCTTCCCCCATTTTCATATTATTATATATATTAGCTGTTGCTTCTTTAGGGATTTTTAGTGCAGCTTGCTCTTACTTACTGAGATAGTTTTGGTCTGTTTGCCACAAGGTGGAAGAAAAATGAGTGTCTTCATGCTACGACAACGGAGAAAACTTCAGGGCTCCACATGTTCAGACATGGTCACCACCAAAATGGATGGCCTTAACAAGATAACCCCTATTTGGAACTCTACACACAGATTCCATGCTGCAGTTACCAGGGCCCCTGCCGCACGCTAAGCTCCGCCTCTGCCGCACGCTATGTTCCCCCCCGCTGCAATATTTATTTATTTTTTAATAGTCCCGGCCGGCCATGTGTGAGCTGTGTTGCCGCCTAGCTCCCCCTGCTCCCATGGGGCCCTGTGCGGCCGCACAGTTCGCACATGGACAGCCGGGATTACAGGAGCTTGACCACAGGGATGAATAGGGCTGTCAGCCCAGCTCCAGGTGCCGCGGCCCACCGGGAAATTTCCCGGTATCCCGGTGGGCCAGTCCGGCCCTGGCTCTAGGTATACACGCACATTTGGATATTCCTATCATAGTGGCGTTCATGCTCATGCAGGTTAAATTAATTTGCTCTGTATGTAGTGGTATGGCAGCCTGATATGTAATATTAATGTAAAAAATACAGCCTGACCAACACGGCCAGTAGGCCGCATAAGATTGCGCCCGCATACCAAGGGCAGAAGCTTGCGCGAACACACCAGGGCAGCCAGAGCAATAATCTGGTGGAACATTACACCAAGCAATTGGACGTGATTTTTCAACGGTTCTGGGAATGTCTGGAGCAATGCTGCAGACAGAAGCAGCCTGATCCTTTGGAGGAGGTGAGGAGAGATGAGGAGTGGAGCTGGGGGAGGCCTCAATCAGATGAACCCCACAAAGCGACTGACACTGCCTACTCCAGACACCCTTCTGGGCTGAGGGCCACTCAGAGAAAGCCTCCGCAACACAGACCACAACGTCGGAAGCCTGACCGTCGCTGGCGACAGCAGACAATCCGAGCTTTCCAGGGCGCCCAACAGAGGGAAGACCCGGCCTCAACAACGAGACACAGAGTCTGTGAACCGCAGGTGCTTGCCTACACCCCTGCCCAGGGTTGGGGAGTTTCCTCCTGATACCCGCAACTCACAGTCCACTTGTGGACCCTGTCAGCTTGAGGTGCCCTCCTTCCCAGCAGGGGAATCGGTTGACTGCGTGTTGGTCTCCCAGCAGTCCCATCAAATAACGCTCCCAGCCGAGAGAACTCAGGGACTCAACCTGAACTTACCGATCAGATAATCACTAATAGGCTCCTACTGAGCAGACATGTTCACTTTGCTGTCTTTGTATGTAGTTTTCTTTTGGTTAGCTCCGCAGGGTTGGTGGGCAACCTAGCTTGTTTATCACTGCGTTACTCGCACTTCATTACATACCTACACCAGGATATCGTGTATTATATAGTCACTATAGTTAAATTGTACTTAACTGCTAAGTAGCCTGACACGTTCACTCACCCCCTCTCTCTCTGTAGCATTATATACCGTTCTCACCTATTAGCATTCACACTAAGAGAGAGTACACTACATGTCTCATCTGCTTGCCATCTAACTGATGACCATAGTTTACAGGTGTAAAGCCTCATACGCTACCTAGCCTAACGTTGATACAGCAAGGATACACTTTTATGTAGACCACAAGATATTGAATACTCTACGCTTAACAAGCATGTTTTATGTTTAGCATTTTTATGTTCCTACACAGTTGAGGCGCAGCATTCGTGCATGTCTTTAAACATTTACTTATTGCATAATCTAACTGCACCTGCTTGTTTTTACATAAAGCATATTGTTTCTACATAGAAACATAGAATGTGACGGCAGATAAGAACCATTCGGCCCATCTAGTCTGCCCAATTTTCTAAATACTTTCATTAGTCCCTGGCCTTATCTTATAGTTAGGATAGCCTTATGCCTATCCCACGCATGCTTAAACTCCTTTACTGTGTTAACCTCTACCACTTCAGCTGGAAGGCTATTCCATGCATCCACTACCCTCTCAGTAAAGTAATACTTCCGGATATTATTTTTAAACCTTTGTCCCTCTAATTTAAGACTATGTCCTCTTGTTGTGGTAGCTTTTCTTCTTTTAAATATAGTCTCCTCCTTTACTGTGTTGATTCCCTTTATGTATTTAAATGTGTTTAAATGTTTCTATCATATCCCCCCTGTCTCGTCTTTCCTCCAAGCTATACATGTTAAGATCCTTTAACCTTTCCTGGTAAGTTTTATCCTGCAATCCATGAACCAGTTTAGTAGCCCTTCTCTGAACTCTCTCTAAGGTATCAATATCCTTCTGAAGATACGGTCTCCAGTACTGCGTACAATACTCCAAGTGAGGTCTCACCAGTGTTCTGTACAATGGCATGAGCACTTCCCTCTTTCTACTGCTAATACCTCTCCCTATACAACCAATCATTCTGCTAGCATTTCCTGCTGCTCTATTACATTGTCTGCCTACCTTTCAGTCATCAGAAATAATCACCCCTAAATCCCTTTCCTCAGATGTTGAGGTTTGGACTCTATCAAATATTCTGTACTCTGCCCTTGGGTTTTTACGTCCAAGATGCATTATCTTGCACTTATCCACATTAAATGTCAGTTGCCACAACTCTGACCATTTTTCTAGTTTACCTAAATCATTTTCCATTTGGCTTATCCCTCCTGAACATCAACCCTGTTACATATCTTAGTATCATCAGCAAAAAGATATACCTTACCATCAAGACCTTCTGCAATATCACCAATAAAAATATTAAAGAGAAAAGGGCCATAAAAATGTTATCGTATTGTTTACTTAATATAAAAAGAGGCTGATAAATCTCAGAGATGATATACACTGCCACCCTGTATGTATCTTTATCGTCCCCCCTCTTTTATTCTGTACCCTTGCAACTTTAAGCCTCAATAAAAGAAAGATTGACAAAAAATACTTGGATACATATTAATCTCTTCAAATTCTACTAAGAACATCATCCTTAGGATTCTCACGGAAAACCATAAGTATCACTTATTATTTCCTATTCAATTTGGTTAATGATTATCTGCATAATTGTCTACAACTTAAATTCGTTGAAACTAAATAAAATCTCTCAAGGGATTCAAAGCATTTTCTCTTTGTTTTTCTTAAAGGTATAGTACTACCTATTGATTCTGCAGTTGTGCTCCTCCATCTGGTCTAAGCATTCTTGAAGCATAAAAGTTTGTAATATTTGGTGTGGGAGGTTTAGATCCATAGCTTGCATCTTTGTAACATTCAGTTTATCAGCATCCCTTGATAAAGGCTTCTTAGCCGAAACGTTGGGTTTTTTTTGGTTGACTCTGTCCCTGCTTCTCACTGAACTTGGTATGGTTTTTTGTATTTTGTTATTTCTTTGGGTTTTGTTTATACTAGTATTACAGTGGTCTGTTTGTATGATATTTCTTTCATTTACATATCACGCATTGCGTGTTTATATATATCCAGAATTTTTTTTTCTGTCATATACTTCATAATCAGAGGACTTTGTATTCTTTTTGTGTATATTTAAAGTGACATTCCTATAGTATATACCCATTTAATAAAGACTTTTTTCATATATATAAAGATTTACGGTTGTGCTCCTTACTCTATTCATACTCTTACTTATCCTGGGTTCTTTAGGGGATAGAGCCTTATGTGGGTGAGCACCCAGCATTTATTTATCCTAGCCTTTTTTGGGGGGGGGGCTATTTTGTTGTTTAGTTGAGTGTGCCCACCTTATCTCATTCACATTATCAATGATTTTAAAAGGAACATAGAAAAATATACAAAATAGTGAAGTACAATTAACACATCTTATGCGCTGTATATGAATGCACTCACAAGATTATGTAGAATATATCGCTCATATGGTGCCTCCCCCGATAGATATGGGGGGCTGGTGGTCCCTTGGCTCTTCATGAGACTCCTTAATAATGCTCAGGACTTCAAACGGGCAATGGTAGGAAAAAATGCTTTTATTGATAAAAGGTGAATAATCACCATCAATAAAATATAATAAAATTAAATGAAACCGGTATGGTCCTACGCGTTTCGTTCTGTAGAGAACTTCCTCAGGGACCGCATGTAGAAGTAAAATCAATATACAATCATAACATGTAAAAAACACATCCTATTCCCCCATCCCCTAGTCCTCTTTAAATAGGGCTAATCCCTATGTCCATTGGTGGTTCCGTGGGTGGTACCCGGTGTCCATCGCTTGATTGGTCCTGTAGGTAGGTTGTTCAGCTGTTTCTCATCCTCCTCGCATTGCTGGTAATCAAATTTGGCGCGTTCGGATAACCGGAACCGGAAGTATGGGTCATACTGCACTTCCGCGTTCCACATGCGTTCCACGTGCGTTCCACCCACGGTTAATATGTGTTCCACCTTCGTTTTATTTCAACCTTATTAAGTAATCATAAAATTCAACAAAGAGCGGTATATTCTATCTACTGAAAGGAAAATAATATTAGTAACTTCATTATCTACACATTTTATTTGTAATTCGACTCATAACAAGTCACCATTATTTAGTTATGATCAAACAGTGATGCAAAATATTTAAAGAGTGAAATATGTGCAACAAAACACATTTTTTTACATATATAATTCAATCTCCCAAAAATATCTTATATTAATTTAAAGTGTAGTATACACAATGAAAAAATATTATATATTGTATATCAATATTCATTGATTATTGGTGTGATTAGTGCCAAAAAACTAATATTGTGATTACACTCTGGAACAAACTCTCCATAAAACATGCACTCACAACGAACCCCTCGCCCCTGACACCAATCCTGAGAAACAAACACTTCACACCGGGCATGACCCCAAAAGACCTCGCTCACTACGAAGACAATGACCTCGTCAGGACATATCAATTCTTCCGGAACTAAAAAATCATTGCGTTCACGGACTTACCTCAACCCAGACCACTCACCACACACGACTTCTTCCGCTACCTGCAAATCAAAAACCTCCTGGATACCCCCACATATAAACAAGCCGGCCTTACACCCCTCACAGCCTTTGAGCAGGCATGTATCCATGCCCCCATACAAAAAAGCCAGATCTCCACAAACTACACACAATTGCTCAAAACGACGGGTACCCGACCACCAGGGTATGTCATAGCATGGGAAAGGGATCTGGGACCCCCCGCAGACCCCACAGACTGGACCGCAATATGGGAAGCCACAGCAACGGTAACAATATGCGTAACACATAAAGAGCAGGCATACAAAACCCTGATCCGCTGGTACCACACTCCGCTAAAACACAAACAAATGGGACTTTCCACATCGGATAGATGCTGGAAAGGGTGCGGCCAAAAAGGAACGTACTACCACATGTGGTGGGAATGCCCATATATCACACAAATTTGGACTGACATAGTGGCCCTGGCTTCAAAAGTCCTACACGACACCATCCCAAAGGACCCGTGGCTGTGGCTACTATCCAAACCGCTAGAGGGAACACCACAAGCTCATAACAAACTACTGGCAAAACTAGCCTTGGCCACTAGGAGAGCTATAGCCTCCCACTGGGGTGCACCCACAATCCCGTCACTCACTGACATAAAAAAGAAAATGAACTAAGCCAGGTCAATGGACAGCTTATCAGCGCTCATTCATGACACCACAACACATTGCAATAAAATATGGGACCTGTGGCTCATGGAACCCTCCACCGCCACTTAAAGAGAAAAAAAAAGTGAACCAGATTTGAGCCCAAGTATCACACACCACACTCCAAACCTAACCTACCCCTCTTCCCCCTAAAAAAGAAATTGAAAGGAAGAGATAGTAAAAGATAATTATTCGCTCTATCAGTACATGAGGGATCATAACTGCCTGCTCAGCTCACACACCCCTTGTGCACTAAGTGTCACGACTAGTAATGTGGTCCAGCACGCAGAATCTATGTAAACATATACATAAGTCAGAAAAGGAAAAATAACAGGACAGAGCGTAAACCGGACCTTAGAATGGCCGGACTAATACGCTAGAGACAGAGAATGGTCAAAGGGAAAGCCGAGGTCAAGGAAGCCAGAAAATACTCAATACCGATAAGACAAGCCAAGTCAGGGAAACCAGAGATCAGAATAACCAGGGAAACGCCAAGGATCAGGATACCAGGAAATCAGAAACACGAAACTAGCACTTTCAGGAAACCAGGAAACTGAAACCACGACATGGCAAAGTACTAGGGTGAATTAGGGGTTTAAATACCCCTCTCTAAGCTATGATTGGTCAGAGGGCGACCTCTGACCCCAGAACGTACGTGTGCGTTGACGTCGTGACGTCACGCACACGTTAGTATAATTCTCGGGGGCGGGGCTATCCATAGACGCGACCACGTGGTCGGCGCCATATTGGATTCGGGCGTGATGCCCGGAAGAACTACACGCGCGGTTCCCGGCTCGCCGACGAGCAGGTAAGCTCGTGTAGTCGGAGCGGTCGTGCCGGTCGGGCACAACCGTGAGGCTCGGCGGGCCGGTGACCGCAACACTAAGTGATTTATGGGATTGGTTTTGGTATGTGCGAGAACTGTATCACGGTCGACTTCTGTGGAATTAAATCAAAGATACATGAAGTAACACATTCATCACGGGCGAAGGTCAATCCAGATCTGAGAAATGTATCAGGAAGCAAGATTATTTAACTTATACTCGATTCCCAGTCTTGGAAAAACCACATGACTTGGCTAGTCTTAAATGTAGTATCACAATTTGAGTCAACACCGACAAATCACACAACCCACAGGTCAGGGACGCGTACTCCCTCCCCCACCACCCCCCCTACAACCCCACTGGAGACTCCAAAGTAGGGAACCCCCAAAACACACTCTATCCCCGAACTGTGTTTCATCCCCCCTCTCACCCCTTAAATTTTAATTACTGCTCCTCGTGCCGCAACGAGGAAACATGACCGTACGTTCAAACTTGTTTATGTTTGTTTTGGTTTGTTTAAAATGTTTAAAAACTTGTCAGAACAGAATTGCCTACGGAAAAATAACGTTGCATTACCAGATAACTACTCTACCTGTATATGCCTCTCTGTATCAAAATGTTTCTTTGATCTGTTCGCACTTTGGCTTTTGCATAAGCCCACACAATACCTTTTGTGCAACATTTGTGTACCTGTTAATTCTGTCAATCGTAAAATAAAGAATTAAAAAAAAATAAAAAAAAATATTGTGTAATGCTTACATGAATATATGTGGAACACAACTGCAGATAACTCAGGATTGAGATTAATGACTAGGATAGTAGAGAATAGTACAGGTACTGTATCTTTAATTCAGTGGTGGTTTGTTTAAACGGAGTAAGCAGCTTATGATAGGTATGCGGTATAGCAGAAAGCAATTTGCCAGTCCATGGAATCAAAGTAATTAAGATTTGAAAGTTGCAGCAGGTAAGAGTTAGTTTGGAGTTAGAGGTAAGCAGACTTGAAAGCAGGCAGGATCCAATACGGGTGATATTATTACTTAGCTTTTTAATGGTGGAAGTCCAGGTTTGCCTAAGTTCTCCTCCGGGGAGGAGAGAGGTTTTAGCAATAAACAGAAGGTCCTTTTACATTCCGTGGTCGAGGTGAGGAGAGAGTGGGGCAACAGTTTCCAGTCCGGGTTCGATACACAAAAGGGTTTGAAGATTCTTGCTAGCCGGTTTTGATATTCGCGGTAAAGCTTTTCAATAATCCAGCGTTGTGAATCTGGCGCGGTCTCCCTATGTAGCGTGGGGAGACCGCGTCAGAGAAGGGGGTGTGGCCAAGCTCCGTCTACCCGGAAGTGTCAGGGTAGCGGTAATGCCGGCAGTAAAGACATGACATATTGTGATGTTCCTATGAATAATCTCCAATATTAAATGGAGTTACACACATATCTAGTATCCCAAATAATTATAATGTGGGCATATTTTAACCTGTTCTTTCCATTAATAGATACATATGAAATTGATGTTATGTTAAGATATCTAAAGTGTTTCAAAATGTAAAGAATCTATATATACAAATACAGTTGAATTCCCAAATTCCAAGGAAATCCAACTAATACACATACTCAATATAAAGAATACATTAACTATGTATAGTTATTGCATATGAATAGAAGAAACTATATTAAAATAAAATAACAATAACCCAAAATATATATAAATATAAATGTGTTAAAGACAAATAATTATATAAATCCTAATCCAGAAAACATACTAAATCAATCCCTATATTGAGGCCTTGTGGCTCTAGGGTGCTCAACCTGTGTATCCAAAAAGTTTCCCTCTGAGATAATTTTTGGACCCTATCACCTCCTCGCCAGAATGGAAAAACTCTTTCAATACCCATAAACTTAAATTCCTTAAAAGTAAATAATGGACAGTTGGAACAGTGAGCCGGAACTGAATGGGTTGTACGTTTTTTTCTAATATTATTTAAATGTTTGAGTATTCTGACTTTCAGAATCCTTTTAGTGCGTCCCACGTACTGTTTGCCACACGGACATTGCAGTAAATAAACTACATAGTCCGTGTGGCAACTGATCTCAGATTTCACTTTGAAAATTTCCCCTGTGACATTACTATGAAAGACCTTAGTTTTAAACAATGATGCCCTATGGTCAGGGGTGTATTTGCCGCGAGGCAAACAAGGCATTTGCCTTGGGCGGCATTTTTCAGGGGGCGGCAAAAAAAGCCGCCCCCAAATGCCCAGGGCAAATGCCTTGTTAGCCTTGCGGCTAACAAGGCATGCTGGGCGGCCGGCGGGCTGCTGGGAAGTGCGGGTAGGTGGGCGGCCGGCGAGGGAGCACTTCCTCTGAGCGGTCTGCTCAGCTCCCTCGCGCGCCGCAGAGTGAGGCTGGGAGCCGGAATATGACGTCATATTCCGGCTCCGCCTCCCAGCATCACTCTGCGGCGCGCGAGGGAGCTGAGCAGACCGCTCAGAGGAAGTGCTCCCTCGCCGGCCGCCCACCTACCCGCACTTCCCAGCAGCCACTGGACCACCAGGGAGACAGATATCCCCCCCCCCCAGCTTTCCCAAAGGTAAGGAGGCTGGGGGGGTTAAATAAAAAAAAAAAAAATGTATTAAATATGTGAGTGATTGAGTGTGTTTGTATGTCTGTGTATGTCTGTTAGTGTGTGTGTGTATGTCTGTTAGTGTGTGTGTGTGTGTGTGTGTATGTCTGTAAGTGTATGTCTGTAAGTGTGTGTATGTCTGTTAGTGGGTCTGTGTGTGTGTCTGTTAGTTTGTGTGTGTGTTTGTGTGTGTGTGTGTATGTCTGTTAGTGTGTGTATGTCTGTTAGTGTGTCTGTGTGTGTGTCTGTTAGTGTGTGTGTGTATGTCTGTATGTGTGTGTGTGTGTGTATGTCTGTATGTGTGTGTGTGTGTGTGTGTTAGTGTGTGTGTATGTCAGTGTGTGTGTCTGTAAGTGTGTGTCTGTTAGACTGTGTGTGTGTCTGTTAGACTGTGTGTGTGTCTGTTAGACTGTGTGTGTGTCTGCTAGTGAGTGTGTTTCTGTTACCTAGTGTATGCGTATTTGTCAGTGAATGTGTGTGTGTGTGTATTTAGAAGGCGGGTCGGGGGAAGGGTTCGGTGGGGGTGGCGCGGGTGGGGGGGGGAGGGTTGGGTGAGGGTGGCGTGGGTGGGAGGGGGGCGCCTGAGTTTTGTCCTGCCTAGGGCAGCACAAAACCAGGATACACCACTGCCTATGGTGATCTATAAAAAGAATAAGAATCTCAAGAATTTACTAGCTCCTAGCTGTGCTATTAAACATCGCAATACTATTTTTTTCTCCGACCTCTGGCTCGTATAGGGGTTGTGGAACTTGTAAAGCTTGCACCACCACATCATTGTTTAAAACTAAGGTCTTTCATAGTAATGTCACAGGGGAAATTTTCAAAGTGAAATCTGAGATCAGTTGCCACACGGACTATGTAGTTTATTTACTGCAATGTCCGTGTGGCAAACAGTACGTGGGACGCACTAAAAGGATTCTGAAAGTCAGAATACTCAAACATTTAAATAATATTAGAAAAAAACTTACAACCCATTCAGTTCCGGCTCACTGTTCCAACTGTCCATTATTTACTTTTAAGGAATTTAAGTTTATGGGTATTGAAAGAGTTTTTCCATTCTGGCGAGGAGGTGATAGGGTCCAAAAATTATCTCAGAGGGAAACTTTTTGGATACACAGGTTGAGCACCCTAGAGCCACAAGGCCTCAATATAGGGATTGATTTAGTATGTTTTCTGGATTAGGATTTATATAATTATTTGTCTTTAACACATTTATATTTATATATATATTGGGTTATTGTTATTTTATTTTAATATAGTTTCTTCTATTCATATGCAATAACTATACATAGTTAATGTATTCTTTATATTGAGTATGTGTATTAGTTGGATTTCCTTGGAATTTGGGAATTCAACTGTATTTGGATATATAGATTCTTTACATTTTGAAAAGTGTGTGATTAGTGCCAAAAAACTAAAATAAAGAATAAAAAAATAAATATTGTGATGTTCCCATAAACTTAAATTCCTAAAAGTAAATAATGCTCTTCCTGCTACCTATACCAGACATAAACAAACACACAACTGCCCTACTGGCCCACCTCCTAACGGCCTCAAACCAATTGATCCCTAACAGAGGCGGCTCTCTAATTAGGCGGTTTAGGCGGCCGCCTAAGGCCTCGCGCTGGCTGGAGCCTTGCGGCCGCTTAAACCACCTGTGGGCAGACTGTGACACCAGGATGAGGCCCGGCGGCGTGCCCGGTATGCCGCCGGTTGCGAGGCCCCTCCTGGCTGCCCGGCCAGCCACCGCAGACACCGGTCTGCAGCTCCGCAGTGAGCAAAGCTGCAGACCATGTGACTCGCGAAAACCGGCCAATCAGAACGGCCACCGGACCACCAGGGAGCCCACTGGACCACCAGGGAAATTAAGGTATTCTCTCTCTCACCCCCCTCAGCCTCACTACCCCCCACACCACCCTCAGCCTCACTACCCCCACCACCCGCAGCCTCACTACCCCCCCACCACCCTCAGCCTCACCACCCCCCACACCACCCTCAGCATCACTACCCCAACCACCCTCAGCCTCACCCCCCACCACCCTCAGCCTCACTACCCCCACACCACCCTCAGCATCACCACCCCAACCACCCTCAGCCTTACCCCCCACCACCCTCAGCCTCACTACCCCCCACCACCCTCAGCCTTACTACTCCTCCACCACCCTCAGCCTCACTACCCCCACACCACCCTCAGCCTCACCCCCCCACCACCCTCAGCCTCACTACCCCCTACACCACCTCCAGCCTCACCCCCCACCACCCTCAGCCTCACTACCCCCCACACCACCCTCAGCCTCACCCCCCCAACCAACCTCAGCCTCACTACCCTCCACACCACCCTCAGCCTCACTACCCCTCACACCACACTGAGCTTCACTACCCCCCACACCACCCTCAACCTCACCCCCCACCACACCCAACATCCCCCCCACACCACCTCCAGCCTCACCCCCCCCACCACCCTCAGCCTCACTACCCCCACACCCCCCTTAGCCTCACCACCCCCAACCACCCTCAGCCTCACTACCCTCCACACCACCCTCAGCCTCACTACCCCCCACACCACACTGAGCTTCACTACCCCCCACACACCCTCAACCTCACCCCCCACCACACTCAACATCACCTCCACCACCCTCAGCCTCACCACCACCCTCAGCCTCACCACCCCCACACCACCCTCAACCTCACCCCCCACCACCCTCAACATCACCCCCCACCACCCTCAGCCTCACCACCACCCTCAGCCTCACCACCCCCACACCACCCTCAGCCTCACTACCCCCCACAGCACCCTCAGCCTCACATCACCCTCAGCATCACCACCCCCAACCACCCTCAGCCCCACTACCCCCACACCACCCTCAGCATCACCACCCCAACCACCCTCAGCCTCACTATCCCCCACACCACCCTCAGCCTCACTCCCACCACCCTCAGCCTCACTACCCCCACACCACCCTCAGTCTCACCCCCACCACCCTCAGCCTCACTACCCTCCACACCACCCTCAGCCTCACTACCCCCCACACCACACTGAGCTTCACTACCCCCCACACACCCTCAACCTCACCCCCCACCACACTCAACATCACCTCCACCACCCTCAGCCTCACCACCACCCTCAGCCTCACCACCCCCACACCACCCTCAACCTCACCCCCCACCACCCTCAACATCACCCCCCACCACCCTCAGCCTCACCACCACCCTCAGCCTCACCACCCCCACACCACCCTCAGCCTCACTACCCCCCACAGCACCCTCAGCCTCACCCCACCACATCACCCTCAGCATCACCACCCCCAACCACCCTCAGCCCCACTACCCCCACACCACCCTCAGCATCACCACCCCAACCACCCTCAGCCTCACTATCCCCCACACCACCCTCAGCCTCACTCCCACCACCCTCAGCCTCACTACCCCCACACCACCCTCAGTCTCACCCCCACCACCCTCAGCCTCACTACCCGCACACCACCCTCAGCATCACCACCCCCCAAACCACCATCAGCCTCACCACCCCCACACCACCCTCAGCCTCACCACCCCAAACCACCCTCAGCATCACCACCCCCAACTACCCTCAGCCTCACTACCCTCCACCACCCTCAGCATCACCACCCCCAACCACCCTCAGCCTCACTACCCCCCACACCACCCTCAGCATCACCACCCCCAACCACCCTCACCCTCACTACCCCCACACCACCCTCAACATCACCCCCCACACCAACCCCCACCACCCTCAACCTCACCTCCCACCACCCTCAGCATCACCCCCACCACCCTCAGCCTCACCACCACCCTCAGCCTCACCACCACCACCACCCTCAGCATCACCTCACCACCCCCCACCACCCTCAGCATCACCCCCACCACCCTCAGCCTCACCACCCTCAGCCTCACCATCCCCCACCACCCTCACCACCCTCAGCATCAACCCCCCCTCACCATCAACCCCCTCACCATCAACCCCCCTCCTACTCACATCACCTTCCTCCTTCTCACATCACCCCCCTCCTTCTCACATCACTACCCTCCTTCTCACATCACCCCCTCCTTCTCACATCACCCCCCTCACTCTCACATTACCCCCCTTCACTCTCACATTACCATCACCCTTCTTACATTACCCCCCACACCATCACCTCCCTGTCACCATCACCCCCTCTCACCATCACCTGCCTCTCCTTCTCATCATCACCCCCCCATACACACAACACACTTCAAGCAGCTACCCCATACACATAGGGTCTCAGACAAAAATGCAAACATGCCCACAGAGACATACATTCACACACAAGGATACTCTGTCAGACACACTCTCAGGCACATACACAGGTAAACTGTGCATCAATGTGTATATGTGACACTTTTTTGTTAGTGGGGCCTCATGTTTGAGTTTCGCCTAAGGCCTCATAAAGTCTAGAGCCGCCTCTGATCCCTAAATATTGGAAACAGGCAAACCCCCCTACCCTAAGGGAATGGATACACAAGGTGGAACAGATAAAACAAATGGAAGAACTTACATACGCCTTTTCAAAAAACAACCAGATATTTTGTTCAACAATGGAAAAATTGATTAATTTCATGGGAGACAGGAGGGGGGATAACGTAAATGCACACCCAGTTGATCAAAAGAGAGGGAACGGGAATATACCCATACACACACACACACGCAGAGAGAGAATGCTAAATCAAACAAATGTATGACTCAAACAAATGCATGACCTCAAATGTATAAGCTCAAGACTATATGTAATGGACAATCATTTTCCTGAGACTGAAACTGCACCAACTAATTCATTGTTTGTTTAAACTGTAGATGTGTAACGTTGTAATGACCGAAATACTGAATGCCAAAGACCAACAGATTATTTTTAAATGTTTTACTTATTAATGCAAAATATGATTGCACTTTGGACGCATTGATAACAGAAGTGCCCAACAGGGGATTTAAACTTGGGGTCCTTCTGCATCCTAAGCCTAAGTTCCTGCCTCTGAGCCACTTCTGAACTTTGGTTCCAACTTTGTTTTCCTGGCATTGCCTGCAGCACTAGGGGGCTGGACATCACCAGTGGCTTCTACCTGTCCATCCAAGTTAACCTGAGGCAGTTCACTCATTAGCTGGGCATAAAACACTGCCCATCCCTGAGAACATTGTCAGTTTGTTGTTTCTTGTATCCTGTTTCCTAAGATTGACTTGGCTTGTGACCCTTTCTGTTTGGATTATTAGTTATTGCCTGTTCGATGCCTGCCCTGACTTTGTGAACCGTGGCTGACTAGATTTGCCCTTGTCTGTTTCTACCTACCCAGTTACTGTTCCTGCTCAGCCCCCATGCACAGATTCATAGTCCTTGTGGTTTCTAACCTTATCACCTTGGACTGTGTATATCTGCAAGGCTGAGCACAAATCTCTGCCTACCGGACTCCACCTCAGGTAAGATCCCTGATACTGGTAATCTTTGCAGATCCTTCGTGGGAGGCTTCAAGAGGGGACATAGGGAAATCTATTTCATAACAGGCTTTCAAAGGCATCTGCACTATGACTGTGTTATTGTTATTAATACAGTTTTAATGTGATATGTTAGTTTCGCCTATATATGGAATGTTAGAACTTGAAAATATATGCTTGATCTAGTTTCAGTTTATTTTAAGTTGTGTATTTGTCTTGTGTGATACTTCTTAAGGTGATCGGTATCGGTTTTAATTCTAGCACCAGTTATGTCCTTTTTGTCAGGATTACTAGTTGACCCAGCACGCAGAAATAGTATCACACCTAGGACTAAGGATAACGTCTCACCGGACCTTAGAATGGCCGGACTTAACGTACCCAAGAATAGTCAAAATACTTGCTGAGGTCAGGGATACAGAATGAGACACAATGATGAGGAAAAGCTAAAAGTCATGGATACCAGAAATCAGGGAAGTCAAAAAGAAGCCAAAGTCAAAAACCAGAATAATACTATCAGGAACACACTCTCGGATAACCAGCAAAGGGAAACCACGACAGAGCACTAATCAAAAGGCAATTTAGGTTTAAATAACTCTCCTAAAGCTGTAATTGGCTTATGCGGCCTCTGACCCCAAAACATGCGTGCACGTCTATGACGTGACGTCGCACGCACATAAGCGCCATCTTTAATGTGGGCAAAAGCTATTTCTCCTTCAAAACTGGAACTGCAGAGGCCGGCGTCTCCAGGAACACTGAACATGCTGGAGACCGGGACGGAAGGAGGTCTGCCACGAGCAGGGTAAGTATGTATTGAGTTTCCCTGCGGCCACGCCGACAGAATCCCACGGCACTGTTACCCTTTTGTTTCATTCAAAACAATAATATATCTTGCTAAAACAAAAAATACCATATAAATATACCATATATAATGCCATAAACATACACATATACTACAAGCCTTGCTCAATAAATTAAAGGGACACTGTAGGCATCCAGACCACTTCAGCTCATTGAAGTGGTCTAGGTGCCAACCCTGCAAGTGTCTACCAGACACCCTGCAAGTCTACCAGACAGCCACTAGACGACTTTTGGCCATCTAAACAACACTGGACGTCCTCACGCTATGCATGAGGACCTCCAATGTCGCCGCAATCCCCACAGGGGATCATATTTCCTATGAGAAATATTTTTAGGTAAGAATGAATGGATTTCCTTGTAAACGAAACAAGCTAAACAAACATCAATATGCAAATACAAATGTATAGCAGTACACTATAACAAATGTTTGGTTTTCTCAAACAGGATTAAGAAGAAGTAATATTGACTAATGTCAAAATGTAGCTATCCAACACAGACAGGTACACATGGGGACAATACATCAATAGGCTCAATGAAAGAACAAGTCATAATATATTTCCACTGAGTTTTAAAGAGCAATTCAGTAGGTTGCAACATTATTGTATCACTTTAAAAAAATGTCAATAAATGTGTTACCTACAGAAATGAAGGAGGTATTTTGGAGATAGGGAACTAAATTTACTATACTCAGAAATTTCAAATCCATCCTAATTGATCAGAATAAGACGGCAACATCAAGCCAGAATAGCTAAACTGGAAAACGTTTCCCGAATCAGCTATAATTCCACCATAGCTCTTTCAGCCTAATTTGCACCATTTGGATTTGAATTTGCTGCAAATTCAATTTTAAATAAAATAAATTTTATTTATTTATTGAGGGAGTTTACTGGCGGAGTTGGGGTGTTATTTGTAGAACAAGGGATTTCCAGGTACCAACTCAACCACGGACTCTCTGCCTAGGAGTTGATTTGTACTTTCCAGGTTTATAGAATAAGGAGAAACTGCTTCTTAATATTATTTGTCTTTATTACTGTATGATAGTATATCGAAGGCAAAATTATTGGCAAAATGGAGACAGATTCACAGATGGTATAGCAGAGTAAGAGAGGATGTAACTAAATGCAACAAAATGTAACAAACTGGAGTAGGACAACTGGATTTATAGAGCTATGTCAAAATTGTAGTGGGGACAATGGATTAAAGCAGCTGCTTCAAAATTTTGCTGACATGTTCTGCTCCAAATTAAATTAGAATGTTTGGTATAGTTTTGTAAATACTCAAATGGCAATTATGGGTCAAATTTCGAGATTTTCACAGAATTTAGAAATTTGCATGCCATAACATGCATTATCCTGTAAGTGTTTATTAAACGATTTGGTTTGGGTAAGTTGAATAAGAAATACAACTGCATAAGGAGTTTAAATAATTAACATTTTTTTAGTTTGGTTTATAAAAATTGGTTATGAATATCTGGGTGGAGAGAAATGGTGTTCTTAAGTACGTGTCATTGCTTATAATGTTAAAACTACTTTGGAAGCATGTCTTACAAAGAAGAAAAGTGTGTTAGTATTTTAAAAATGTATTGACAGTGATACATACCGTGTATATCACAAAACAAGTGCTCCCCAATCACTTATAAATAAATCACAGATTAATAAACATAAACAATGGTGCACCAAGTGTAAAATTTAAGCTATACTCAATCTGATGATCAGTATATTATTTATCCAACAAATTTGATAACTTTCCAGAATCAGAATAGATCAGAGAGCTGTAGTGGTTATTGTGCCTGGATTGTTTCTTTAAATAATCTACCAGTGCCGCTCCCGAGATTAGGTTCTGGATCCGCCCCTGAACAGGACATGCACGAATACAAGAGAAATCTCAACCATTGTCCTTCTTTGTCAAACATACTAAAATAAATATATAACACCACAATGATCCTTCTATACAAACCTGCCAATTTTACCAGATCTGCATTCAGGATGGGGTGAAAGGAACTTGGCAGAGGAGTCGGTGTGTCAGCAAAGCATTTAACATCACTGGTACAGACTCATAACTAAGGCACGTCACCCTACAATGCACTCCTTTTAGGATAACAGACTACCTGGCAAGGTGGCCAATCAGGGCTTTGTATCTCAGGACTAATGAAGAGGTTGCATATGGACTAAAACTAAAGTGTCTCATAATTCCTGTGCTTGTGATTCAGAGGCTTGCATGCCTCTTTATCCTAGTCTTCCTGAAATTGTGTGACAGATGCTTTATATGACTGCTTAAATGCTGTGTGCCAAATGATAAAATATATTTCAGGGTTATTTTCTAATGAAAGAATTGCTGCGAAATTCATAGTGAATTTCAGATTTAAGGCCAAAGTAGCCAATCTGACAGCAAATCTAACTTTGAGAATGTTCCCAATTAGCCTGTTTTGGCCTTAAGCCAGATCAAGCCCTTACCAACAGTGGGAGAGTCAAATCCAGTTGGAAGGCATCCAGCTGAACCTGTAGATAACTTTCTTACCCCGAGCAAGAAAACGCGCAGCCGCGGCCTCAAGGCCTACTGCGTAGGCAGACCACTCAGCTCTGACTGGGGACCCCAAGCGTGAAGTGCCCTTGGCCTGACCGACCTGCTACCAGACCCTCACACTGTGTAAGGTATGGGGCAAAGGTCTCATAAACCGCCACCAAGCACCCCTGCAACGTGACATAGGCCAGATGCTGCAAACACCAGTGACAGCTCCGGCTCAGGCCCAGCAGTCAGATGGAGGGGACTCAACCCGCAACCCTGCTCTGCCTAAAATTGAGAGAGCTACTTCACACAGGGCAGATGAAGCGGTCCCTGCTACTAAGGGGGACATACAAGATATGCTACCTCCAACAAATGTAGGAAGCGGACCTGGCAGTGCTTAAAATGGAGGTACAAGCAGTGACAGCGCGCACCCAAACTACAGAGGAGGACATGCTGGACTTAAATCAAGGCCTGACTGCACTTGGCGAAAGGGTGCAACAGCTGCAATCAACGCAAGCCACTATTTTTAAACAAGTCAACCTACTAGATGACAGGGGCAGAAGAAAGAACATTTCGATTAGAGAAGTTCAAGAGTCTGTGCCCCTAGAGGAACTGCCAAACTTCATTAGAAGCCTGGTGTCCACCCTCCTGCCAACAAAACAGACAAAACACTTTTTCCTTTGATAGGGTCTACAGAATCGCCAAATCGATGCAAGCTCCCGCAACAGCACCACGCAACATCATCCTGCAGTGTCAAACCCTATCCAACAAAATGGGCCTGCTAGCCGCTCTTAAAGGAAAGACACCACACGAATTTGAGTCAAGCCATATTTCTTTCTTTAAGGACTCAAGTAGATCCACCATGCTTTGGCGCAAAGGAATGCAGCCCGTCACCAAACTTCTCCAAACAGCAGGACTAACTTACTGATGGTCGACTCCCAGATCACTGTTGGTCGTCAAGGTGGGGATAATATACAAGGCTTCAGACCCCACAACCTATCTCAAAGTAAGCAATAAACCAGTTCACATAAAACATAGTTTTTTCTAGGTTACTCAAACGTTTTAGTTTTTCTTCTGTTGGATTAGGATGACTTTTGTTGGATTAGGATGGCTAAGGCTTTTGTTTTATGCTCTGGTGATATAACCCCCCTCCCTTACTGCCCCAGAGTCACAGGGAATAGTAAGCAATGAAGCATTACACTAGGTAACTCACGTCCTGCCAATACCAGACAAAATCACCCTAATGGGCTGCCACTACAGGCAGAGTACTGCTAAGGCAACATTTTATAAGCTCCAATTATCACTTCAATTCACATACATGTCCTCCCGCTAGCTAATCAGATTAACACTCCTGCCTAGCTCTACACCTTTGTTTTCATTATGTCTCTTTAATATAGAACTTTTTCTGTTAGTACGACCATTATTTTATTATATTATATGTTGTTTTGTTTTCCTTTCTTTTTTCATTTGCTCCACTGCAGCACAGGTATATGTGTTTTTTTTTTTTCCAATTCTTTATTTTTGTTGTGCAGGAGAGTACAAAGCGCAATTATACGCCACAACAGCGTACATACAAATTAAAACATAGATAGATTAAACAGTGGCTTGGAAGATTTTGCACAATTTTTTTTTAAGTATAACTAGCTTGAGGCGTCATGTAAAATCAACAGGTTTTTAACGTATGATAAAAAACTAGGAGATAGAATTCGCTTGCCGTGTTTTTACACCACATATACATAGTAGATTAAACAAGCTATTTACGACATTTCACAGGTTGGTTTGGTATAACCTACGTGTTTAGTCATGAGGCATGCGTCTCTGAACAACTACGCTTGTTCTAAGTGGTGTGCGTTTCCTTGTACGTAGATTTAAAACATAGAAAAATCAATCGTGTGTCAGATCGCTTATCATTAAATAATAGCATTCTTGTAAGTATGTGACATGGCGGATCTAATAAATTTCTAGTAGTATTCGTGGAAACAAGGTTAAGTACATTGCAAGGAGCGTAGTTGCTAACCAGCCCTTCTAGGAGTCTGCACAGTTAAATTAAACAGAATAAACACAGTTTCCAACTTGCTTAAATGCGAGCTGGTCTGGGCATAGGCATTCTGAGCATGTCTACGGCTGACTATGATCCCATGCGCTAGCACACAAGAAAAACTGAGCATAGGTAAAAACTGCCAGCAGTCAGATATGGAGTTCGGTTGAGAAGGTATAGAGAGATAAAACGGGTAATATTGGGCACTTAGCCTTGCAAGAAACCACAGTCCCGGTAGGTTCAGCCGATGCCTTGTTGGGGCTGGTTGTGTTCGCTCTGCATCTTTTGTATCAGCTCGTGGTGTCTCCCCTGTGCGAGGGGGCGCTGAGTTCCTGGTGCCTTTGGAGGAGCGTTTGCTGGTGGGGTATATGGTAAGCGGTCAGCATGGGTGAGTTTGCAAAAGGTCAGCACAAAGTCCCGCTGTGAAGGTCTCACTGGTGGCACTTCTCTCCCAATTGTCCATGCTTTCTCTTCTTTGGGCTGTGTGGGGGACCTCCGTCTGTGTGTCCAGCTGGTGTGGTGCTGTGCCGTCTCCCGGTCAGTGTTGTGGCCGTCACTGTGGATTCTCGCATGTGGAGCAACGCTCTGCTTGCTGAGAGTTGGTGGAGCCGCTGAAGTGCGAGCAGATCGTGCTCGTCGGTGTGTCACCTTCCGGGGCATGAGGGTGTGAGTGCTGGCCCTCCGTGCAGGCTTGTGGGTTCTGCTTTGTCGAGGGACTGCTGTGGAGGTACGGGGGGGGATTCCCACCTATTTGGCGTCGTGTCGCCGGGCGGATCCATGCCGTTACTATTGTTATCGCCCTCTTGAAGGCCTGTCTCTGGGTGTGGAGCTTGGTCCACAGATTAGCACATAGCCGGTAATAGAACTCTCTTGTGCACTTGGGGGGTTTGCTGAGTGTGCGGTCCTTTATAGGCTGTGTCTGTGCCGCCATCTTGTTTGTGCCTGGGCTGCTTCGGCTCGCTTGAGATCTTGTCTCCTGTGCTGGTCGTGGCTTGGGGTTGCTGGTGTGGACCGGGATAACCCCCACCGGTCCAAAGGGGGGGGGGAGGCCCAATACTTCGGGTGCTGCAGCGTTAGGTGAGCAGGGAGAGCGGCCGTCTCTTTCCCGCTCTGCATGAGGTAGGCCTCAAACCTCCGGTCCGGTTTTCCAGTAGGCATTTGAACAGGCGATGTGTCCCCCGGTACCCCTGCCTCCATATATCAAGGTGAGGGTGGGTGGGATTCTGAAACAGGCGATTTTCCCACTGTTTTCTGCCAAAAATCGGGTTCAGGCTCGGGAGCTCACAGAAAGCATGTCTGTTCAGCTTCCCGGTCAGGCCCCGCCCCCAGGTATATGTGTTTTATCTGACTCAAGCGTGATTACTTAATTGCCTGATAACACTGTGCTGAAAGGTATGCACTAATGCAACCCAGGTCCCCTTAGACTCATGTGCTACTTATCACAATAGGTGGCTTAAAAGTGCCCAATGCCACTATCGAATACCCATCACCGCTAGCCCCGCCTCCCCTGGCGTTTTGTAGCACTCTATCGTTATATGTAGCCCTTTAATTTACTGTTTTTACTCTGGCCAACTCGTTATAACTGCCCAGCCCACTTTATATAAAAATGTACAAGGTTTATTCCTGCCAAGTCTCAATATTGACATGTTGATTGTTATGTCTCTTCCATAAGCTGTTGTGGCAACTCCAACTGTGTTTGTACTTATGATATTGCACTGTAAAAAAATTAAAAATTATTATACTTTTTTGTTTTGTTTTTAATTTCCCTGTGAATTTTCTGTAAATTCTCACTTTAGCGAATACTCCGGTCTTCTATATTTGAAATCATTATATATCTTTCCCCCTCTACTGGCTACTTGATCTACTTGAACCAAATGGCACAACATGCACCTGCTACATATTATGTATAGATTTTGCAGTACACTGATTGGCCAATTTTTGCAACATTTTGGTTCATTCGTAAAACAAGTGCATGGACAAAATTCCAAACTGAAATGGCAGCTCGACGAAACCCGAATGACCCTAAACCATTTTTTTTATTAAAGATATCTTGGTTTGGATGAATCAAAAATTCTGCTTTGCACTGGTCTAGGTGTTCAATATGTAACCTATAAATATATATAGTTTTTGTTTTACTGCTCCTCCTTTTTCCCCCTCAATAGATCACTTGTCATTTGATCTGTGAATAAAGTCAACATTTAGTTGCTGTCCCCCAGCTATTAATCATCCTTATTCCTATCAATCATCTCTTTTCTGGCCACGGCTGCCATCAGAAATTTTAGGGCCCCTGACACAGCTCAAGATCTGGGCCCCCTGGAGCGCCTGAGTCTGTGGACTGATGATGCAGACCCTCACATAGGCCTGGGGCTGGAGGAGAGCCCTGCTCTGGCACGAATCCGCAGTTACTCACCTGGACTTCCCTAGCCGCACCTCAAGTCATCCGCTTGTGGGGGACGGGCTGATAATGGCACCGGGCCTGCTTTCTAAGAGCAAATGTGATGATAGTGGATGCCGTGTAATTAGCAATACCTGAAATGCGACCCGTTGTTACTAGTGTTCTTTCTACTATTGCTCTCTCCATCTACTCTTTTTACTCACTTTAGATGCAATATTGTAATAATGCATATAGCTGAAGTGGAAAACTCATGCCAGTAACTATTTACTACTTTACTACTTAATTGCATAAGATTTTGATATAGCTAGTGAGTGTTTTCTTTCTGTTACTGCTGCTTTACTCATACATACCTTGCTGTTTATTTTTTATTCTAATAATGATTCACTAAGGAGTTTATTCTCTTATGTCTATCAAAAATGTTGTAGCCCTGGTTTTATCCATGATAAGTTAAGCTATACAAGTACACACCTGTTTTAACTCCTACCTGCTTGTATTGTATCTCAATTTCGCCCCCCCCCCCCCAAAAAAAGAGATTGACAAAAAGAAAATGTCACATTGTGGCTATTTCAGCTGCTGCTCGTTCTGAGTATACTCTTGCGACCCATTTTTTTGCTCTCCATAAGTTTAAAGGGTAATCCAGACATGGACCCCTTGCTCGCGGTGCCTAGGGAGATATCAGCTATGCCTCACTGATGATGCCTAACAAGGCTGAAACGATTGTCTGGGGTTGCTGTGTCTCTCGTGCAGATGGAACTTGCTGGCATTTTGGATCTGGACTGCCTGTATGGGTGGGACCAGTCTGATATGTTTCAGAGATCTTCTCTCTGTAATGGCACAAGATGAGCAAAAAACAGCTAGAGATCTGAGCAGGGACCCACCGAAGGGCAGGCTATTTCAGCTGCTGCCCGTTCTCAGTATACTCTTGCAACCCATTTTTTTGTGGACTTTCTAGTTTGTTTTGGATCTGAAATTTTTTTATTTGAAATTTGCAACTTTTTTCCCATATGTGGGAATTCCCCTGGTGGGAATGTCAGGGAGTTAATAACATAAAAATCCAAGTGCTTGGTCTTGTTAACTCTATTTTCAAGGAGATAAAAGAAATTAGCCCTCAACTTTTCTTTTTTAATATTGGTTTTCCTTCGCAAGATAAATCTCAAAAATATCATGGCATAATATTATGGAGCAAATAGACTATCAGCACAGGATGGAATCAAACCCCTTCTTTGGTCAAACTATGGTTACCCTGGACAAATAGACATTATATAAGACAACAAAGATTGTGATCCCTTTTGAAGCCCCATGTTGAGTCTCAGGAATTGAATTTATTTTTATTATAATTTTTTTGTATTTATTTATGTTTATCAATGTAACAGCTATACTATGGAAATCTTTGGTATGAGTTTTTTTTTTTTTTTTTATAATTCTTTATTTTATTTGTGCATGGAGAATCACATATAGCATGTCATGCCACAACAGCCTGAGCATGCGGAGTCAAACAAAGATTTGCGTTAATTAGGCAGTGGATAAAACTGTGCACATTTTTTAAGGTTATGATCGCTTGACACACATGTACATAAACAAGCTTACTATGAATAGAATGAACATAAGCAGTATGTCAAAATAAGATTTATAATTTTAAACTAAAAGTTATAATAAGTAGCACGTATGTTGATTATAAGCTGTTGCGTTAAACTCAATAACACCAATATTGAGCTTGTAACGTAAACAGGTTTGGTTAACTATGCAGCTATGGTGCTATAAAGTAGGTCATGTAACTGTGGCTAAGACATAGATTAATATTTTAAAAGGCTATCTATTGCTTATGGTGTATGGTTATACAGCTGAGATATTTAACAAAACATATACGCTTTTATGCTTTAATGTTTTTATGCCGCTGCAGTCTTGATTCTGTGTCCCTGTTCAGTGACTTGTCTTGGCCTGCAGCCATATCCCAGAGTCAGAAATTTAGCCGATGCCCTTGCTAGGCTTCTGTATGACATACGTGTATTGTCCATTGCGGTGAGCCATGTCCCGATTATTGCCTTTGTGAGCCCCTCTTTTGGTGCCCTTAGGCCTGGTGCCTTTACGCTGGAAGTCGGCTCTGATTGCACCTTGTGGGGTGTGCAGCCGCACAGACCCTTTTGCTGCAGCATTGACGGTACTGAGTTGGGTTCTGTTGCGCTGGTTTTGAATGCCCGCACGTGGAGCTTGTGTGGTAATCCCAGGTTTGTGTGTAAGCAGGTAGGAACGTGCGTTGGATAGACATGGCACCCTTTCCCGCCTGAAGGACTGCTGGAACCTGCGTTGCCGGACCGCCGCTTTGGAGACTCTGGGTAGGCATCTGTAGTGGCTGCGTCGTGCCGCCGGTCTGATCCATGAGGCCACTATTGTTTCCGCCTGGCGGTAGGTTGATCCTCGGCTGTGCAGTGTGTCCCATAGCCTTTTGCAGAGCCAGTCAAGGTTTTCTTGTTGCGGTGTAAACGGCTTGGAGTGGGTGCTCCGTTCTTGAGGTCTGCGCCAGGCGGCCATTTTGGTAGAGCTTTGGTGGCCTGAAGACCCTGCATGCTGTAGAGCTAGCTTGTCCGCTTTTCGGTCTGATCGATTGGTCCAGTGGGGACCGGGATATCCCCCACCGGTCCAAAGGGGGGAGGGGGGGTAGGCCGCTGTGCTGTCGCTTGAGGGTCCCGGCGCTGGGGGGAGCGGCCGTCTTCCCCCAGCCCCAGTAGGCCGGCGTCTGCTCGTCTCGGTGTCCAGGCTCCGCCCCCTGGTATGAGTTTTTTAATAATGGTTGGTATTAACCCCTTAAGGACAGACGACGGATATATTCCGTCATGATTCCCTTTTATTCCAGAAGTTGTGTCATTAAGGGGTTAAACAAATATAGTATGATTGTAAGATATACCGTATATACAAATCTGATGGTTTTCACTGAATATTGTATTCTATATAGAAACATTCGGTATTTAATGCTATATAATACCTCTATTGTTATATATATATATATATATATATTTTGGTTCTCTCTTTTTTTTCTTTAAGTCAATGCTATAATTTGAATAAATAAAAGTTGATGTTCTAATGTTAACAAATTTATGGTATACTATAATAATACCTCAGAAATGTAAATCCATACTGTTTATAGCCTAAACAAAAAATGTGCTTGTTCTAACATGTACCTGTATGTCTAATTGTTTTAATGCGCTGGAGGATTGCCTTTGGGGTACCCTCACACGCGAATATTATAAACTTACACACAACAAAAATAAAGAAATATAGAGGAAATGTGCAACTTTTCCTACAGAACTGTTTAATAAAGTGATATAAACATGGTTCGCCTCTGTTCCTATTTTTTTTAAATACTCCTTGAAGAAAAAAAATGTAGCAATATATTACATAGATGACTTTTTTTATTTTGTTATACCTGGCATACAGGGATGTCGTTCTAGCAATAATCTTTTTACACATAATTGCCAAAAGTAATTGTATCACATCAGCACCACTTTTGTCACAGCAACAGTTTTATACATAACCCCTATGAGAGTGTCTAGAAATAGTGAATTTTTGGATTTTATTTTTCCAAAGAAAAATCGGTACAGGAGATGTGTATTCATGGCTGCCAAGTTCCATATGTCACTTGTTCTGTGAGTTTTTCACTGTTACTTCTTGTTGCTACTGGAGAAAATGAGTAATCATTTTTTTTAATGAAAAATATAGCTGTGGGGACACTCCCATGCCACGTTACAGAACATTGTATCTTCTAAGGTAGTTCTCTGCTAAATTGACTGGCATGTGTTCTTCAGAAGGGGAAAAAAAAAAATTAACACATTCTTTAGTTACATATTGACCTTAATCAAACATCCACTTTCTGAGAAACTGTAAATGTCCCACCTTGTTATTAACCCATTCAATACAGTTTATCTGTGTATTAATATACATCTGCACTAAAAGTTAATAGTACTGTACAATCCTTTAAATAGCTAAACGTTACCTTTAAGTTGGGCTTTTATGTTTCTAGAGTACCTAAGTATTTTATAACAATATTTTAGTAGCAAATACATTGTAATGACTTTCTATAGGTAACCGGCTTTACCTGACTCACAGAGAAACTCATGTATAATGAATCACCAAAAGTGAGATCCAAATATAGATCAATTATGATTGCCAATGAAACGCCTTATTCCTAATTTGTGGCTTACCAGTTTTGGTGGAAGGTGGGATCTTTTCCCCCTGTCAGTCCAGTTGGCTCCCTGGTGGCTGTGATGCCAAGAACAGACCTCTCTAAATCAGTGTTAATTTTAGTAGACTAAAACTAAAACAATTCAGATTACTAAAATACGATTAAAACTAAAATGGCTTTTTAGTCAAAAGACTATGACTAAAACTAAATGGAAATTTTGTTTTAGTCAGTCTGCCAAAATTAATACTGGACAGAGTGACTGTGGAAGGGGCAAAAGAGACAGATCGGGGCTTGGGAGAGAGACACCTAAAAAGGCTGAGAGGACACAAAATAAAAAAGAGGGGCTAGGGAAGAGGCAAAAGAGACAGGCTTTATTTAAACCCATTAGATTTTAGTCGTGTTGACAAAAATCTTCAGTAGATTTAGTTGACTAAAAAAAGTTG
The DNA here is from genome assembly GCF_036172605.1 of Pelobates fuscus. Taxonomy (NCBI): domain Eukaryota; kingdom Metazoa; phylum Chordata; class Amphibia; order Anura; family Pelobatidae; genus Pelobates; species Pelobates fuscus. The sequence continues at coordinate 335,795,661 of NC_086320.1, forward strand.
ACTAAAATCTACTGGAGATTTAGTAGACTGAAACAATTTAGATGGCTAAAATGCCTTAAAGGACCACTATAGGCACCCAGACCACTTCAGCTTAATGAAGTGGTCTGGGTGCCTGGTCCAGCTAGGGTTAACCCATTTTTTTTTTAAACATAGCAGTTTCAGAGAAACTGCTATGTTTATAAATGGGTTAATCCAGCCCTCAAATCCTCTAGTGGCTGTCTCAGTGACAGCCGCTAGAGGCGCTTGCGTGATTCTCACTGTGAAAATCACAGTGAGAGCACGCAAGCGTCCATAGGAAAGCATTGATAATGCTTTCCTATGAGACCGGCTGAATGCGCGCGCAGCTCTTGCCGCGCGTGCGCATTCAGCTGAATGGGAGGAGAGGAGGAGGATCGGAGGAGAAGAGCTCCCCGCCCGGCGCTGGAGAAAGGTAAGTTTTAACCCCTTTCCTCTCCCCAGAGCCCGGATATTTTGGATTTGTGCTGCCCTAGGCACGACTAAATTCAGACACCCCCAAAATCTAAATTTGACCCCCCAATTCGTGTCAAGGCTTCTTTTTTGACACATGCCCTCATTGATACATGCACTGATATACACTCACTGACAGATACACAGTCATTGACACACACTGTTTAACCAACACACACTTTCACTGACAGACACACACTGACACACCCACTCACTGACAGGCACACACTCTCAGATACCCATAATTATATACACACACTGACACACCCATTCTCACTGAAATACACACACACTTTCACTCACTCACAGACACACACTGACAGCTACACTCACTCACTCACTGTAAGGTGGACAGCCCCAGAACACAAGTCAAGCAACGCATTTGTCTGGGAGCTTGGGGTGGCATTTTTTGGTGCCCCCCCCTGAAAGTGCCGCCCTTGTTTGCCTTGTGGTAAATACATCCCTGAATGCCGGATAAACAAGGCTAGATCCACAAGTACATTGCTCAGTGGCAGAAACGCAGGCTTAGGATGCAGAAGGACCCAAGTTCAAATCCCCTGTCTTGACCATGCCTGACTGTCAAGATGGCACGGTGAGAACTGTGACAATAACACTGTTCTACAACCTTTTAGCACCCGGGGATTGGCGAAAAGAGGATAAATATTTTGTGGACCGGCGTCAGGGATGGTATGTGGGTATGGGGGCAGTGTGTATGTATAGGGGAGAATGATTGTAGGGTTGGAGGGTAGATTAATAAATATATATATTTTTTAATCAAAAGAAAAATAGTAATTTTGATATCCCCCCTCCTTGCTTACCTTTGCCTGGGAGGGGGAACATTTACTGCAATCCCTGGTGGTCCAGTGTTGAAGCCCTGGTGGTCCCAGTGGTGAGGGTGAACTCTAGCAGTCTCAGGAGCTGCTAGATTTCACTCTCGCGAGATTCGGAGTGTTGCCGTGGAATTAATCCTTTCCTATGGGAATGCCTAATGTGTGTGCGACGTTCACTGAACATGTGCATTAGGTTCCCCCTCGGTGCTGACGTTGTAGGAGATGGAGCCAGCTCTGAGGACCTTGGTGCTGTAATAAGGTGAGTGTATAAATGATTTTAACCCTTTAGTTTACCAGTGGAGGAGGGACGTAGGGGAGGGAGGGGGTTGGGGGAGGAGCAACACTTGACTGTTAGGAATACAGCTTTGTCTTTGTATTGTATATTTTATTTGAAAACCTGTTTTTTTTTTGTTTTTATTTCCTCTACACAAAGGTGTTGAAAATTAGAGAAAGTTTTAGCAAATTCAACAGCTAGACCTGTGACACTTAGTTCCATTAATGTTTCTAAGTAATATTGGCACTTAATGTAGATGGTGTTTTAAACAACTATAACATTAGTTGGAATGTTCTAGTCAAGAGGAGAAAGACAACAAATCTGGTACCTAAATGAATGAAATGGCATAATCCCATGCACCAAATTCAGTTTAATTTACCTATCTACATTGGGGGCAGCAATCTGGAAAAAGAGGGTGCTTTACTTGTAAAAGGAGCATGTCAACAATATGTTTATTATGATAATTATTACATATAGGCCATGACATATCAGCCAATTACATGTGTCAACACTTTAACATCTCCTGATAAGACTTTTATCAGTTTGGATCAATTTAATAACCGCCGTTGAAGGAAGTGCACTTTTATTTAAAGCGGGGTTGGCTAGGAACTTAAAAGAGCACAGGTAGGAGCAACGGTGACTATGAAGCCTTCCTTTTGTATTATTTAAATTACTTCTCCCCCATAGTTATCTGACAAACCCTGTTTTTTTTTTTTCTTTTTTTTTTATTTAAACCCCCTATCTGATGCCCATGGGTGGGGGCACGGGTTTGACTGCTAGAACTTCGGCTGGCATTAGATCCAGCCAATAAAATATCAGCTGAATCCAGTCAGTAATTTTCGACGGAATCTGTTGGCGCTACATAAATGGCAATAATAATAATAATAATAATAATAATAATAATCAAGACCATAGAACCAACATACTGCAGTACGTATTCAGTTTACTTTGGTGACATAAATATATAGCGGTAAGTAATTTACAGACACATTGAAATTGGCAGATACAAGAGATGAATGGTATATAAAACATCCAAATGTTTAAATTTCACACAAATAAAATACATTTTCACTGGCATGCTGATGCACCAATTAATTCACTCAGTGCCAATCGTATGAACCACAGAACACATGAAATATATTAATGGAGTGTTGGGTGCAGAGGGTCTGGAGCAAAGATAGGGCCCTTGTATGCGCACCTTGGTTTGATTGCAATTGAGGCTGGAGCATCAATTTCAATAGCCCCTATGTTAACTTGGCCCTGATAAAGCCCTCCCATACCTAACTTTATACTCTGGGAAACATTTCCACTGCCATGGCTCCATTATGAAATTGACTTGAATATGATGGCCTCATCCTGCCACAAAGTAAAAAAAGCATCCAAGAAGAAATGTTTATTGCTTCATTTTAATTTTCAGGAAGGGGAAGGAGAGAGAGGTCTCTAATGTCACTCAAAATAATACACAGATTAGTGGAGGTTTCTACGTACTTTGCTAATCCTTGTATTTTACAAAATCTTTATTTAACAGGAAGCACTGCATTTGGGAATTATGTTATAATACAGACATTATTTTGAAAATTTTGTTGCAGTTTTTAAGAGGCTGGGTTGCTTTAATTACCATTAGTGTCTTTTAGGGGCGTTGTTAGGTTTCACAAACATTTTGTTTTTATGTCATAGTTTTTCCTCGCTATCCTTGAACATTCTGCTGCTGATGCTCTCCAGCATCTCAATGAAAATGCATATGTTGCACAGTCGGGTAAAATCTAGTTGCCGTTACCTAACAGAGGGAAGTGTAGAAAAGTTATGTTCCCCAACATATCAGCCGAAATTCACCTGGGTAAAACTTCCCCTAATTAGCCTGAAAGAGTGCTATATTACTCCTCTATTTTTTTAAGATAAGCAGTTGTGTTGACAAGCGTCTGCCTGATAAAAAAATAAAAAAATTAAAAGAAAACACTAATACACTCCACCATCCACCAACTGTAGACATCCGGTACTTTTTTTTTTTGTCAATCTTTCTTTTATTGAGACATTAAGAATACAGGGTACAGAATAAAGAGGGGAGAATGCATTTTTGTACAGAGTGGGAGCAAGATAACAGCAAGATAAGCATCTCCTATGAGCGTCGGTCTCATTTTATGTTAATAGAGTGAAGCACATTGATAATAACAGGTTAAACGGTCAGTAATGAAAGTAATGCTTTGTCGTAGCTACAGATTTACTACAGCGTAACTGTCGTGTGGTGTGTGTTTGTAGTAGCTTTTCAACCCAGTATAGATATGGTGGTTAGGTACATAGGGCTAAACTGTGAGCCAGCATGGCGCGTCCCTGGGCTTAGTGGGCTTGTCATTTACTGGCTATGTTCTAAGGGTCAGTGTACGAGTGTGAAACAAATTAATGTGAGCATGTAACATTGCACTCCCCGCCTATACTCGTGGTGTTCCGATTTCCGGCCCATGACCGTTAGGATAGGCCAGGTCTGTAGTGCCGTCTGTGCCGGTGCCGCGGGTCGGTCCATGGCTTCGTGCCCGATCATCCGATAAAACAAGTAGTAGGTGTATGCACAAAGCATGGGCTATGGTCACACTGATGCTTATGAAAGTAAACCATTCACTCCTGTCAGGCTATATCTTCGTGTCTAAATACTTAACCATGCATTTGCAATTTGGGAGGAGGAGATGAGATAGACATGGTGAAGGTTAAACATTTTCTATAAATGTCTCGTGAAGCACATAGGCAAGCTAGTAATCAAAGCTAAATCATAACGGTCACCGCAGAATAAGACAGGAGATAATCTGCGAGATCTGCATAGCAATACAATATATTATTATTTCAGGGCATCACTTTCTGATATCTATACAGCAAGCTGATGACATTAAAACACCCCAATGCCCCACCAACAGATGCTAAGTCCCAATATCCCTGGCTGTGGATTGAGGCAGGTATCTGTATGCTCAGTGTGGCCCTTGGTGGTGTGCTCAGTCTCTGGTGTTCAGTATCCACACCTTGAAGGTTGAGGGCTTGTCTGCCGGGCCTGGTGAGTTGGTGTTGTCGCTTGTGCCTGCGTGCTGCCCCTCCGCCTTCTTTGCTGTGTGCAGGGACCATGGAGATTAGGTCTAGCATGTACCGATGTGGTGTGGTCCTGTGTCCCCGTCGGTCAGGCTTTCATGGGCAGGTGCGTGGGGTCTGCCCTAGATTTGTGGGGATTGCATTCCTCGGGGGGGCGGAAGGTGACAGGCTCCCTGATGCGAGCTAGCAGGGTTGTAGATACCGCCTTTGTAGATGCGGCCTGTGGCTTGCGCTGTGGTTTAGCAGCCTACCTTGGGAGCTCCTCTACGGGCGGAACTGCAGGGTGTGGGCCGGGATCACCCCCACCGGCCCAGAGGGGGGGGAACGGGGCCCTGTCCGCCACTCTGAGGGAGTCCGTCTGGATACCGTCGGGCAGGATAGCGGGGCAGCGGCCGTCCACCCCACTCACCGCCTGAGTAGGCCTCATCCCTTGGGGACGACGTGTATCTCTCCGAGGGACTGAAACAGGTACTGCGAGCCTCTCCGAGGGTCCAGTGCTTCCCCATGTGCCGGCCCACCGCATTTGGTCGTCCAGTAGGACCGAGTATTCCATTTTTCTGGCTTAAAAGGCATAAAATTGTCCGAGCCACTGGGCCATGCGACCAGCCAGCATGGCGGTCAGACCCCGCCCCCGACATCCGGTACTTTAGCCCCCAACATTCCCCCTTCATCAACCCTTATGGTGTCTTTAAAAATATCTACATGCATAGTATTTGCAGTGCTGTGCAAGGAAAAGAAAGGACTTCTTCTTTCAAAAATGTATGGATCAGCTAATTACATTTTTTTTTTTGTAAAATGATTCCCGATTAAAAAGTACAACTTTTGAATGTTGGCATTAAAGTCACTGTTGTTATAACCACGCTTTCCTGTAGTAGCATTAAAAGCACTGGTGTTGTAGATAGGCTGGTAGTGAGGTAGGTAATGTGTGAGTTTATCAAAGAAGGGAAAGATATTTTAAGATTAGAATTTTAGTCACTTTAACCCCTTAACCCCTTAAGGACCAAACTTCTGGAATAAAAGGGAGTCATGCCATGTCACACATGTCATGTGTCCTTAAGGGGTTAAGGACCAAACTTCTGGAATAAAAGGGAATCGTGACATGTCACACATGTCATGTGTCCTTAAGGGGTTAAAGGAGCAATTCAAGCACCATAGCCACTACCCGGTGCCCTCGACCCACTATTGTAAGTAGTCCAACTGTTTTAGAATGGTTTGACTTTTTTCTCTCTGGGGGAGACTCCCCTCCACCACAAGACCGTTATTTTAGCTATTATTATTAAATACCTGATGTCTCTCTATTTTACAAGAAATACATTTTATAATGAAAATAACGAACATTCTTGGGAATTACCGGGTACATCTTATTCTTCAATAAACCCCCCCTCCACAAAACTGAGGACAATAGTAATATCCAAGCTATATGTAATAATTAACAGATCACAAGCCAAAATTAGGAGCTTAGTTTACAGGATTTACATAGAAATTAGAGCAAGGAGGCAGATATAGTCTATTAAGTATCCATTTATATCCATTCAGGAGTTTCCAGTAAGGATCTGCAGCAAAGATATGATTGTATTTAGAATGAACAGCACAAGCAATCTCCAAACACATACAACACCACAGGGAGCATCCACGCATACACACAGCACACTTTAACGGTCCTGTTCCACAGTTGTTCTCTGGTATCCCACTATGGAGGACAACAGAGACAAATCAATTTATCTAGACCGCCTGCTCTTAAATACTCACGTTTGTGGGACTTGGATCTAGTTTTAAGTTTTTTTCTAGTTTTAGTTTTAAGTTTTCTTTCTGGCCAGGCAATACAGAATTGTCTCTGCGCCAACTTTTGGCAAAACTTACACTTTTGTTATGCTATATTTCTTTCCGATGGGTTGCGGACGTGCAAGCTTTCGACATGGGCAGTTTTTCCTTCACTCCAGAAGGAGTGTTGTTTTCTATCTCGCGTCGGACTAAGACGGACTCCTCTTCTGTCTAATATGCTTTTTTTCAGGTTGTCCCTGTGTGGTGGACACATTACTGCAGTATGTAGAATGTACCGCTCCTCTATGGGCATCTCCATTAGGGAAACCTCTCATTTCATTTGCTAAACCTCATAATCTGGTCATGTCCACCACTCTAGCGCGATGGGTTTGCTGGTTGTTATCTTTAGCGGGTGGAGATTCTTTTTTTGGTGCACACTCGGTTCAGGGTGAAGGCACGTCAAAGGCCTTTTCTGCGTTTTGTGGTCCACAGCCTGGACTAGAGAAAGTACATTCCGTGTCTTTTATCTCCGTCAGGTTTCTCATGCTTCTTTTGCTTTTCTTCCACAACTTAAAAAATGCAAAATATAAAGCCAAATAATTTCCCACCCTTCTTTCACCCCTCCCTGTTTATTTGATTAATTGTTTTTTGCTTCAATAAAGATTTGGATACATTATATGTGTGTTTATTTGGTTATTATGTGATTTTAATTCATATCTCACATATTGAGATTTATGATTATTTTACTTGTTAAGATTACCTTTAATTATGCACAATGAGTCCCCAGCGAGCAACCCAGAAACACCCAGCACGGGGTCCGGAGGCAAAACGTCACGGCACCGAGATTACCACTGCAAGAGACTCTCCCCCGGAGCCGCCTCGCGGAGTGGGCTGACAGCCACCAATGGACAATATAATATCGGACATTGGTCCCTTGAGAGGCTCCCAAAATCTTGCCTGCATCCACTAACCTGTCATACACCCAGCGGTACACTTAAGTATTTTAAGCACTAACCCTGCACAGCATGACACCCTAACTCACTAACACAGGCTATTGTTCATTCATGCATTCATCGCGATATACCTTGCAATCACTGCCAATCCTGTACATTACATTGTGTCTCATTGTGTACATTACATTGTGCCAACACATAAGTTAAACGGAGCCTTACTCACTATATCATGGTAGCCAGTGCTTCTTGATATACCAACCATCAGGGATAACATGCTACCCACTTCACTTACCTTACACATGTTTAGCGTTTAGAATGTGTAGCGATATCATCTTATGCTGTTGGCAAGCCCTAGCATTTAGAATGTGTAGCGATATCATCTTATGCTGTTGGCAAGCCCTAGCATTGTTAATTATTACTGGTCTTTGTCTTTTTTATTTCCTACAGCATAGCATATATAAGAGTAGCGTAACCTGTATATTCATCACACAAAGCCCAGATATTATTATATTGCAAAACAGAGTACCACACTACAACAACTACTCTAGCAAAGTTAATTTATCTAAATTAAACGTGGATCACCCCACCTCATGCCAACGTTTTTGCTGTTTAAAGGAACACTATAGTCACCTAAATTACTTTAGCTAAATAAAGCAGTTTTAGTGTATAGATCATTCCCCTGCAATTTCACTGCTCAATTCAATGTCATTTAGGAGTTAAATCACTTTGTTTCTGTTGCAGCCCTGGCCACACCTCCCCTGGCTATGATTGACAGAGCCTGCATGAAAAAAAAAACTGGTTTCACTTTCAAACAGATGTAATTTACCTTAAATAATTGTATCTCAATCTCTAAATTGAACTTTAATCACATACAGGAGGCTCTTGCAGGGTCTAGCAAGCTATTAACATAGCAGGGGATAAGTAAATCTTAATTAAACAGAACTTGCAATAAAGAAAGCCTAAATAGGGCTCTCTTTACAGGAAGTGTTTATGGAAGGCTGTGCAAGTCACATGCAGGGAGGTGTGACTAGGGTTCATAAACAAAGGGATTTAACTCCTAAATAGCAGAGGATTGAGCAGTAAGGCTGCAGGGGCATGTTCTATATACCAAAACTGCTTCATTAAGCTAAAGTTGTTCAGGTGACTATAGTGTCCCTTTAACCAAACTTGTTTTACTTATAAAAGTGTGCAATCTCTCCTGCCACTGTCGAACCTAAGTACACCTTCAACACACTGTTGTGGTGTATATCGATACCATGTAATTAACTGCACAACAAAAATAAAGAATTAAAAAAAAAAAAGATTACCTTTAATTAAAATGTGAATATATATTAATGTATATAACAAACAGTTCACTTCCAAGTCCCTTTCACATCTTTTTGTTTTTCGTTTCAGTTTGATTCACCTTCATCGATCAATACATGGGATTGTCTTCGCACTCTACGAAAACCCTCCATTCGGGATTCGGATTATTTACAGTCTGAATTGTCATTGTTATTGTTATTGTTGTTGTTTATTGTATTTTAAGGATGTATTTCTTGTTGTATCGCATCAAAGAAAGAGAAAGAGCTGAAGGGGTAGGGACCTTTTATACCCTGTTGTAATTTGTTTTTTCTCTCTAAACTTTATTGTTAAATGTGGGCTGCTGGAGTTTAGTAAAGAGAGTTTAATGCAAAATATTTGTCTCCTGTCCTTAATAAAATTAAAATTATGGGTACACTGCGTTAGCATAATCTACAACTTTTATTTTATTTAAAATTTCAAGTTACTTTTTATTTTTATCTTATTTTTATTTTCTGTAAAATGTTTTTGATGTTTATATTGGTAATTTTGTAAAAAAATACCTTGGACAAACTCAATTAAATTATTAGTTAAAAAAAAACAGGAAAAAAACCCAAAAACAAATAGACTTTAGACTCTAGCCAGGTAGCCTGTTTGCAGGAACCTGTTTGAAGGTAGCACTAGAGGGTTAATGTCTTCATTATAGATACAAAGATAAGGCTACTGTGTCTATGGAAACATCAAATACAGTCTATGAGAAAGCAATAGGGAGAACAGAACAAACTAAGATTACTAAAGCAAATATCACATCAATACACAGCTAAAAAAGACACTTAGGAAATGGGGATAACACACGATATCACTCTTGACGTATTATGACGTATGAGGAAATCCAGAAGGGTTGGGTTTACTTTAGAATGGACTGGGTGGAAGTCTCTTATGCAATTGTACAGATAACCTAAAGGGACACTATCGGCAGCTAGACCACTTAATCTCTGAAGTGATCTGGGTGTAATGTCCCTGTCATTTGAGTCCTGCAGCTACAAACATTGCAGTTTCAGAGAAACTGCAATATTTACAATGCAGGGTTAAGCCACTATCAGACAGCCACTAGAAGCGCTTCCTGACCTTTCATGGAGTTTGACATTGAATCAATGCTTTCCTATGGTTAAGGCCTAATGTGCTCACCGCACATGCACATTAGTTTCCTCTTATTGGTTGACGTTAGAGACTGGGTAGCCTTCCATACAAAATTCAGAGTTTAAAGGGATTCTATAGTGCCAGGAAAACAAAGTCGTTTTCCTGGCACTATAGGTCCTTACAGTGCCCCCTTCCCTTGCGCCCCCCCCCCCCGACCGGGGCGTTGAAGAGGTTAAAACCCCTTCTGTCACTTACCTGGATCCAACGCCAATGTCCCTTAGCGCTGGGTCATTCTCTGCCCATGCTCTTCTACCGCTCAGCAATGGCCGTGTTTGCATTAGGATTTCCCCATAGGAAAGCATTATTCAATGCTTTCTTACGGGGGAAAATATAAAACTGGTCCGGTAACTGACGTCCAGCGTCAGATACCGGACCAAAGGTCCGTTTCAAACCAAGAAGCTAACCCTCAGAAGCTGCAATAATTATTACCACTGCAGGGTTAAGGGACATGGGACATTGCACCCAGACCACTTTAATGAGCTGATGTGGTCTGGGTGCCTACAGTGTCCCTTTAATTAATAACCACATCAGTAGTTTTAAAATCTATTACATAATTATAGAATGATATCTCTATAAAATGATAATGCTGCTTTATGGAGAATTTAGTACAAATACACTGAACAAAATTATAAACGCAACACTTTTGTTTTTGCCCCCATTTTTCATGAGCTGAACTCATTAAGCATGTTCGGGATGCTCTGGATCGGCTTATACGACAGCGTGTTCCAGGTCCTGCCAATATCCAGCAACTTCGCACAGCCATTGAAGAGGAGTGGACCAACATTCCACAGGCCACAATCAACAACCTGATTAATTCTATGTGAAGGAGATGTGTTGCACTGCGTGAGGCAAATGGTGGTCACACCAGATACTGACTGGTTTTTGGACCCCCCAGACCCATCCGGTCTCTCCCAATACAGTAAAACACATTTTAGAGTGGCCTTTTATTGTGGCCCGCCTAAGGCACACCTGTGCAATAATCATGCTGTTTAATCAGCATCTTGATATGCCACGGCTGTGAGGTGAATGGATTATCTCGACAAAGGAGAGGTGCTCACTAACACAAATTTAGACAGATTTGTGAACAATATTTGAGAGAAATATGCCTTTTGTGTACATAGAAAAAGTCTTAGAGTTCAGCTCATGAAAAAAGTGTTGCGTTTATAATTCTGTTCAGTATATAACGTAACCATCTAGGTATGGCAAAAATAATTTAATAGTGACACCTAATGGAGACCAATGGAATCAAATGCCAATAATATAAATTAACATACACTATATTGGTTCCTCTTCAAATGTACAGTTTGTTTAAGATATTTTGGCATGACATTTTCAATTCCCTTGTGAACATTACAAAATACCAGGGATAACTTTTAATCTCCAAATTTAGCAAGGTAAAGTATTCTGTGGATCAGATAATTCTGAATTAGAAAATAAATTAAGGATGATGTCCACTAAAATTAGAAAACAACAAGATAGGTAGCAGTACCTATATAGCAAACGAATACCGTTGGAATATATACATCTTTTTACTTCTCTTTATTCAATTTTCTCATAAATAAAAATATATATATACAAAATAATAATTGCAAGTGACCTTTTATCTTCTATATAACAGTAATTTCTATACTTGTACCTCTTTTCTTTTCTTTTCTTTTCCATTTTCATTCCTTTTTTCTTATACATTTCCTTCCGTTTTTTACCCTTTATCTTTCAGAATGATAAAGTATAGAGTATAAATCGTTATAGTGTTACCAATAAATTACCAATTTTCATTACATACACACACTTAAAGTCACCTAACTATCCCCTGAGAGAGTCACAAATACAAATCTATTTATTAACCTTATCTGATTGTAGTTATACATGCTTCTAGAGGGATTCTCATTTTTTTGCCAAAATTGCCAGGTGGGCAGGTGCTCTTTCTCTTTGTTCTATTTTTTGGCAGCTCTTTTCCATTTTGCATTGCCAGATGATTTGCTCGATTAATCCCTCCAGTTTAAGATTGTTACTTGGTTTCCAGTTTTTTTGCATTCATTAGTTTAACTGCAGTTAGTATATGTAAAATTATAGAAAGGGTATCTTTCCGAGTATTATTATACTTTACCTTGCTAAATTTAAATTTAAATGTAGCAGGGTCAGTTCTGGGCTTCTTTCTAGTTTCTTATTGCTTATATCTTCTATAAATGTGAACACATCTTCCCACAGCTTCCTTATTAATGGACAACACCACATATGCATCATACTTCCTTTGCTCAGGCACTGAGTGAAGTGGTGTTTTGGAGACAGGCTCGGGTACTGAGCATAGTGGTGTTGTGGAGACAGGCTCAGGCAGGCACCCAGTATAGTGGTGTTGTGGAGACAAGCTCAGGCACCGAGTGTAGTGGTGTTGTGGAGACAGGCTCAGGCACTGAGTGTTGTGGTGTTGTGGAGACAGGCTCAGGCACTGAGTGTAGTGGTGTTATGGAGATAGGCTCAGGCACTGAGTGTAGTGGTGTTATGGAGACAGGCTCAGGCACTGAGTGTAGTGGTGTTATGGAGACAGGCTCAGGCACAGAGTGTAGTGGTGTTGTGGAGACAGGCTCAGGCACAGAGTGTAGTGGTGTTGTGGAGACAGGCTCAGGCACCGAGGGTAGTGGTGCTGTGAAGACAGGCTCAGGCACCGAATGTAGTGGTATTATGGAGACCGGCTTGGAGACTATGGTGAGGCCTGATAGAAAGCAGTTGTTGTTGGGGGATTCTATCATAAGAGGTGTGGAGCTGGACCATAGTGGTCTTGTGAATTGTCTTCCTGGCGCTACTGCTCACAGAGACAGGAGACATATTTGGAATATTGTTAAGCGAGCAAAGCAGGAAGGATAATTGGATGTACTTCTCCATCTGGGGACAAATGACTTGGCTTGCAATGAGGTTTCAGAGGTAAAGGAGGATTTTTGTCTTTTTGCCAATGATATACTGCAGGTTGCTTCCACACTTTCATTCTCTGAAGTTCTGCGTGTGCATAACACTCAGAACAACAGGCGGATGGGCATTAGGGACTTTAACTTGTGGCTTGGTGAATGGTGAATGGTGCCAGGAGCCATGGGTGTGCGCAGCCTATTGCATTAGGGTGTGCACCCTAAAGCACAAACACATGCCGCGTGTCTATGTATGAATGTATGCAGGGGCGTTTTAGTCGCAAGGCAAACAAGGCATTTGCCTTGGGTGGCATTTTCCAGGGGGCGGCAAAAAACGCCGCCCCCAAATGCCCAAGGCAAATGCGTTGATAGCCTTGCGGCTAACAAGGCTGCCGGTCGGGCTGATGGGCTGGGCGGGCGGCTGGCGAGGGAGCTCTTCCTCTGAGAGCTCTGCTCAGCTCCCTCGCGCGCCACCTGCAGAGTGAGGGTGGGAGCCGGAATATGACGTCATCTTCCGGCTCCCAGCCTCACTCTGCGGCGCGCAAGAGAGCTGAGCAGAGCGCTCAGAGGAAGAGCTCCCTCGCCAGCGCACAGCAGCCTGCATGCCCGGCCGGCAGCCACTGGACCACCAGGGAGAAAGAGACCCCCCAGCATTCCCAAAGGTAAGGAGGCTGGGGGGTAGGTTAAATTTAAAAAAATCTATATATATGTTAGTGTGTGTGTGTGTCTGTGTCTGTGTCTGACTTTGTGTGTGTGTGTTTGTTAGTGTGTGTGTGTCTGACATTGTGTGTGTGTGTCTGTTAGTGAGTGTGTGTGTGTGTCTGTTAGTGAGTGTGTGTGTGTGTGTCTGCTAGTGTGTATGTGTGTGTCTGCTAGTGAGTGTGTATGTGTGTGTCTGCTAGTGAGTGTGTATGTGTGTGTCTGCTAGTGAGTGTGTATGTGTCTGACTGTGTGAGTGTGTGTGTCTGTTAGCTAGTGTATGCGTATCTGTCAGTGAATGTGTGTGTGTGTGTATTTAGAAGGCGGGACGGGGGGGAAGGGTTGGGTGGGGGTGGCGCAGGACGGGGGGGGGAAGAGAGGGGCGCCTGAGTTTTGTCCTGCCTAGGGCAGCACAAAACCAGGATACACCACTGAATGTATGTATGTATTTATATATATATATATATATATATATACACACACACACTCAAACATACACTGCTGTGTGTGTGTGCTGTTAGTGTGCTGTGTGAGGATGGTGTGAGGGTGCTGTGTGTGTAAGGGTGCTGTGTGTGTGTGTGTAAGGGTGCTGTTATTGTTATGTGTTTGTAAGGGGGCTGGTAGTGTGCTATGTGGGCGAGGGTGTGTGTGTTTGTGAGGGTGCTGCTAGTGTGCTGTGTGTGAGGGTGCTGTTTGTGTGCTGTGTGTGTGAGGGTGCTGTTTGCTCCCTTCTTACCTTATATAGGGAGGAGGGATCCTTGCTGCCATGTTGCATCCCTGGTGGTCCAGTGGAGAGTGAACTCTAGCCTATGGGCAAAATTAATATCTCGCAAGAGGAACCCGGCGCACGCCTATGTCTGGAGCAAGGATTTGGCTTCATTTCTCATGGAAGCTCTGTTTGGAATGGAAATAAAATATACAAAAAAGATGGTTTGCATCTTTCTCAAAAGGGAACAAATGTTCTCAGTGAACAGTTCAGAGGTTTTGCTAGGATGCATTTAAACTAGTAGTGGGGAGGGGGACAAAAGGGTGATAAAACATCAATCCAATTGCCCCCCAAAACAAGAACAGAAGGTGCCTGTAGCAAGCAGGGCCATCTTTGGCGCAGGGCAAACGGGGCAGCTGCCCGGGCCCAGTTGCTCCTGGGGGGCCCCAGAGCAGCTGCCCCGTGCGCCCCGCGATTTGAGCAGCCCCCTGTACCTGGCGGTGCAGCTGCACAGAGCCGCACCAGGTCGCCAACTAAGGAGGCCCCCTGGGTGGCCCATGCACTAAGGGCCACCCGGTAAGCATGAGTGAGCAGGGGCCTGGTCGGGCGCTGTGACGCTTAAACAGCGTGACCGGCCCCTTCCTGTACTGGCTGGGAGGAAGTGAGTGCCGCGCGTCACTTCCTCCCACCGGTGATAATAGCCGCGCGGGAGAAGAAAGGCAGGAGGAGGGGAGTTCCAGAGGAGAACTCCCATCTGCCTCAGCCTGCCACTGGACCCCAGGGAAACCAACCTCCAAAAAAAGGTAAGAACCTGGAGAGTGGCTAAATGTATGTGTGTCAGTAGTATGTCTGTGTGTGTCAGTATGTTTGTGTGTGTATGTCAGTATGTCTGTGTGTGTATGTCAGTGTCTGTGTGTGTGTGTGTGTATGTCAGTGTCTGTGTGTGTGTGTGTGTGTCAGTATGTCTGTGTGTGTGTGTTTATCAGTATGTGTGTGTGTCAGTATGTTTGTGTGTGTGTGTGTATGTCAGTATGTCAGTGTGTGTGGGTATGTCAGTATGTCTGTGTGTGTGTGTGTGTCAGAATGTCTGTGTGTGTCAATACATCTGTCAGTGTATGTGTCTGTGTGTGTTTCAGTATATCTGTCAGTGTATGTGTCTGTGTGTATGTATGTGTGTGTGTCAGTATGTCTGCCAGTATGTATTTGTGTGTCAGTGTATGTATCTGCAAATGTTTTAATATATCTGTCTGTGTGTGTGTATGTGTCAGTAGGTCTGTCACTGTGATTGGAGGTTGGGTGTAATTGGGGGGTGGAGTGGGAAGGGGCAGGGCCTAGGGGGCCCAAGAAAATGCTTTGCCCAGGGTCCTATTCATATTATAGACGGCCCTGGTAGCAAGTGTGTTAAAAAATGATAAGCTTAGAGTCATGTCTACAAATGCTCGCAGTTTGGGGAATAAGATCTATGAACTTGTGGCAATAATGGCAACTGATAGTGTAGATTTAGTCGCTGTTACTGAGACATGGTATAATGAGAAAAATGACTGGGACATAGCAATACCAGGGTACTCTTTATATTGAAAAGACAGGGAAGGCAAGTAAGGGGGATGACTGGCCCTCTTTGTGAAAGATAGCATAAAGCCTAGCCTAATAAAAGTTAGTAAAAATTCTAACATGACTCCATTTTGGTACTAATAATACAAGTATTGGCCTAATATGGTTATTGTATTGGATACCTCTTCACTATTCAAACAAAAAACAAATGCAAACCATATGCTTTATATAAAGCCTATATTAAAGGGACACTATAGTCACCTGAACAACTTCCGCTTAATGAGGTTGTTCAGGTGAAAACAATAGCTCCCTGCAGCCTTTCTCATGTAAACACTGTATTGTCTGAGAAAAAATACAGTGTTTACCTTGGAAGCTAGGAACACCTCCAGTTGCAGTCACTCAGACGGCCACCAGAGGGACTTCCGAGTTCAGGCCTGCCTAATTCGCATTCATCACGTTTGACGTCTTCACGCTTGAGTGAATACATCAAACGTGATCTCAGGAAACAGGATGCACTGTGAACGCGCCTCCTATGTCCTGTAGTTAACCCCGGAGCCTGTCAGCAATCAGAGCTGACAGTGTGGGGAGATAAGATCTGCACACACAGTGGTCATGGCTTACAGGCTAACAGGCAGAAGACCAGAGACAGAGAAGGATCCAAACTGTTAGTAAACTTATTTTGTGAGTGAAGTGAAGAGAGTGAGAGAGTGTGGGTGAGTAAGTGAGTAAGTGAGTGAGTGTGGGTGAGAGAGTGAATGAGTGTGAGTGAGTCAGTGAGTCAGTGAGTGAGTGAGTGTGGGTGAGTGAGAGAGAGAAATAGATAGATAAACAGATAGATAGAAATAGATGGATAGATATAGAGAAAGATAGATATAGACAAATAGAGGTAGATAGAAAGAGATAGATAGATAAATAGAGATAGAATTAGATAGATATATAGATAGATAAATAGAGATAGATACATAAAATTAGATAGATAGACAAACAGAAAGACAGACAGACAGACAGATAGATAGATAGAAAGATAGAAATAGATGGATAGGTAGAATTAGATAGATAGAAATAAATAGATAGAAATAGATATATAGATGGATTGATAGCAATAGATAGTAATAGATAGAAAAAGATAGATGGTGTGTGTGTATGTTTAACGATATTTATTTTCAATGTGTGTGTTTGTATACTATATACTTTGGGCTGGAGGGTTGCCGTTGGAGGGGGCGGGCATAGATAGCGAGCTGAGCTGTCAGTCAACTCAGCTCGCGAATGCGCGTACCGCGCACATGCGTGGTAGAGCGCTCAGTGTTCATTCATAGAGAAGCGTCTGATTGAGCCCTGCTACTTCGTCATTTTGACAAAAAAGGGGGTGCGGCCTGCCGAGGATCTCGGTGCAGCAACGGAGGTAAGTTTTATCTAAAATAAGGAAAATAAGGAAATATTTTTTATTAGGGGGAATTTAATATAAAAGCAAGACAGACGGCTAGGGGACCTGTCTTTCTTGCTTTTATATGTTGACTATGTGATCCTTTAATCAAATACAATGTCTCAGTGAACAATACACAAAAGGCAAATATCACTTTCAACACGTCACATGTAGATACATTTAGATTATCAATCTTCTTTTTTTTTTTATGTTCACCGAATGCAACATATAACCTACCAGTGATCAGTTATCTACAGTTTATTTACTTTCTGTGTCCTTCCTATGTAACACTTGGATGGGAGCCATGTTCTGATGAAATCGCTCTCTGCAGTTTCACTAGGCAGCCTGCAAACTCTTCCTACAAAGCTAGAATTGCATGAATGAAAGCTGCCACCTTATTGGATGCTACGATTTTTTTTTTATTTGCAAGGCACACCCTCCACCCCCTCCTTACCATTGTTACTGTTGCTATGCTAGAATATAATTTCTCAGCCGACCAACCCGGAATGTAACAAATACCTCAATACTAAATGACAGAGTTCTAGCTAAGCCCTCAGTGAATACTTTTCAAACAGCCTACGTTGTACCACTCCTTCTAGAATGTAAGCTCATTGAGCAGGGCCTTCCACCTCACTGTTCCTGTACATCCAGTTGTCTGGTTACAATTACATGTCTGTTAGTCCACCCATTATACAGCGCTACGGAATCTGATGGCGCTATATAAATAATAAAATAATAATAATAATGTTGGCCTAAAGTTTGCAATTCCTTGGCCAGTTCCAGAATTTTTTTTGTTAAAAATGTTGCAGTTAGTAAAGCATTTTAAACATACAGACTTATTTGGTGCAAGTATAGTTTATATTATAGATTTTTGTAATAATATATTTTTTCTTGAACATTTATTTAATTCAATGCAAATGCAATCTTACATTTTCACATTTTTTTTTTTTTGCAAAAAACTATATGTATCTGTCTGTTTTAATCTCTCACCATACACCTATTTTTAGCACATTTATATTGATGAACATACACACACATTATGGTGAGTTATGTAATAAGCTCACTACATGAGTTCATACATAAGGATATATCCACTAAATTGTGAGTTGCTGTAATAATTTTAAAGTTTTCTTTCTTCTAAGCGACTGATTAAATGTGAGAAGGTGATGTAGGGAAGCAGCGCCTTTAGTAATGTCTTCAAATCCAATTGAGTATAGGGTGATGTGAAATGATAGGAAGACAATTAAACATAATATAGTGCAGTATTTTCATTGCTGGTGATATTGGATGAAAAGGAAGAAATACACTTACAATTTTCTGGAGCTTAAAATCAGCTCCAGATGTATTAGCTTGAACCGTATGATCCCCGTCTACGGATATGCTGGTATAGGTCCTGGTGCTCTGTTAGGAGATATCCTCAGGCCTGTCAGTGGTCTGATTATTATTAAACTGATTATTGAACTGAGTAGACTGATTAAAGCCTACATTTTGCAGGATGAGTTGTCAGCTGAACACATACTGCTGTTTAGCAGTTAGACAACAAATTACTATAACAATCAAGTTATTTTCCTGACTACATTCCTCCTCTTTCTTAATGCAATGATACCAAACACTGTCACTGTTGGTGTTTGGCATCTTTCTTTCTTTCTTCTATAGCCTTCAGTCTGGTGGTAGTTCACAAAAATTAGCGGTACCATGATTCCTCACGACTGCCCTGGAGAGACAAACTAGGGGCATACTCGTATTGAAATTTGGGTGACATTTTTTTTTCTTCAATTGTTTATGTAGGCCTTGCCTTGCATATAGTGGAGGTGATAACGGTGTCTGAGAGAAGGCGACCATTCCTACCTGCATCCTTCTTATGGTTCTTCTTATGATTGACCTCCGAGCACTCAGCTATCATGTTGCTTTACCCGAGTTTGGCTCCCCTTTTCCAAACAGAACTCCTACCTATTCATGATGGGTCTGTCCGTCATCTTTGCCCATAGATCATGTATCTCCCAAGATTGGGAGGTAAGAGTGCGCAATCCCATCTGCAAAATGCCAGCCTCAAATCTATTGATATATATGTTCACATTTATTGTTTCCATGTATGTTCACTCACAATAGATTATTTGAAGGTGCTAACATAGAGTTTGCTGTTAGTGTTAGTTGGGTTTCAATTAAATCATTTACACATCTCCGAACTCCAGCATCCCAAAAAGCGAGGGAGCAGGTAAAGGGGACTGGTGGAGCTATGTCTGCACAAACACGTCAACAGGCAATAAAAGGGTTAAAATCTGCTATGATGAATCATAAGACTAACAAAAGTGTACATTGCAAGTATGGCATGTACTTAGATTTGCACATGACCTAATATTCTCCCCCTCCCCCTGCCCTTTATTAGAGACCCCACCTAGTAATGCCCCTAGATAAATATAGGAACTATGAATGGCTGCATGCTTATATCATGCTCTTTGTACGAACCTTTTCATGCTGTTTGTTAATATTTGTCAATATTTGGTTGTTAATTAATAATACTCCCCCTAGACCTCCCCTTATTGTGCTTTGTCTTAATAGCTTTGTTCTGCGACTGAAGTGACTCCTTTGTGTGGTCTCTCATTGAGTGTCCCATGTAATTGGGGCGCGGTACGATCTGGATAGAAGTATAAGACCATGGCAGTTGAGGTCTGCTGATCACCTAGGAGCAGTTCCACCAGGCAACTAGGTAGGGATGGCGGGAGAGGACCTGAAAACTGTGACTGTTCCACCAAAATCGGGACAGTTTGAGTCCTGCATTTAGCTTGCCTTCTTCTTTTCTAAAAGACACAGGTCTTATTCTTAATAAAGCATGCTTTATTTGAATCTCCCAATGTAGTAATGACTATCTCTGTTGGAAATCTAGTTTATGCATTTTCTGTAAAGCAAATTTCCTGCTAGAAACATTAGATATGATTTTTCTATGCCTTACACACAATCAAATGTTATCTACAGCTGGTCAACATTAAACAACATCGATACATGACGTTTGCATAACATGTAAAAACCAATACTCAGTAAACCTTGAAATCAACCAAGAAATGTATCGTTAGCAAAAGTGTAGCAAAGGTTTATCTACTAAACAACAAAATGTAGTAAATTTAAATTTGAGGAAAAAAAGGCTTAGTTTGGCAATTTTTCAGATCAGCTATTTTAGCCTAACTTTTGCCATTTGGGTTTCACTTAGTTGCAATTTGGATTTTAAAGGGATCCTATAGTGCCAGGAAAACAAACCCATTTTCCTGGCACTATAGGCTCTTGGAGAGCCCCCTCCCTCGGTGCTGACGGGATTAAAACTTCTTCAACCACTTACCTTTAGACAGCGCCGGGCTCCCTCGGTGCTCGTGACCTCTGCTCCCTCGCCAACGTCAGCTCCTGAGAGGAGCCAAATGCGTATTCAAACCCGGCCATAGGAAAGCATTACTCAATGCTTTCCTACGGGGGTCTTATATGAAGCTGGACTCCGTGAGGACGTCCAGTGTCAGATAAGTGCGACTTACTCAGTGTAAATCGCGGAAGCGGCTTCTAGTGGCTGTCAAGGAGACAGCCACTAGAGGCTGGATTAACCCTGCCATGTAATCATAGCAGTTACTCTGAAACTGCTATGATTACAGCTGCAGGGTTAAAACTAGTGTGACCTGGCACCCAGACGGTGACACGTCATGATTCCCTTTTATTCCAGAAGTTTGGTCCTTAAGGGGTTAATAGAGAAACCTGGATTTCTTTTTTTCATTTTGGCATTTTTGGTCTAAAATGTGAAATTCCCAGAAGCTCACACTTTAATGAATAACTCTGTTTGTGCATTAATTTGGCTTTGGTTCCTCTGACTAATTTACCAATGATGGATTCATGCTGTAAGGATAAATCAGTTGCCTTGTCTGTACATCCCCGTAGAACCCTGTGGCATTTGAAAAAAATATCAGTGATCACTGGTGTAAGATAGAAGACATAGCATTGTGTCTGTGTTCCACAATGAACCGGTGCAGAGCAAAAAATGAAACTGAACAAAGCCTGCACCAATGAAAGGAGGTCGTTATGCTGTCCAACCAGGAGCTGTGCAAAGCAGGCAATGAGAAACATGCTTACAAATGCATTTGAGATTGATTTGATGCTTTGCCTGCTCGTTCAGTGTTGGAGAGAGCAAGCTGCAGCTGTCTGGTTTGCTCGTGGTTGCTTGTCCGCACATTGCTGGTAATTCAAAAGTCACATTTTTCTCTAGTTGGTTTCATAGTTGTTTTTTAAAATATCTGTTTTGATCTACACATTTTATTCTATATGCTAGAGCTTAGAACACTGAGAATTTGAGCTAATTATTTTATATAATTTGAATGACCACGAGTATCTGATGCCTCCTAAACACACAGACAAACACACACACACACGTATGTTGTTAACAGGAATAACTGACATAATTCTTCAGCAGCCTTAAATACATACAATTTGTTGGTATTAAGTATTGAAAGCAATCAAATTAAGTAGTAAGGGAGTTGTTTAGTGCAAAAAACAACCAGGTGACATATGGATGCCTGAATACAATGTTTTTTTCTCTTAAAGCAAAACAGTTGATACCGTTGTCACCCCAATAAAGTGACTATATCAGCCTTCCCTACTCTGTTATTACAAACTACCTGGTTTTAGCCAGACAGCTGTACGTATTGTGTATTGTATTTATTGTATTATATCCCCACAATCCAGGTTGGGTGAAATTGGCATTGATCATGTGGAAGTGCCATCTTTATGGCTGGGGACAGGGCAGTCTCCTGGCTACACAAAGTGCCATGGGTTATACCACATTATTCCTGAATGGTTTGACATTAAATTGATGGACAGCACAAAATCACTCAAGTCCAGCAGTGTGAACTGTATTGGTTATGTTGCATAGGGTGTCCCTTTAAGTGAAATTAGAACTATAGCCATTCTGGGGAAAATGCTAATATTGGATCAATCAAAAGAAATTGATTTCTATGGCAAATGGTATAAATAAAGATGGATCCAATTTTTCCTTAATAAATCTGGTTTTAATATTGTGCATACATTACATTTTAATATAGTATAATAATAACTACGCGTAACATTTTTTTTTAATATATATTTTTTTTAACGTTTCTTATAACAGATTGAGTTTCAAGATGTGTGGTATCTGGGCCCTGTTTGGCAGCGATGAGTGCCTTTCTGTTCAATGTCTCAGTGCTATGAAAATTGCCCACCGGGGACCTGACGCATTTCGATTTGAAAATGTCAATGGGTTTACCAATTGCTGCTTTGGATTCCATCGATTAGCAATCGTAGATCAATTATATGGCATGCAGCCTCTCCGTGTCAAGAAATTCCCTTATTTGTGGCTCTGTTATAATGGTGAAATTTATAATTACAAGCAGGTAACAGTTATTTTTCACAAAGTGTAACACTTTAGTTTCTATAAATCTGAAGAATGTAGAATTCATGTTTATAGGCCACATTCATTTTTTGGGTAAGCAGATATTTGGATTATTTTGCAATGTCGGATATATTGGCATACAATTTAGGAATACACTGTAGCATGGCTTTAATAATGGCCAACAAGGACTCATTTGTAATGTAGCTCTAAGCCGGTGTTATTACTAAAAGACAGTGGAAATTTGTGGCCAATAGATAATGTTCCCACCTCCAGGTCCATTTTTAGCTTTCTACCACTATTAACATTTCTAACTTGTCAGAATAAAAAATTGATCCAACATTCCCGTAGTAGGTTAGAATATGCAAAAAAACAGGAAAATGGAGAGCGAATGACTAATCTTTAGAATAGTCAGGCTCAACTTATTCTGAGTGTATAATATGAAATTATGATCAAGAAGAAGCTATAATCAAGTGAGCCAGAAACACACAATAACTGAAAAAATATCCAGGTACAGGGGTCAGGGTTATCAAATAGCAAGGTTAGGCCAAACAGAGTAAATCACAATATAGTAGATAAAGCACACAATAAACAGACCAACATCATATTGAGGATTTAGGGGTAAACTTAGTTGTTATTAGGCTGTACTGGATGAACAGGTATGCCAATTTGTGGTAAATTTGTGTCAACAGCATTCTGGTAGAAATCTGGAAACTTATAAAATAATTTTTTGTTATGTAAAATACAGCGCTGTACGAAGTTCTTGGTGCTGCTTTCCACCCCCTCCCCCCCCCCCCGCCCCCCACCCGACTTCATAGCAGCTGAAGTGTGGTCCAATCAAAGGCTTGGACCAAGAGGCCTTTGATTTGATAATTTAGTCAGTCTAGAGCGCATGCAAGAGCTCTGAACCGCCAAGTGGAGAGGGCGCAAGGAGGGAGTCTAAAAAACCTGAAAGGAAGGGAAACGGGGGTGGGAGGACTGCAGGCAGTTAGAGAGGTCTGTCACTAGGATGCAATGCATGTTGACAACAGGTGTAAAATATGCACCCAATTGACACTAAGCAGCCCGGAACAGCTCCTGTAAGAGTGTGTAACTAGCCCCCAGCTTAAAGGTGCTAATAATTCTGATTGCACAGTTTTACAATCTGAAATGCTGCACAGGCAGATTCATTGATTCACGGGCATTTAAAAAATCAGAAGTGATAATGGACGTTGGAGTAACCCTTTAACTTGGAATTTTCACTTTGTGTCTAGGTGAGGCAGATTTTATATTTTTGGGGGATATATTTTTATATTTTGTTGGATAACAGCAGCTGGTAACATTTTGCATTTAGAATGGGAACATGTTGGTAAGTAGCAATTATCACCTCCCGTTATTCTCTGAGAGAGCTGTGAAACTCTTCTGTCAGATGGGAATTATAAGTCGCATTTGGTAAAATGTTCTAGTTTAGAAGCAACTGCTACTTGTTAATGTAAGAGCTATCTATTTTAGCATTCAGAGACTTGTTGGTAAAACCTAATTGTCAGAAATTCAAACTGGATTTTAGACCATACTAGCCAACATGGATGTATAACTAACTATAAATTCACGTTCTATTCACTTTTAATTCTTGACAATTCTTCCCACTTGAGTAAATAACCATGTAAAGGCAACATTGGAAATAAGCCCCAATTTAAATTTAAATCAATATAATAAAATACAATTAAAACATTGGTTCTAAATATTTGTACTTTTAATCTTTCAATGTTTATATCCTTTGCAATGTGGTTTGAACGGTTGCCATATTAAAGGTTTATTGAGTTAATCATTTTGAAATACCATCATTTGTTTCTCTGCTAGCCCCATAAACTATAAGCTATGATTTAACTTTAATCCTAGATGTTAATATATTTTGCTGACCATCATGCTATTTTCACTTCAAGCACAAAGATTCCTGTTCAGAGAGTACCCTGTAACGCTTCTTGCTGTGAGTGGCTTATAACTGCAACAATTTAAAGTTGCTGCTGTAGGTATAAGCTTGCCACCCCTATTCTCCTATATCCACCTCCCACATGTCACAGGAGTAATTTCTGGTTCCTCTTTTAATTAAATAATGAGATCTGGTTAACTTGTGGCTGTGGAGTGTTTTCGTTTTGCAAGGCAAAGCCTAGCTGTAGTTCCTGTTTACCGTAGTGTTATCATTTAAAGAGGGACTGTCACTTCTCTGTGATTAACACCTATGAAACATACATTGGAAATCACCTATAACTTGTGTTAAAGGGACACTCCGGGCACCAATACAACTAGATTTTAGCTGATTTTTTTTCCATGCTCAAATCTATAGAGTTTTTGCTCAAAGCAAAACAAAACAAAACAAAACAAAACATATTTTGCAGAATTCGCAGAAAATGCCAGAAAGACTTCCTTATCAAAAGTATGCACACCTTCTTAGCCCCAACAGAACTGAGTGAGCTGCTTTTAATTTACAACCTGCTTGTAGACAGTCAGAGAAACTGCACACATATAGTGATAACCTAACTCTATGTCTCCCTGGGTGTCCTCTTAAAGGATAGGATTGTTGAACATCTAAAAACACATGGATTTCAAGATCAGAGACAACATGGGGTTGCTTCAGGGAGATCATGCCAAACTAATCTTATTGATTTTTTTTGATTGGGTAACTAAAATTATAGATCAGGGTGGTGCAGTAGACATTGCTTACCTCGATTTCAGTAAGGCTTTTGACACTGTTGCACATGGAAGGCTTATCAACAAACTAGAATCTTTGAGTTTGAATTCCAATATTGTTGAATGGGTAAGGCAGTGGCTGAGTGACAGGCAACAGAGGGTTGTAGTCAATGGAGTATATTCGAAGCTTGGGCTTGTCACCAGTGGGGTACCTCAGGGATCTGTACTTGGACCCATTCTCTTTAATATTTTTATTAGTGATATTGCAGAAGGTCTTGATGGTAAGGTGTGTCTTTTTGCGGATGATACTAAGATATGTAACAGGGTTGATGTTCCAGGAGGGATAAGCCAAATGGAAAATGATTTAGGTAAACTAGAAAAATGGTCAGAGTTGTGGCAACTGACATTTAATGTGGATAAGTGCAAGATAATGCATCTTGGACGTAAAAACCCAAGGGCAGAGTACAGCATATTTGATAGAGTCCTAACCTCAACATCTGAGGAAAGGGATTTAGGGGTGATTATTTCTGATGACTTAAAGGTAGGCAGACAATGTAATAGAGCAGCAGGAAATGCTAGCAGAATGCTTGGTTGTATAGGGAGAGGTATTAGCAGTAGAAAGAGGGAAGTGCTCATGCCATTGTACAGAACACTGGTGAGACCTCACTTGGAGTACTGTACACAGTACTGGAGACCCTATCTTCAGAAGGATATTGATACCTTAGAGAGAGTTCAAAGAAGGGCTACTAAACTGGTTCATGGATTGCAGGATAAAACTTACCAGGAAAGGTTAAAGGATCTTAACATGTATAGCATGGAGGAAAGACGAGACAGGGGGGATATGATAGAAACATTTAAATACATAAAGAGAATCAACACAGTAAAGGAGGAGACTATATTTAAAAGAAGACAAACTACCACAACAAGAGGACATAGTCTTAAATTAGAGGGACAAAGGTTTAAAAATAATATCAGGAAGTATTACTTTACTGAGAGGGTAGTGGATGCATGGAATATCCTTCCAGCTGAAGTGGTAGAGGTTAACACAGTAAAGGAGTTTAAACATGCGTGGGATAGGCATAAGGCTATCCTAACTATAAGATAAGGCCAGGGACTAATGAAAGTATTTAGAAAACTGGGCAGACTAGATGGGCCGAATGGTTCTTATCTGCCGTCACATTCTATGTTTCTATGTTTCTATGTTTCTCTCCTTCTAATGCAGGTTGTTCTGTAATTAGGGATTATTCTAGCCCTAGTGACTGAATAATCTAAATTTTATTAACGACAGGAGGCGAATATTAGCTTTATCTTTCTTTACTGAAACCTCCCAGCAGCAAAGAAATAGTTAACAGTAGTATAAAAATTCAACCAATCAGAGTGTATATCAGTACTATATGGCATTATGGAGCTCCTCCCAATTCCTCTTTCTTGCTGTAGCCGACAGTATTGAGTATCAACCATGTAAACTGGAAACTGAAACTTGAAACTGGAGCTGTGGACTAAGTTGTGGTCCTGATGCATTCAACCATGTAAACCTTGAATGGGTTGGTGAAACCATATGTTACAAGTAAGCGGAAGGATTCTTCCCACTAAAGGAGGAAAAAAGAAAATCGTGAGAGTATAGGTTCTCATACTAGTTGATTGCAGATTTAGCACGTAACGTAGATATTGACAGATAATTTCAATGCATTTCCTAGCAATGTTGTGACGTATATGAATTTAATGTTGGAATGGTGAAATGTAAACCTGACGGTTGACAGATGATGAATGGATGTGTGTGAGACATCTCGATTAGGAGGAGATAGTAACTTACCTCAGGGTGGGTCGAACTTGTGCTGGAGAGAAGGGTGGGAAAATATTCGCCTCCTGTCGTTTATAAAATTTAGATTATTCAGTCACTAGGGCTAGAATAATCCCTAATTTTATGGCAAGACAGGAGGCTTCATATTTGCTGTTTTAACGCTCTTGTATAATGGACAATGCGGCGTGTGGCCTAGGTTTGAAGTAGAATGTCCGAAAAGTGGATTCTCTGGACCAGTCTGCCGACGATAAGATGTCTGAGAGAGAGCTACCTGCATGAAAGGCTGAGGATGCGGCTGCTCCTCTGACTGAGTGCGCCCCAAAGGAGGGGTCGATGTTAGCTTGGGTTAGTATCCATCTGATCCACCGTGCAATTGTGGGGTTGGATACTGGTTTATGTGGCTTGACATAGAACACTAGAAGGGGTCCTGTAGGGGGGCGTAGAGTGGTTGTGGCAGCTATATAGTGCTTTAAGCAGAGCGCCACACAGAGTGACTGTCTACTGGGAAAGTAGGGGTAGAATACAGAGGCAGAGTTGGTCTTAGTTCGCCTAGTAATGCGGAAGGTAACGCCTTCCGGCGAGAAAACTATAGCATGGAAGTCGAAAGCTCTAATGTCGGAGACCCTGCGGAGGGATACTAAGCATAGGAGTAAGGCTAGTTTGGCAGAGAGTTGACGTAAGGTCAAGTTCTCATTAGAGGGCCAAGATTCTAAGAAGGAAAATACCTGTGCGACATCCCAGAAATTGGAGTATTTGGGGAGAGGGGGTCTGGCTAGCCTGATCCCACGTAATAGTCTACAGACTGAGGGGTGTTTTCCTATTGATGCGTTTTCAATAGGATTGTGAGCCGCGGATATGGCTGATCTAAAGACATTAATTGATCTATAGGACTTGCCTTGATCGAATAAGGTAGACAGGAAATTAAGGATAATTGTCAAAGGAGCTGAAAAGGGATCGGTGTCCCTTTCCAGACACCAGCCGGCCCATGCTCGCCATGCAGTGAGATAAGCTCGTCTAGTGCCTGGGGCCCAGGAGTCCCATAGGAGCGCCTGAGCTGTCTCCGAAAGTCCTGAGACATTCCAGGATCCCCTGAAACGGTCCAGGCTACAAGTTGGAGCCGTCCTTGGAGGGCGAGAGGGTGACAATGTCCCGCTGGGTTCGTGAGAATGTCGGGGGACCGGGGTAGTAGGATCGGACAATTCGCTGACATTTCTAACAGGGTTGGGAACCAAGTCTGGGCTCTCCATAACGGGGTGACAATGACTATTGTCACTACTAGGGCTTTGACCCGGTAGAGGGTGCGTTGGATCATGGAGAAAGGCGGGAACGCATAGGCTCCTGTCTCCGGCCAAGGGTGTAGAAAGGCATCGACTGCCTAGGATTGGGGGTCTGGAAGCCAGCTGATAAAGGCTTCGGTCTGGCGATTCAGTCGTGATGCGAACAAGTCCAGAGTAAGAGGCCCGCGAAGACAGAGAATTTGGTAGAACAAGCGGGAGTCCAGTTGCCAGTCGCTCACATCTCTCCAATGGCGAGAGAACCAGTCTGCGACTAAGTTGTCCGTGCCTGGAAGGTATTCCGCCTTGATGGATAAATTCCGTTCTAGGCAGAACTGATAGAGATCCTTGGTAAGGTCTGATAGTAGTTTGGACCGGGAACCTCCTAGCCGATTCACATAATGCACTGCAGAGACGTTGTCCATGCGCAGTACTAGTGAACAATTGAAACAATCTTTTGCGAAGCTGCGAATCGCAAAAGATCCTGCAATCAATTCTAGGCAATTGATGTGTAGGTCTCGTTCTGAGGGGGACCATAGGCCCCCGGTAGACTTGTCGGCGCACGTGGCGCCCCATCCCAGGAGGCTGGCATCGGATTCCAGAATGAAATCCGGTTGCGATCCGAAAATGGCATTGCCATTCCAGGCTTCCATGTTGTGAAGCCACCAGTGGAGTTCTATGCGAACTTCGTCTGTCAGGGAAATGTACTGATCATAGGAAGTGGAGCAGTGTAGATAGTGTGTTTTGAGCCGTTGCATGGCTCGGTAGTGTAAGGGTCCCGGGTAAATGGCCTGGATAGAGGCGGACAATAGGCCTATGGTATGGGCCAGATCGCGTAGGCGAATCTGGCGGGCTGACAGTAGTTTGCGAATTTCTTTCTTTATAGATTTTACCTTTGTGGAGGGGAGTTGTAGGATCGCTTGTACGGAGTCTATTAGGAATCCGAGGAATTGGACCTTTTGAGAAGGTTCGAGGGACGATTTTTGAAAATTGATCACAAACCCTAGGTTCTGGAGCAAGGCTGTCGTCATATTCGTGTGTTTGTGCAAGAGGTGTGGATCCTGGGCCATTATCAGGATGTCGTCCAAATATATGATGGACCGAATCCCTTGAGATCGGAGTAGCGCCATTACTGGTTTCATCAGTTTGGGGAAACACCATGGTGCGGAGCAAAGGCCGAACGGGAGGCATGTAAATTGCCAGATTTCGTCCTGCCAGAGAAATTGGAGGAAGGCTCGGTGATTGCGAGCAATAGGGACTGTGAGATATGCGTCTTTGAGATCTAATCTGGAGAACCAATCTCCCACGCAAAGGAGGTCCCTGAGAAGATGGATGCCTTCCATCTTGAATTGACGGTACCTGACGGATCGGTTCAGATCCTTCAAATTGATGATTGGGCGCAGGTCTCCAGTTTTTTTGTGGACTAGAAATATGTTGCTGATAAATGTTTGAGGAAAGGGGGATTTCTCTATCGCCCCTTTCTGTAAGAGTTTGTGCAATTCTGTTTGCAGTGTCAGATTGTCTGATGTGGACATCAGTAGAGGTGTAGGAGGTGTGTCCTGGAAGGGAGTGTTGAGAAAGTCTATAGTGAACCCTTGGACTGTGTGTAGGACCCATAGGTCTTGTGACAGTAACTCCCACTGTGGGAAAAAAGGGTTAGTCTGCCTGCAATAGGTGTGTTTAAAAAAGGAAGGTTGATTATCTTGAGCAGTTCGCCCGCGTAGGGAGGCAGAACCACGTCCCCGGATGGATCCTCTGTTATTGAATAACTGTCTGTGATATGGTCGGGGTTGTCCCGATGTAGGAAATTGGCATTCCATGAAATCTTTGTTTGTCACATATCAGTTTTCTTAACAATCGAATCAAGTATCTTGCAGTTTAACTTATGTTTATTCAAACATAACAATTATCATCCATCTGGTAATAACATATGTCTTTAACAGTCTTTGTCCAATACAGAGAGCAATGTTCCAGTTGTTATCCATTTTTGATGTTAAAGGTATTGGCCACGAATTCTAAACTACAATCAGTTTTATGGGTTTAAAATTCAGTTACAGAGGGGAGTATACATAAGATTGCCTTACTTTAAAATAAGTGGCTATCTTAGAAAAAGGGGTGTGACTTAGCATCATTTGAAATCTATGATTAAAGCCATACGTTATAGTTTTGGCGGTAAGCTACACAAAGGAGTTATATATGCATAGTAAATGAATAGATGCCTTTAGAAATATGAGCCATGATAATACAGAGGGAGACTGGCTAGCAAAGCTTAGGTCAAAGGTTATTATAAACAGCCCTTCAACATCACTCTTAAAGTGAACCAGATGTGGTCTCCATTCCTATACAATGAAAGTCTGTAATACTCTATAGGCCAAGGTATGGCTTCTCAATTTCAGTGTTCTTGAAGCAATCCGAATAAAACTTATAATATTTCTATCAACACATTAAATACATTTAAAGTACATAAAAATATTTTTCAAGCCCCTCTGTGATGCTTTTATGTAAATATAATGCATCATAATTTACTTATACCAATTATTTATGGGATTTTAATTTTGTTTTCTGATATTGATCTAAGTATCAGTTTACAAGGAAAGGCCTTTTAACACAGCCATTTCCAGTTGTCTGTATTGCCTTTTACACTCCAAGAGGGAGAAGCAAGACATTTTAACCCTTTCATTTCTGAACTCCTAAGAACAAAATTCTTGTTACAATTACCTTTACATTTTTCACTAATTCATTAATTTACCTTGGGCATTGATTTTACCTAACATTAATAATAACGGTATCATAGTTATTATGCTGTGCAATTGTATACAGTTTACATTAACCAGAAAACACAATCGGTTTGATTAAGTCCATGAAATACTGTCCTCTCCAATCGAATCCACAAGCACAGTCTCTTTGAAAGTCCATAATGTCCTTTGAAAGTCCAAACAATTTGTCCTTTTATTTAAAATCATACAGGTTTTTGTCCATGTAAAACAGTATTAGTTCTGTAATGAAAAACAGATGGCAGTTTACTATTCTTATACATTAGTAAATGTCTTATACATTAGTAAATTTCTTATACCTTAGTACATTTCTTATACCTTAGTACATTTATTTTACATTGATCACTAAGCACAAGAATTGATTTATTACATTTTGTACCAATGTTTGCTTTTTAACCCTGTAACACAGTTTGTCCTAATTTTTATTCTTAGACCAACATAAGGACCATAAGGACCTTCCCAACTTGCTTTTCATAGACCTGGTGTTTTAAAGGATTTTACCATTGCCTTGTAACCTGGCATAAAAATATCTGCATAATTTCCCTGTGTTACTTCTTTATATTTATTTAATTTATTTATATATCGCCATCAGATTCCGTAGCGCTGTACAACTTTAACACATAGTTTACCATAAGGGACGACATTTGAAGTAGCAAACTTCAAATCTAACAATAGATGTTCCTGTAATACTTTCAACTATTCAGCATGTTCTGCTGTAACTTTGAATGTACTTGGAACAAAAGGTTCATTAGGGAAAGTGATTACATAGTTCTACATGTCACTAACTCATGAGGTGACACTTGAGTTTGGATTTGCAGGAATATACATTAATACTCCTGGTAAATATGTTAACCAATTACTCTTATCTTAAAGCATTTTTATTTCTATTTTATTTTATTTATTTTAATTTAGAAATTAATTTATATAGAGTACCATGGTATTTTTGCCAAAGGAACTCTCTGCAATTTTGGTTTCTAGTATTTAGGTCTTGGATTAAATTGAGCACATATGAGACACTTCTGCAACATATTTATACACTTTTTGTTTTAAATTAGGATGATACAATTTATTTTGCAGGACCTTAAACAGTTGTCCTGTACCCAAATGCCCTGTGTGCGATGATTGAATACAATCAGCCCTTGTAATAAGCCACTAGGTACAAATGTTTGTGTTTCATTGTGTTTAACCCTGTACATGCCAGTTTCAGTATCTAGATCCATTCTTTTTATACTGAAAGCTACATCTTCCATTCTCTATCTGATCTTATAGGGTATTTGTTATTTGTCTTTTACTAACAGTTGCACTCATTACATTTTTCAAGTATTACAACTCCTCATACAAAGTTTCCTTTGATTCCTGATCTACAAGTCTGTTTCACAACAAGTTAAACCTTTATTTTCTGCCTAATTAAACAGATCTGCCAGAATACCTGCATGTTTTAAAGCTTTATCCTGAGAATCTACCATTCCTCTTTTCTCCATATTGGGAGGGGAAGTGTTAAAGCTTTAACTACATAACTGCTGTCACTGATTATATTCACTGGGTCATATACTGTTATTTCTAGAACTTTCTTTACAGACTCTAACTCCGCTTTCTGAGCAGACATATGGCGTGGCAGTCTATCTTTGCAATTCTTTTGTTTAATCGTCATATATGGCATAACCTGTGTGATGTGATCCATCAACATAAAATCTCGTCCCTCCACATACAAACTAGAAATCCCTTGTATTGTTTGCTTCTCAAAAGGAGATCTGGATTATATTCCATTTCCTTCTGACATCAAATCAGGAATAGCATATCTTTTACTGGTTTCTACCCTGGGTGGTTTATCTTGTAACTTCAATATTCAATGAGCTACCCTCTGGCTATATACTCCTAACTCAGAACAATTTTGTAACAGTTTTAGATATTTGGGGGGTTTGTAAATTTATCTGTCCAAATCCTGCCTTGTGTTGTGTTGCTTCTAAAGCCCATCATACAGCCATGAGCTGTTTTACACAGGAAAACATTCCTCTTTCCACTGGATACATAATTTTAGAAAAATATCCCAGTATTCATAACGATTCATACTACCTTTGCATTAAACTGCTATTAATGAAGAGACACCTGCATAACATTGAATAATATATGGTACTGTTTCAATGGGAGCAGCTAGCACAGGCGCTTGTGTGAGAGCATCTTTTAACAGATTTAACTCTTTTCAAATTCCCCTGTCCAGATGATCTTATCTTTTATATTTTAGCATATTGCATAAGGGTTTTGCTATCCCTGCCAGATCATATATAAATTCTCTGCTAACATTTATCAAGCTTAAACATTTCTGTAGATGATACACTGTCATTGGCCTTGGCAATTGCTGCAATGCTTTAACCCTTGCTGTACATGGCGTTTTACATTCTGGATCTATATTAACTCCTAGGAAAGTAAATCTTTCCTTCAAGATCTGCACTTTGAATGTGTTCAGTTTTAACCCATTATCTGCCAGTGTTTGACAATTATCACACAGTATCTGCTCATGCTCTTCCCTTGTTACTGTTTGAACTTAACAGATCATCAATATATTGCAAAATCTTATTCTCATACCCCAGGGGTTCCAATACTTGAGCCATTGCTTTATGAAAGTAAGCTGGTGAGGCGTGGAAGCCCTGTAGCAACACCTGGAACAGATATTGATGATTTTTAAAGGTAAAAGCATAGCGATACTAGCTATCTGGATTGAATGGTATAGAAAAGAACACATTGACTATATCCAATACAGAAAGTACTTAACATTAGCATCTATTTGCGCCATGATATCTGATGAGATTTACTTATTCACCACATACGTGTCTACAATTAAACCATAAGTGCCATTGGCTTGATTATTAGCCAAATGGTGACTTACATTTGGAATTACCCACTCTCAACACTCCTTGAGATACTAATGCTTTTATCACCTGATTCACACCTTCTTCTTTTTCTTTGGGATCTTATATTGTTTAACTGCAGGGGGGGGTCTAGAACTACGATAACAACTTGCAAATTCACTATCCCACAATCTTGTTTAGACTTAGAGCACACTGTGGGGGATTTTACTTTAAGATATGGTACAACCTCATCATCTTGTTGTATAGAAGGTGACACTTCACTCTGTTTTACAGTTATATCATGACTAAACTATCTTAAATTATTAGGTTTAACCACTCAAACAGTTTTGCTCTCACCTAAAGCTTGCCATAAAACCAAATTTAATAAATCCACATACAACTTTTTTTCATTGATAACATCCATTCCCATAATAATAGTACAGTGGGAGGAGAGGTGCAACTATAAATCACCAAAAGATTTTTCCTCCTTCAAACTCAACGTCATTATGAGTGGATGGAATTGCATGTGCATGTGTTCCATTAAAAACTTAGAAGGGATTTGTTGATATGCTTAAATTTTTAAAGGCAAGCGTGTTTTATTAGAGTCATTCCTGCTCCTGTTTCTAATAAAACTCTGTTATATTTCCCTCTAGTCTTCCATAAATATATGGTTGACCATCTTTACTTCATTATCAGCAAGATAGATCTGATAATAGCTAGGGGTTACACATCCCTATTTATTGGTGGGTTTAGGCAGATTTCACTTGCTGAACCGTGACTGCCTCCAACCTTTCTTTCAATGGCATTTAACATCAGTATACACTCTTCACATGAATTTGATATGTGAGGGGGGGTTGGTTGAAGATGTATGCTCTGTTTTTACAGCTGCCACTCTCTGTAGATTCTTATGGTCTGGGAAATTCAATTTTCTTTCCCTTTCACTGGGTAAGTTTTTTTTCTTCATATTTAGGACAATATCTCCTAACATGACCTTATTGGTTGCAATTATAGCATACCATAGAATTACTCTAATAAAACCCTATAATATCTATCTTGGGGTGTGGCCAAATAGTTTTTATTACCCTGGTAATTTTGTTAATTTTGTGGTCTTTCCTTAAACCTCACTCTAAAATTACCATATTCAATTAATAACCTCATTTCTCCTTCTACCTTCTTCACTAGACACATTTTTAATAGGGGCCAGTCCTGCTGAAGTATCCCTAGACAAAAGTGTGTCTGTGCAACATTGTAGTTATTCCTGTGTTTTTCCTTTTTAACAATTGCAAGGATTTCATAATTTCCATAGCAGCAAAATCTCTTAATCTAGCTCATTTGGTTACCCTGATATTCTAGAGACATTCACTAACACTCTGCCTATGTTACTCTTTAGACATAGTAGACGGTTTTGTGTCAGTAATCAACTTCCATGCCTTATTCCTTAAATTAGCACAAACATGTATATCATAATTTTCTCCATTTAAATTAATCAAAAATAGAAAATTCAAAACTATTCAAACCAGTTGCACACTGTACAACCATTAGCAATATATTTGGAAACAATTCCTGCAACTAAACTCTGGGCTTTTCACATTCCTTATCCTCCAACACATCAATGAGTTAATTTTTAACCCATTCACTTAATGAGACTGGCAGCCAGATCAAACGACATCTGGTGGCTACCACATCACTAAATTTTCGTTTATTCATTTCACCTTCAAAAACACTCATATTGTAAAAAGGTCCTCTCTGCTCATCATATTTAGACACATTTTTAATCAATCTGGCTAATCTGAGAGTATCCATCTGACCCTTTTCCTTGCACAATTTCCCAATTTTCCTATATCTTTTCTTCTCTTCTGCCCTTTTCACACAACTTCTACTTTAATCCAAATCTTTCAGATTTTTCCACAAATATCTGTAACATTCCCCAGACTAACAATTTTTGCAAATTGTCAAAATTAGTAACAACGTCTAATATTGGACATGTGAGACATTGTTTTATGGGTTCTATTTAACAGATCAGTCTGATTCTTAAGCATTTCTTTCATTAAATTAAAATCTTAATTTCCTTGACATTACTTAATCCTTTCAACAACTGCCGAGAGTCTGAGGTTTTGTTTCAACAAATGTTGCATCCAATGCACTCTCAAAAGAGAGCCATGGGGGGCGATTTCCTTCTTTTAACACTTTTAAGGAGATTTACAGTTTAGCGAGGGGCTAGGTAAATTACTAGACCTTGCAACAACACATATATTTTTCAATTGTTTTTAACAACACATTTCTTTTTTTTGTTTCGAACATAACAATTACTGGTCTTTTTAAGTTGACACCATTCCTTTATAGAATCTTTAGTTTCCAGAAAGCCTTTTGCCAGTAATGCAACTTTTTCTTTCCCTTTTAACCACATTGCTTTGCTCAATACCAGTTAATCTGTCTAACTATTTCAATACACAATAGCGTTTTCAGGATTAACTCTTTTATAGACAGATCCTGTTACATTTGACAGCAGTCTTTTGCTGCCAATCCATAATTAACTAACAGTTAATACAATTTGTTTCAATATACATATGAGCAACTTCTACAGACATGTTAAAGACACATACCCTTGAAGTATTTGATTTCCACAGGTGTGCGCATCATCTGATGGAAGAATACTTTTTGGAATATGTAGTTATTTCTTGCGAATCCTCCGAAATGCCATCTTCGATCTGCAATTCGTCATAACATTTATTTCTTCATAAATAAAGTATGGATAAAAGGATACAGATTGTCATCTCAATTATTATCGTCATATTCTTCCGTCAGTACTGAGCATATTTCCACGTTCAAACGATTTTTCACCCTGCGCAACTCTATTTTCGCATAGTAAAGCTGAATGTTTAAATAAAGGATTTTTGGGATGCCATCCTGCTGTATCAGTCACTTGTGTTTCTCCTGTTTCAAGCCGGGTACTAAAGCTTTTTCTTCAGGGAACAATTTCAACTTTTCTTCAGTGAGTTTCTTGTCTTCTTATTGTAATCTTCTTGTAGCTTGTAGCAGTCATAATTCAGGCTTAAATCAAAAGTTTGCTGTTGGTGCCCGCATTCTCCACCATTAAATGTAGGAAATTGGCATTCCGTGAAATCTTTGTTTGTCACATATCAGTTTTCTTAACAATCGAATCAAGTATCTTGCAGTTTAACTTATGTTTATTCAAACATAACAATTATCATCCATCTGGTAATAACATATGTCTTTAACAGTCTTTGTCCAATACAGAGAGCAATGTTCCAGTTGTTATCCATTTTTGATGTTAAAGGTATTGGCCACGAATTCTAAACTACAATCAGTTTTATGGGTTTAAAATTCAGTTACAGAGGGGAGTATACATAAGATTGCCTTACTTTAAAATAAGTGGCTCTTAGAAAAAGGGGTGTGACTTAGCATCATTTGAAATCTATGATTAAAGCCATACGTTATAGTTTTGGCGGTAAGCTACACAAAGGAGTTATATATGCATAGTAAATGAATAGATGCCTTTAGAAATATGAGCCATGGTAATACAGAGGGAGACTGGCTAGCAAAGCTTAGGTCAAAGGTTATTATAAACAGCCCTTCAACATCACTCTTAAAGTGAACCAGATGTGGTCTCCATTCCTATACAATGAAAGTCTGTAATACTCTATAGGCCAAGGTATGGCTTCTCAATTTCAGTGTTCTTGAAGCAATCCGAATAAAACTTATAATATTTCTATCAACACATTAAATACATTTAAAGTACATAAAAATATTTTTCACCCGATTGCCAATAGTTCTCTGTTGGGCGAGGCCTGTAGCCTGTGAAGGCAGCTCTGCTGTTCGTTCGGCCTCTAAAACGTCCAGCTCTCCCAGAAAAATGGGTTGACTGGGAGCGAAAAACCCTGCGTAGGGATGATTGGGCCTTATTTAATGTGGTAAATACAGCCACATGTTTGGAGAGATCCTTCATAAATGAGTCTCCAAATAATAATCCATTGGCCTCTGGCCCCAGTTCTCGGGAGCTCAGATCGGCTAGTTTAGCATCTAGCTTGTATAGTGCCGCCCTGCGCCTCTCAGTGGACATAGCCACATTTGCATTGCCCAGGAGGCATAAGGCTCTCTGGGCCCATTCTCTAACAGTATTGGGGTCGAATTCCCCACTGGTTAAGGCTTCGTCAGCCAGAATGAAGATTTGGACAATTGGGCCAGATATGTCCAAAAGTTTATCTTGGGCTGTCTTGAGGCCCTGTTCAATTCCTTTACGAGGGTCCTTCCCCGTCTTAGTGAGGAAGGTTACAAGTAACGGGTCGAACTCTGGTGTGAGAGCTACTTTATTTGGGATGGTAGGTCGATGGCACTCGGCTCTGAGTTTCGCCCTGATCTCTTTATCAAGTGGTTTGCGTAACCACATTTTACAGAAGTTAGCGATGTGGTCCGGTGGGGACCATTCGGCTGATCGTGGATGCCTGATGATTCTGGGATCAAAAAAGGGGGCACCCGAAGCATCCAGGAGGATGTCTGAGTCGGTTCCTTTCTGCGTTGTTTTAGTGTCAATGTCTTTTGGAATAAGGAAGGTCTCCTTGACAAATTCCGATGGGGTATCCCCTAGCGCATTCACCGAGGGGTCCTCATCGGAATAGCCAAGGTAATAGTCCTCAACTCTATCGCCCGTGTGGAGTGCAGAGCCCTCTAAGGGATCGGAGGTTACGTGGGCGGAGTGGGATACAGACATTTTCAGGGATTTGGCAGGAGCCTTGCCCTTGCCAGCAGTCCTACTATCCCCTTTCCAGGGGCGCTTGCGTGTGGTTTCTTGGTCTGAGGGCTGAGAGTCCTCGGAATCAGAGGGCAAGCGAGTGGTGGGGTTGACTTCGGTAGAAGTCCTATCTTGGAAGGCTGCTAACGCCTTGGGGATAGACTCGGCAATAGTAGAGACCAGCCAGGCTCTAAGTTCTTGTGAGATTGCTGGTTCGGTAGTATCAGACATGGTTGTCTTGGACAAATATAACCAGTAGTCAAATATTAGGGAATATCAGGTAAAATGGGGGTCACCCAACAGTTACAAGTTTAGATTGGGGGTCACCCAAGTTATTAGCCCAATAAATGAGTAAGGGCGGCACAATAATAAATAGTGGGGTTACCACTAACATACACAAGTGGGTTGTACCACTGTAATAATGGTAGGTGGATTTCACCACTAAAGTAATTAGACAGGTTATGTCTTTAATATGGAGTGATGTATCACTTTAAATACCTGAGTACTAAACGTGGGGGGTCACCCCTGAATGGCGGTGTTATGACACCTGAATGCTTGTCGAAGTGGGGGTCACCCACAAGAAAACTCAAATACAGAGTAAATTATAAGGTGGGGGTCACCCACAGAGGCCACTTTATTAATAATATTATTGCTGGTATCTTGTTAATTCGCAACCTGTAAGGAGAAAATTAACCTAAGTGAAAAAACTGTAAAGGGTATTGGCACTTTAAAAGTGCTAGAAAAAAATAAATAAATAAACCTTGTACTTACCGGATCCGGCGGTAGAGGGTGCAAGCGCGCCGCAGAGACGAACAGACCGCGCAGAAGATGGCCGCGGATAACAGAAGGCGGGAAGGAGTGCGTCTGGTAAGTATGCAGACGCGGGAAGGGGGGAGCCGGGAAAAGGCGCGAAAAGGTTGAGCCGCGGACCCCTGGGAAATGGAGTCCGCGGCAGTAATTGAACGGGGTGAGAAAAACCAGCCGCGGTTAAAAACAGAGAAAATACCGCGGCTGGGAGGCAAATCAGCTTAATAAATAAATAAATAAATCGCGGTTTTAAAGACACCGCGATTTTAAAGATTAATGCTGGCTAACCAACAGTGGGAAAATAGATAAAAAATAAACTAAGGACAAAGGTCCCTGCTGTATATAAGGAACCAAAGGACATATGTCAAATAAATAGACAATGAAATAAGGAAAAATTAAATCAGATAATATAAGTTCACTCAAAATAGTGTTAAAGGCATACAAATTATAGCACAATAATTGGAATGGACTCACCTGGGAGGCAAGCAGCAAAGAAAATGAATTGGGAGGAGCTCCATAATGCCATATAGTACTGATATACACTCTGATTGGTTGAATTTTTATACTACTGTTAACTATTTCTTTGCTGCTGGGAGGTTTCAGTAAAGAAAGATAAAGCTAATATGAAGCCTCCTGTCTTGCCATAAAATTCAGATCATTCAGTATTCTCAGTGACTGAGCTGTGTACATATATTTTTTTTATAAGGAAGTATTTTTTTTTTGGAGTGAAGGGGTGTGGCTAAAGAGGTAGATGTATGGTGCAACATTCTGCAAAACATGTATTAATTGTATGCAAAAGCTGTAAAGATTTACGCATGCAAAATAATACAGCATATTAATGAGACCAAAACTTATCAAATGCATTAAAGTAGTATTGGTGGCCAGAGTGTGCCTTTAACTGTTTTTTCACAAATTGCTCTGTTTTCTCTTTAATATATATTACAAATGTAGCAAATTATATCATAAAGTTCAGACAAGGCAACACCCAAGCAAACATTGCACATTAAGAGAAAAAAAGTGGAAACATTTTTTCTATTTCTCCTTTTTTTCTGCATACTTTCTCTATACCGACTGCCTGGTGCAAGGGGCAGAGCTTATAGCAATTGGTTGACAGGGAGCTGAGATTTTTTTCATATCATACAAATGCATGTTTGTTACAGGAACACTATAGGGTCAGGAATACAAACATGTATGGCTGACACTATGGTACTGAAGTTGCTGTTTAGGTCATTCCAATCACAATATAAAGGTGTTTGTACTCATCTTTTTTTCTCACTCCTTACCTTGCCCCGCCTCCATGGCTGAGATCATCATATGTTACGATCTCAGCCAATCCAATGCTCTCCCATAAGAGAGCTTTGGGAGGCTATTGCGCATGCGTGGCAAAATGCTGTGCTGCGCTAATATGCAGCTCCTCATAAAGATGCCATGAATTAATGCATTATTATAGGGAGCGTTCACACTGTGCAGCACTGGACTAAGAAGCACCTCTAGTGACCGTCTGAGTGACTGCCGCTAGAGGTGTAAATACTGCCTTTTCTTTTAATTTATTATATTAAATACATGAATAAAGAAACATATAAAATAAATAAACATAATATTATGAATCCTCAGAAGTGACAGGTGCTCTTAACACAGCAGTTAAATCTGTGCCCCATTAACTCCCTAAAAATGTCTATGGGGGATCGTTCTGCCCACTCCTGTACTCATGGTTAAAAAAAACATCCATATTACAGTATTAAGAGGAAATTGAAAAGATAATTCAAAGTTCATGATGATAATAAAAGTAGTTTTATCCTAAAAAGAAAAATTCACTATTATTTTCTTTATCAGTTACAAAAGCATTTTGAATTTGAATACCAAACATTGGTGGACGGTGAGGTTATTCTTCATCTCTTTGATAAATTTGGAATTGAGAAAACCACAGCTTTACTGGACGGTGTGTTTGCTTTTGTTCTTCTGGACACAGCGAATAGAAAAGTCTATATTGGACGTGATACATATGGTGTCAGACCACTCTTTAAACTCCTTACAGATGATGGATTCTTGGCAGTTTGCTCTGAAGCAAAAGGTACAAGGTTACATGAACGCATGAGTCAGTGATGAAAGTAAGAATGGTACTGTACTTGCAAGATAGCTAAGCTGTTTAATGCACCGGCTCTATTACCTGTCCTGTAGTAATGTTTTAACATCAGTATTGACTTGGGCTTTTATCCTTCTGCAGTGGTTAAAATGATTGTGACCGAGATGGGTAATCATTTATTCCCTGGATGTACTGTAGTTAAAGGAACACGCCATGCACCATAACCACTTCAGGTCACTGTAGTGGTTATAGTGCAAGGAGTGCCCTGGCACCCTCCTAGAATAATATGTCAAGCTGCCTAAAGTAAAAAAGAGAGTAAGGGCTGCACTCAACGCAAGAGAACAGGGCGATATATATTAATATATTATATTATCATTTAATATTAAGAAACAAATGACACTCCCACACAAAAAAAGATAATCCCTCCCTGGACCTGAGAGGGGACTAATTACAAGTTATAAACTCCTCCTCTATGCCGGAGAGATATTCGAGTCAGGAACTGAACTAAAATTATCTCCAGGCACAGAAAAACATACAATATTACAAAACCCCTAAAATACCTTTAAAACTCATACAAACTCCACAAAAGTTACACCCCTGATAGCTCAGATCTGGGTGACCAACATATCCAAAAATCACCCAGATCAGTTCAGGAGTTCGGAATTTTCATGGAAGTCATAATTTTGACCGACCGTGCACATGGTCCTATGCCCAAAACAGTTCCATGAAACAGTCTGTCTATTACAGGTTTCCCTGCAGGGCCCATAGTCTGTGGGCAGGGGGTTGGCAAGCAGGCTTAGCATGCCCCTTGTATTAGATACATGATTTAAGTTTGTAAATAATATTACATTATTACATAATTTATTACATTATCATGCAACATATCTTTTTTTTTTTTTATACCAGGTCTTATTAACCTAAAACATTCCATGACCTCATGTCCAGAGGTTGACCCATTTCTACCGGGTCATTGTGAAATTTTTGATTTAAAACTAAATGGAAAAGTTGCTTCAGTGGAAATCGTAAAGTTTCACAGCTGCAAACAAGTACCTAAGCATGCGGAGTATGACTCCCTTGGAAAACTGCAATCAGGTAATGTAATTATTTGTCTACGCACTTCTATGTATTATGACTCATTACAAAAAAGGCAGGGTTCTGTAAACTAAGTGGAAGACTTCTGGTGCTTTTACAATACGTTTTTGAACCGATAAGAAAAAATATAAACTACTAAAAGCTATATTAGGTAAAAATAACACTGACAGGTCTATTCACAAAAGACAGAATGACCCCGTACTGATCGAGGCGATAGCATTTCATATGAGGGCATTCGGACTGCAAAGTCCAGACATTGTTCACACAATTTTAACTGTGTTTGGATTTTGCAATAGGGCCTCTGAAAGAGTCAGAGTTTGGTCGGGATTTCAGCAAGACTGAACGTTGCCGGGTAGCTGAAATCTGGACAGATGGTTAAAATTTCGGATTGGATTTAAAAAAAAAAAAAAACTTTTTGGGGGCATGGCCTGAGCCTTGATGTGAACAGACGTGCTGACCTGCAGCTCCCGGGCTGATGGGGTGCCAACAGCTGATACACAGCATCTTTCAGAGATATTACCACTCCTGGAGAAGGGTAACCTTCTCACCCACGTGGCATCCAAATCTGGCAAAAAAATGAAGCTTAAAGCATCTCTCTGGGTTTCCTCTATATCACCAACGCTACAGAGGGCCCAAGATGGCAACCAGAGCCCTTTTTCTCCAACCGCAGGCTCAGAGGTGAGCGATGCTCGATGCTAAACCCGACGCCGGCAACAGATCAATCAGTTTGCAGCATGCTAGGGGAATTCCAGACCTCACTGCAAGCCAACTTTGATCAACTAGCCAGGGATATTAAGGCTGAAGTTCAAGCGATTGGTGACCGCAGAAGAGCTGATAGAAGCACACAACACGCTGGCGGTCGCTTACACCGCCATAGATCAAAAGCTCCAGGCCCTTGAGGACAAAGTGGCAGATCACGAAGATTGGAAACAGCAACATAATATTTGTTTGCTTATGTAAGGCAAATGTTTCAGGAGCTACTCTCGGGAACCTCTTCCAGGGACCTGCTCTTGGACCGCACTCACCGCCTGCCAAAGCACCTACCTCCTATGGTCCCCAGAGATGTCATCCCGAAAGTGCATTACTTTGCCACTAAAGAGAGCATCATGAAGGCCTCTCGGCCCTCAGGGGCCTTGTCAGGAAGCCATGCTGATCTAAAGCTTTTCATAGACCTATCAGCACATACCATGCTGAAACGCATGGCCTTTGCTCTGATTAACCAGATACAACGCAGAGAAGGAGTCCCTTACAAATGGGCCTTCCCAGTAAAGCTTCTGATCAAGCAAAATGAAGTGGACAAGATTGTCACTACACCAGAAGATAGATGCAAACTTCTCTGCCTCTTGAGCCAGGATGTGGAAGCTAAGGATCTGCACAAGTCGCAGCGGAAGGTACCACAAGATTGGCAGAAAGTGGCGACTTCAAAGGGACAATACTTGGGACAGTGCCAAAGGCTTGAAGACACTTCACCACACTA
This sequence comes from Pelobates fuscus, assembly GCF_036172605.1. Classification (NCBI taxonomy): domain Eukaryota; kingdom Metazoa; phylum Chordata; class Amphibia; order Anura; family Pelobatidae; genus Pelobates; species Pelobates fuscus. The sequence goes on from NC_086320.1 coordinate 335,839,736, forward strand.
CAGGTATATGGGGTGGGAAGAAGCGTTGGACTAAGTGTGTAAATCCACCATTTACCTTTTAGTGGACAAAATAATAACACCCCCCTCTCACCCCCACGGTCAGTTACACGCTGACATCTTTTTTCTGTTGTGCTTTTGGTCCTGGGATCAGGACTCAATTAAACGGTCATATGTATATAGTTACGCATTTTTATGTTTAATCTTTTGTTTTTCAGTTTTATGCACAGGGCTATGTCTAAACAAGTATCAGGGCCTGTTAGGGCAGAGAAGGAGGTGTCTGCATCTAGCATTTAAGGCCACACCTCCTACACAAACTCCAAAAACCTTAAACACACACCTTGGTAATACCAATTGAATAAGAGGACTCAAAACTCCCCCACCACACAGCAGAGGTCCACAAATATATCAATAATGCAGAGACACCGACTTCTGTACCTGCCCATGAACTTTGATGATTTTGGAGCGATGGGAATAGTGGAGACAAGGGAGGAGGGACCAATGGAGGTCTGGTGGAGCAGGGCAAAGGGGACATTGGGGCAAGGGACAGTGAGTTATCCACAACATGTTTTTTGGGTCTTGGAGAGAACGCGACCTTGCATCTGGTAACTAAAAATGGAGAATCTGAAAATCCTATTACTCAACACTAAAGGGCTAAACTCCCCTCACAAGCGCAGACTAACCCTGGCAGAAGTGCACAAATTACATGCACATATTGCATTTTACCAAGAGACCTACTTTAAATAGGGTGTGAGACCAACATTTTATTCACCTTTACACCCACTCGACTATCATTTGTGCTTCAAAACAAAAAAATAGAGTGGTTTCTATTTTAATTAGTAAACAGGTGGTATTCTCACTGGTTCAGAAAAAGAGGGATAAAGAAGGATGGCGTCCTGCTGCAATGTCATATAAATAACGCCACGTACACCCTAGTCAAGTGGTCCGCACGAGAACGGGACAATGGTTTTATCTAACCTTTTTGCATTGATAGAGTAACACAAATTTGGTGATGCTATAATTGGTGGAGACACCAACTTCTCCTCGACCATAACAGAGTCTCCTCCTCCACACAAGCGATGGGCATACCGATTGCTCGGAAGCAGAAATCCCTCTTGCAAAAACTCTCACATATCCTAAACTCACATCATTTTTGTGACCCATAGCAAATCTTTCATCCCACAGAGGTGGACTATTCTTTCCACTCTCACATACATAATACATATACAAGGATTGACAGCTTCCGCATACACACAAATTTAGTCCCCAAATCTACAGAAACTGACATAGGCCAATTTAAAAAGACACCTGAAGTCTCACTAGAATCTATGTGGCCAGCCCATAAGGCCTTCATGCAGGGCTTACTCATTAAGTACACCAGTCATGCCCCCAAAATTAGACTGCAACGTTACCTACATTTTTTTTGAAGAGCTCACTCATGAAAACAAAACGAACCCATCACCAGACACAAACTCTCGACTCCCATTGCTATAATCCCAACTAAGGGAATGGGAATGCTCTAAATCAGCATACTTCTGCATCAGCATCAAATGCAAGTTTTTTTGACAGGGCAGGGGCCACTCCAGCTTCCAAATTAAAAGAATGCCAAAATGAACTTTAGAATTGCCTTCCTATACTCTGCTGAACTTGGAAAAGTAATAAACCCCAAGACAGTAGCAAATGTGTAACTGTATAATCTCCATGTAACGGATACCCTATACTCCGACTAAGTATATCCGCTTTAGTTCTCCCAAGCCTCAAGTGAAGCAGTGATTAAAGCTCTGAGCTACCCAAACATCAGCCATTGCTGGTCAATTTTCGGGCGCTCATGTGGCCGCAATACGGGGTGTTTCGCTTGGCTCTAAGGTAGCGTTTGTTCCCCTTAGTCTCAGGCACCTTCCCTCCAAAAAGTGCTCCTCTCCTGGCGGTTTTCAAAGTGGTCACCTCATGCCAAAAACAGTTCCAGAACGATCGCGGCTAAGTACCGCTGAGGACAATTTGTGGGTTTCTTCACGCAAACGTCCGCCAGGGAGTTAGTCTTCTATTCCATTTGAATGAAGGGAAAGTGCCAAACCAGGGGCACCCAGGGAAAGCTGGTAATGGAGGCTGGGGAAATTTAACTCCCGAACAGGGTCTTTGTATGTGGTCAATAAACCTTGGGCAGGAGGCTTGCTAGCAGGCTCCTCCATGTGTTTGTGACAAACATCCAGGGTAAGGAGTGTTTGTCCTCATATGAGGATGCTGCCCGGGGGCTAGCTCACCCCATCTCCTGAATTCCTCTGCAGACAGGGACGCTGCTGGACCCTTCACTGCTCTTCCTGGTTTGGGATATCCATTTGGGAGAAAAATCCAGCCGCTTCCCACCAATGTAACAGATCCCCTATACTCCGACTGAGTATATCCTCTGTAGTTCTCCCAAACTATAAGTGAAGCAGTGATTAAAGCTCTGAGCTACCCAAACATCAGCCTAGACTTGATGAAGAGTATTATGGGAATCATTTATTCTGGCCAGATGGCCTGCTTTTATACACATCAGGGATACAGTCAAACACGCCCATAACACTCCCACAACATGCCCAGAACACTCCCACAGCACGCCCATGGATTTCTTAATCAGCATTACTGTGCATAAAAACATAACATATTAAAAATACATAAAAACACATGTAAGACATAGAGAACCACCTACAAATATTATATTGTAAGATAGTCCTGATCTGAGCACCCAAGTTCTCCAAATAGCGCTCAGATTCATGCAGTGTAGGGGAAATGTCACTGTGTTAAAGTTCTGACCGGCCGCCCACATGATCTTATGCCCCAAACTGTTCCAGGGCGTTTGGTGCTTTTGCCGGTCAACTTTCGGGAGCTCCTGTGGCCACAATATGGGGTTATCCGCCTGGCTCTTAGATAGCGTTTGTTCCCCTTAGTTTCAGGCACCTTCTCTCCAATAAGCGCTCTCCTGGCGGATTTCAAAGTCGTCCAAAACCCCGGACCAAGTTGTCTGGGAGCCGCACGGTCACCTCATGACGAAAACAGTTTCATAACATTCGCAGCTAAGTCCCGTTGAGGTGACCGGAAACCCACGAAGTCCCCATGCCGAATTTAGTTCCATAACGATTGCGGCTAAGTACCTCTGAGGACAATTCGTGGGTTTCTTAATGCAAATGGCCGCCAGGGAGCAGGTGTTCGGTTCTATTCAAATTAAAGGAAAGTGCAGAACCAAGGGCACCCAGGGAAAGCTGGTAATGGAGGCTGAGGAGATTTAACTCCCGAACAGGGTCTTTGTATGTGGACCTGGGCAGGAGTACTTGGGCAGGAGGCTAGCTAGCAGGCTCCACCAGGAGTTCGTAACAAACATCCAGCTACATGACTAAAGTGCTACACAAATTCAGATTACCTCCTGCTGCAATTCAGGGAATAACGGGAATAATGGCACTATATAATTCTCTTTTAGCTTGTGTCCTCACGGCAGGGTTTTTATCCTCCTCCTTCCACATTTCAAACGGCAACTGACAGGGCTGCCCACTCTCCCCCTTACTCTTTATTCTCACCCTAAAACCACTAGCTCAGATGATACGCTCCCATCAGGATATTAAGGGTGCCCCCATAGATGATATCAACTTCCGAATTTCCTTATTTGCTCACGACATAATCCTCACCCTGAGTGACCCAGAGGCCTCCTTGAAAACTGCTCTGTTGCTATTGACTGAATATGGCAAATTGTCATATAATAAACTAAACCAAACAAAACCCCAGCCATACCAATCAACCTAAAATCTAACCAAGTGACATCTCTCAAATCAACCTATCGGTTCGACTGGCGCAACAACTACATTACCTACCTGGGAATTAACCTCACCAAAACTCCTCACACTTTATATAAATACAATCATAACCCTCTCATACAGAAATGCAAGGGTGATTTGTTAAAATGGAAACAAGTACCCTTGTCTTGGGCCGGACGAATAAACACAATAAATATGACGATACTCCCATACATTCTCTATATTTTCAGACTGCTCCCCATCCCCCTCCCACAGTCATTTTGCAAAACATTACAAAAGGTTCTAATGCAATTCATATGGGCAGATAAAAAGGCCATACTCCCAGCTGCACTTCTCCAATTGTCTACTTCCAAAGGAGGTATGGAGGTACCCAACATACTCATGTACTACAGAGCGATGGTGCTACAGAACGTAATGCATAGTAATACCACAGCGAACTCACTGTTTTGGGTGGACATGGAGGCACAATGCTTCCGAGGCTCATCCCTGATGGTAACACTGTGGACAGCCAGTTCTTACAGAAAACAGACACCAAACTTGTTCCTTACTACAAAACAAATGTTCCTTGTGCTATCACCATGTTTAGGCACACTGTAAATTGGTCTACCACTGGTATCTAACACCTTCCCAATTGCACAGAATCTTCCCCACATCTCCTTCAACCTGTGGGAGGTGTGGCGTGGAAGGCACAAGCTGCATATCTGGTGGACTTGTAAAGGGATTAAACCCTTCTGGAAGGAAGTGGAGGGGCTGTTGTTATCTATGCAGGTCCCAGTGGCACTTCTTATGCCTGAGAAGTACCTTCTCTTTATGCCTGGGGGGAATGACTCATTCCGCAATACAGCCCTACATTGTCTCTGGCCACACGCCACCTTATAGCCTTAAATTGGAAACAACCCACAACCTCTTGTATCAGGAGTCTAGTTGAAAAGTTGAATTTAAATTATATGCAGAAACTCATAGGTGCATCCATTGTGGCACAGAGGCGCAGAGTGGATGAAATCTAGCAACCGTGGATTGACTACAGGTTAGAACTAACAACATGTTCAGGGAGACCTTGAGCACAATGGTTAATTTGTAGTTAGTTTTTAGTTTTTACACTGTTTTCATATTTTTCTTTTCACTACTGCAATATAATCTTGCTGTATATCTCTGTATAATGTGGCAATGTACTGTATGACTAAGTGATATCTTCTGTTAAGTTCGGTCCACTGTGCTGGAACCACACAACAGTGTTTCCTAATGTATTGCTGTAACATTGAAAACTAATAAAACACAAATCGAAAAAAAAAATACAAACTATTTCACTGCTAGAAGCACTAAAAATCAATACCGCACGCGCACACTCAACACCACGACAGGCAGCTTACCCCCAAATATGCAACACCACAAGCAGCATACTCTTTGTGGGTGGAATTTTCTCAATGTATGTGGGGAATTTCTGAAAATTAGTTGAGCTATTATTAATATATATTTCTTCTTCTCCAAGGGCCACCTTAAAATAGGGTTATCTACACAGTTGTCTACTCTCGTTTGTTTTTAATTTCTTATGGTAGATCCAGCTCTGTTGATCCACCTCTACTCATGAGAGGTTACAAAGAATCAACCATTGATCTCTATTAAATATATTTTCAGTTTTGTCTAAATTATCAGTGAAATCAACATATATTAAATGATGTACCAACACTGAAAGTGTTGGATTATTGAATTTCCAAGCTGTGAAAAGACATAATGAATGATGTTTATCTCATTGACGTGGAATTTGCTGCCAAAGCAGTAAAGTTATTAGCAGGATATCCAAAGGCAAATTCTGAGAGATTAGGATTTGAAACCGACAGATGAATCATCAATAATTCCTTTTTTATTATATTATTTTTAGGATTTGATCGGGAAACCGTAAAAAGAAACATTTGTCTCCTGTTTGAAAATGCTGTCAGGAAGCGTTTAATGGCACAAAGAAGAATTGGTTGTCTTTTGTCAGGTACATTTTTAATGAAATCGCATTTATTTTTTTCTCTATTTTTAGATCTGAAACATTTCTGTGCTCTCAGCTCCAGAAAATATTGTTGGTTTCTCTGCACATTTATCTAATTTTGTCACATTTATTGGTTCTGCCTAAAGCTCATTAAAAATAATAATAAAAAAGGATATTAATATTGATGCAACAGTTATTTTAATTAATTGGGCTATGACTTGTAGAAAACTGATCAAGCATTTATTTTCACAGTGGAAATGGAAATATTTTGTTAAAACTAAAACTATTTGTGGAGTTGAAATGATCCTTATTAAAAGTCTCTAAAAGTTCAGATAGTATATACCTTCCAACAATGGCCTAGATTTAATAGTTTAAAGTAACCTTTTAAGTTATTTAATATTTTGGATAAACTTTTAAAACTATTAAAATATCAAAAAATATATTATCTGTATAAATAAAATCTAAATCTAAACGTATTATAATATTTGAAATGTTTATCCAAACATTCTAATCATTTGAAAAACATAGCAAAAAATATTAAATCAAGGCCAGTAGTTGATATAAAAAAAAATAGAATAATTGGGGCTTGCAAGTTGCAACAAGCCCTAAAAAGTCCTGAAAGAGACTGGAACATCTCAGTGCACTTGGCTTATCAAGTACTGCAAACCAGTCAATCAAGACTGCTTATATGCAGAGTGCTTCGAAGATTATCTACATAGGCAAAAATGTCTTCTAATGATAGTCCAGAACTGTGAGTGGTTTTAATGACATTTTTGGACTGAACGTTAGAGTGATGTTCTTCTGATGTCCCCAGAAGTGGGATATCATGAAAATACTTACAAATAGCATTTATTTTTTATTACTGGTCTGCTATACTTTCTTGCCAGCATGTTTCCATTAGAAAAACTTAAATGAACATGTTTTACCATGCTCTCACCTAGCTGTACCCTTAAAAATAGGAACACTTAAAGGGATTCTCTGGTGCCAGGAAAGCAAACCCGTTTCCTGGCACTGTAGAATCCTGGAGTGCCCCCCCCCTCCCACCCCGCATCCAATGTCACTGTAGTGGTTAAAACCCTTTCAGACACTTACCTGAAGACGGTGCCCCTCGTCGCTGGGTCAGGCTCCGCCCACGCTCCTCATCCGTCGACCTCAGCTGGCGGGGGAAACCTAATGCGCATGCATTGTAATGGCCACGCTTGCATTAGGATTTCCCCATAGGAAAGCATTATTCAATGCTTTCCTATGGGGATTCCGGCGACGCTGGAGGTCCTCATGCATCGCACAAGGACTTCCAGCGTCGTTTAGATAACCAAAAGCCACTAGATGAGGACTTAACCCTGCAAGGTAATTATAGCAGATTATAAAATAGGCTGAAGTGGTCTGGGTTCCCACACTGTCCATTTATTAGAGGGTATAAGGCATGGTTTAACTTGGAAGCAATGCAATGCGATACTTTCAAAATTCAAGATAAGCTACCTGAGCTCAAATGATTCCCCATTTCCGCAGAATTTCTGATTTTTTTTTTTTTTTAATTCTTTATTTTTGCAATGCATATATTAATCACAGGCATACATATGGTGCCCCAACGGCAATCCATATGCAGGTTCCAAGACATTAGTTACAGTGGGGAAAAGTTAAGCAATGCACTTTTTTTTTTTTGTAAATATACATATGGTTTGAACAGAAGCGTATATTAAACAAGTTGTGTTAAGATGCAATCTAAAACAACGGTTATGTGAATCGCGTTAAATAGGCTAAACATCGCTAAAGGTATGGGTGCTTAAGTAAGTGTTAAGATTAGGTTACATGCTGGGCAGGGTTCAACTGCGAATATTCGTGTCAATTCTGTTTACGTACTCGCTGGGTGTCACACAGTAGGCCCCTTGGAAAAGTTGTTAACTTTACAAGCTAGGTACACGCTATAACTACAGCTATCATAATAAATTGCTTAAGTAGAGTAAGTGGTAAGAGGTTATATCCTGCTATCCGTCTGTTAGAGCCCTTAAGTGCTATGTATCGATAAAGTTCTAAACAGATAAACATGTCTAAGTTCTAGGCTGTTTTCCTTACTACGCACATTTTATATACATCATGAAAGTCACAAACTATGCGGCATCGAAAGCTTTCAATAAACTTGCTAGACTAAACATTCAGGTGGCATCGTTAGGTACGCGTAAGCTTACGGTATGATATATCTGAATGAAAGAGTGAAACAATGCAGCATGGGAGAGATAGTACAGGTGAATAACATACAGCAGGTGTGTTATAAAAACATGCTTCCTTATATGCTATAGAATAAGTTGCTCTGTAGGTAAAAGCATGCTCAGGAAGCCAGACTATATGCCTTAAATTATATCAGGCAGGCTGTAATGTTAGCTGCAGGTGAGAGTCCCAGTTTACATGCATGTGAGGCCTTATGTATCAGTCTTCTGGCCTTCCTGCTCCTCGTGGCAGCGGACTAGTGCCCGGGTGATATGGTATGTTCAACCTATGCCCTGCTTAGCGAGGTGTGAGAAGACTCATTGCTTGGGTGAGGCTGGCTGTGCGTTACACTGTGTGGTTGTCGCTTTCGGGCGCCGCCATTTGCTTTTCCTTGCCGGCATGAGAGGGATTCTTCCCCTGTCATTCCTCTGAAGGTCGGTAGCAGCCTTGGTGGTGAGTTTGAGGATGCCCATGGGAGTCATCTTGGTTTTAGGCTGAGTGGGGAGAGAGTGTCCCGTGGGTGCGCCCCCTCGAGTGTCCCGTTTTGTTTCATGCACGGAGTTTCCTGGTGGGAGTTAGTGCCATGCGGTGCTCCGGCTCCTCAGTGTTGCCGCTGCTCTCTCCTCATGTGAGTTGAGTGGGCCGCTGGGCTTCGGCTCCGATGGCCTCGGGGGCTGGTGAGTGTTTCTCCACTTTTTTACAGGGTTGGGAGGTAGGAGTCGCGTCGTGATCGCGGGGTAGCAGGTCTCACCTCTGCCTCCTGCCCACATGGCGCCCGCCATTTTGGTTACATCGTCTGGGTCCCCCCTGCCCCATTTGGACTGTCACGTTTCAGGCCTCAGGGTGAGGACCGGGATCACCCCCCCGGCCCACGGGGGGGAGCAAGGCCGGATCCGCTCGGGCTTGTGCCTCGGGTTGGGGTCTGTGGTGCAGGATAGCAGGGCGGCGGCCGTCCTCCCCACTCACCGCAGGTGAAGGCCTCAGCGTTTGCCACTAGAGTTTCTCCCCCAGGGGACTGCAGCTCATCGAGCCAGCCTCTCCCTGGATCCAGCAGTCCCCTTGCTCCGGGCACCTTCGTTGTCGGTCTGATTTAGGTGAAAAAAGGCTTATTTTCGTAGGTTTTTGCAGGTTTTTGCAGGAGCTGCTCCGGCCTGCGACCGGCCAGCTCGGCGGTCTGGCCCCGCCCCTTCTGACTTTTTTTTCCCCCAACATTGCAATATTGTAAGTAGGTTTTCAAATTAGCATGGGTCTTTATTCAGAGAATCAGCCCCTTACCAGGTAACATATATGATGATGGTCAAGGTGGTGTCTTTTTGAGAGCGAGATTAGCGAAAAATGTCTTATTTAATCATAAACATCTCATATATGCGTCATATTAATTTTGTGAAACATTCGAATATTACAAAAAAGTTAACACATTAGATTATATCATTCTGATCCATTTTGTCTTGCATTGTATTTAGAAGAAATATATAGTAACACATAACATTATAAGGTTAAAAAAATGTAAGGTATATAATTCTGTTTCTCAATATAGATTCGTGCGTATGTTCTATCCAATCACTAATAATTATTGTAGTCATACATTATCATTTTAACATTTGGAAAGCGATCACGTATTCTATCCCTGATCTGCTCATAGTGTTCAAAATTGAATGACTTTCAACCCTGTCTTTACATAGAAAATAAAATAATGATTTTGAAAAATTATGGTAAGTGATATATTAAACTAGAATTGTGCTTAGCTCATCCTATTATGCAATAAAAGAGAACATTCTCAAGTCTAATGCAAAAAAAGCTGTGATGAATGTACCTTGGAGGGAACAGTTGTCTTTTTTTACATATGCTTTCTTGTTAAAGGGAAACTCCAGGCACCCAGACCACTTCTGCCCATTGGAGTGGTCTGGGTGCCAACTCCCATCACCCATAACCCTGCAAGTGTAATTATTGCAGTTTTTATAAACTGCAATTATTACCTTGCAGGGTTAAGTTATCCTCTAGAGGGACTTCCGGGTTCTTAAAACACGAAAAGTGTTTTAAATGACGCTTGACGTCCTCAGGCTATGCATGAGGAGCTCCAGTGTCGCCAGAATCCCCATGGGAAAGCATTGAATAATGCTTTTCTATGGGGAGGTCTAATGCGCGCGCATTAGGTCTCCCCCACCGGCTGACATCGGTGGGGGAGGAGCGTGGACGGAGCCTGACCCATCGCTGAGGGACATCGGCGCTGGATTCAGGTAAGTAATTGAAGGGGTTTCCACCCCTTCAGCAACATGGGATGGGAATGGGAGGGAGGGGGCACTGCAGGATTCTGCAGTGCCAGGAAAACGGATTTAATGTCAGGTTACATTCCTGAAGAATAGTGAGATTTTAATATATCAGTTATAAACTAGCCACACTAGTTTTTTTAAAATAATTTATCATGATCTATAAGGAGTAAAACTTTAAAAAAGCTTTACTGCTACTGATAATCAGTTAGTCCTAATCAGAGCTGGCCCAAGACATTGTGGTTCCTGGATCCAAGAATGCCTTTCTCCCCCTCGCCCCACCCCCTATATACTCCGCAGAGGCTGCCAGGGCCCATAACCAGTGGTGTATTTTGGTTTTGTGCTGCCCTAGGCATGACTAAGCTCGGGCACCCCCTAATCTAAATTCGCTCCACCCCTTCCTGTCAAGGCCGCATCTCTTCCAGTTTAAGACCAACACACACTCCTCCCTGTGTCTCTCTCCCCCCTCTATCTCTTTCACCCCCTCTTTTCCCCGTGTCTATCACTTTCCCCCCTCTGTCTCTTTCTCCCCCTTTCCCTGTGTCACTTTTTCCACCCTCTGTCTCTCTCTTCCCCCTGTGTCTTTCTCCCCCTCCCCCGTGTCTCTCTCTTATCCCTATGTCTTTTTCTCCCCCTCCCGCTCCCCCTTTGCCTCTCTATTACCCCTCTGTCTCTTTCTTCCCCTCCCCCTGTGTCTCTCTCTTACCCCACTGTCTCTTTGTTCTCCCACCCCCCTATGTTTATGTCTACCCTTCACCACCCCCTGATGCTGACCTTGTCTGACAGTCTGTCAGACAGCCCAGGAGGACTGAAGGAGGTGGCAGAGCGGACTATCATGCTCCCTCGTGGCTCCCATAGTTCCCAGCATGGACACATCATAGAGTAATCACTACTCTATGATGTGGCTGTGCTGGGAAATGTAGGAACCATGAGGGAGCATCAGAGTTTGCTCTGCCCCCTCCCTCAGTCCTCCTGTGCTGACAGCTGTACTGCTGTCAGTATCAGTGATTGTGCCGCCAGACCGGTTTAGTGGCCATCCTGTCTGGAAGCACCACCATACACTACATGAGATGCAGCCGCTGGCCGACTATAGCGTAACTATAGAAAATAACCACAGGAAATAAGAGTTGTGCAGCCCCCAGGTGCCGTGGCTCTCCGGGAAATTTCCCGGTATCCCAGTGGGCCAGTCCGGCCCTAGATTCCACAATGACACTGCTGGAGGTGGAGTTACACACATCTGGCAGTAAATGGGTTAAACTTTATGTGCAGAATTTCAAAGCTGAAATGATCATGGTGATTGGAGTAACCCTTTAAAGAGACACTATAGTCACCAGAACCACTATAGCTTGAATCAGAAATGAAATGCTGCCTTTTCAGAGAAAATGCAGTGTTTACCTTGCAATCTAGAAACACCTCTAGTGATGTCGCGGACATAAAATTTTCGGTTTGCGAACGGCGAACGCGAACTTCCACAAACGTTCGCGAACCGGGCGAACCGCCATAGACTTCAATGGGCAGGCGAATTTTAAAATCCACAGGGATCCTTAGGATAGGTGTCAATCCATATCTGCCAAGTGACCCTATGTAGGGGGAACAGTCCCTATTCTGCTCTGTGTCAGTGTGTATCAGGGATCCTTAGGATAGGTGTCAATCCATATCTGCCAAGTGACCCTATGTAGGGGGCACAGTCCCTATTCTGCTCTGTGTCAGTGTGTATCAGGGATCCTTAGGATAGGTGTCAATCCATATCTGCCAAGTGACCCTATGTAGGGGGAACAGTCCCTATTCTGCTCTGTGTCAGTGTGTACCAGGGATCCTTAGGATAGGTGTCAATCCATATCTGCCATGTGACCCTATGTAGGGGGAACAGTCCCTATTCTGCTCTGTGTCAGTGTGTATCAGGGATCCTTAGGATAGGTGTCAATCCATATCTGCCAAGTGACACTATGTAGGGGGAACAGTCCCTATTCTGCTCTGTGTCAGTGTGTATCAGGGATCCTTAGGAAAGGTGTCAATCCATATCTGCCAAGTGACCCTATGTAGGGGGAACAGTTCTATTCTGCTCTGTGTCAGTGTGTATCAGGGATCCTTAGGATAGGTGTCAATCCATATCTGCCAAGTGACCCTATGTAGGGGGAACAGTCCCTATTCTGCTCTGTGTCAGTGTGTATCAGGGATCCTTAGGATAGGTGTCAATCCATATCTGCCAAGTGACCCTATGTAGGAGGAACAGTCCCTATTCTGCTCTGTGTCAGTGTCTGGGGGGAGTATCTGCAGTAATACAGAGTGTCTGGAGGGAGTATCTGCAGTAACACAGGGTGTCTGGAGGGAGTATCTGCAGTAACACAGAATGTCTGGAGGGAGTATCTGCAGTAACACAGAATGTCTGGAGGGAGTATCTGCAGTAACACAGAGTGTCTGGGGGGAGTATCTGCAGTAACACAGAGTGTCTGGGGGAGTATCTGCAGTAACACAGAGTGTCTGGGGGGAGTATCTGCAGTAACACAGAGTGTCTGGGGGGAGTATCTGCAGTAACACAGAGTGTCTGGAGGGAGTATCTGCAGTAACACAGAGTGTCTGGAGGGAGTATCTGCAGTAACACAGAGTGTCTGGAGGGAGTATCTGCAGTAACACAGAGTGTCTGGGGGGAGTATCTGCAGTAACACAGAGTGTCTGGGGGGAGTATCTGCAGTAATACAGAGTGTCTGGGGGGAGTATCTGCAGTAAAGAAAAAAATAACAAATTGAAGAAAAAAAAAATGAATGCAGCTTCCGAATGAATCTTAAATGGATGCTGTCCAGGAGGTGGGAGGGTCTGGAAGGGAGGGTCTGCTGCTGATTGGCTGGAATGTGTCTGCTGACTGTTAGGCACAGGGTCAAAGTTTACTTAATGATGACGAATAGGGGGCGGACCGAACATCGCATATGTTCGCCCGCTGCCGCGAACACGCTATGTTCGCCAGGAACTATTCGCCGGCAAACCGCCCAGGACATCACTAAACACCTCTAGTAGACGTCACTCAGACGGCCAATAGAGATGCTTCCTATTTCACTGCCGCACCTTGTGCGGCACCTACGTTCAGAATCTCCAGGCTCTGTGTGGAAATGCTAAACATTTCTAACAAAAATAATCAATACTAAACTTTAAAGTACTTTGTTTATATGATTACAGCTTACATGATCTATTTGCATTACCAGGTGGTTTGGACTCTAGCCTGGTCGCAGCAACCCTTCTGAAACTAATGAAAGAAAGCACTCATTCTTATCCTTTACAAACTTTTGCAATAGGCAGCGATGATAGTCCTGATTTACTGGCTGCCAGAAAGGTATGACATGTTTCCTTACAGTTTATTTTTAGTGAAGTAAATCTGTATTGTTCCCAGAATATTTTTAGTATAGTTAAGTTTGAGAATGACATTCAAACTTTATTACTCTTTGTATTAATTATTTTTTATTGTGATTGGCTGGTGTGAGGCATTAACCAATCATAATACAATAAGTCTTTGTTAAAACATAGATGTAAATGTGTGTCTGCGCATGGCAAATTTCTTTCACAATCCCTGGTATTTAGAAAGGTGCAAGGGGGCGGGGCCTGACCAACATGGGCGACAGACATACATGTGGTGAGCTCCTCTCACAAATCAAGCAAAACAGGGCAAAAAACGAGTTTATACCCACAAAACTGCACCTCAAGAGACGGTACACGGCACTTGCACAAAAGGGTATGATCACAGATGACGCCAGAGACTCACCCGCTGATCCGGCATCAAGATGAGGCCTACACACGGTGTGAAACCCATGGAAGGAGGAAGCGGCCGATCCTTCAACCTGGGGCTGCAAGGCTACAGCAAACGACCCGTTCCCCCCCCCCCCACTGGACCGGTGGGGGTCATCCCGGTCCCTGCTGGGGGAGAAGCAGGAGAGAGTACCTCACAAAACCCCGCTGCCGACTCTCGCTCCCGAGCCGCAACTAACATGGCTACCGGTGTGAGGGAGCACGACGCCACGTGGGAAAGCAAATTTAATACTAAATTTGAAGCGATATGTACAGCATTCTGGCGCCGGATTAACACCCGTGCAGAACAGACGCGACTGCCTACCACTCCTGCCCCGCAGCTCAAGATGACAGCTACCCCAGAGGCCGGCTCCGTTGAGGCGGCGGGCCCAGAAACAAAATCGGACGGCACGGTAGCCTGCACCGCCTGCTCTTCTTCTGAGCTGGGCACTCAATCGGAGGTTCCTCTCCAATGCCAGCCGTACACCCGGGGAGACCTCTGCACACTGAAGAAACCCCGGGCTCACGACCCTCAACAAGGGACCGTCGGCAAGAAGGCATGAGTGCCCTCTAAAGCCTCAGGCCGAGGACACGCGGCATGCGGACACCACGGGTCCAGGAACAGCCGAAAACGACTAACACCCAGGTCAGCCAAAAGACCCTCCGCAAGACAAGGACGGTCCAGCAAAGCACCGCTGACCTGCACCCAAACACCAGGCAGACAGGGCCTCCTCTCAAGACCCGATAGTAGGTTGACAACAAGCTACAAACATGGACATACACCCTAAATGTATCACTGACCCAGCAAACGGACCATGTTAATTTAGGGGATTCAGAAAAGCGATAATTTCTCTATTGTTTACCCCTCTCTCTCTATAACCACCTACTGCTATTAATACTATCGACCATACTACTCCTTTTCACCCAGCAGATACCTCACGCAGCATACAAGTATATCACATATAAGACACGCTCCAGCTTGACACCAATTACATATGTATGCTTACTAAACAACACACAGGTTAGACAGAAACCTTCTTATATGCCTGTATATATCTTGTTTGCTTATAAACCTAATCTGTGACATGTTTTATTAACAGGTTTTATTAACGTGTTTTATTAGCATAACTTAGACTGCCTCTACTGTGAAATTCTGTTTAAAGCTGTTAAACCTTATAAGCTCCTGTCGTTAACTAAAATGTCTATCCTACCTTTTCGTAACTATCAGCCTGATTGAAACTAATGTTGTAGACATTTATATCTAGCCTGACTCCTTTTAAAAATTGTGCTGTCAATGTTCGCCATGAAACTGTTTATTCTTTGTTATACCATCGACTTGTATCTGCTGTCGTGGCGATATAAGCACTACAAAAAAAAAAGAATAAAAAAAAAAAAAAAAAAGAAAGGTGCAAGATACTTTTTCTGTGCTTGTTTTGTTTTTACTAAGTATTTTGTGATGGTTCATTACTTTAAGATAGGAGGTTTTTTTAGTATTATTCCAATGGACAGGGCCGGCCAGTCCCTATACCCAGTATTTGTATATATACAGCGGGTATATGCAGTTTTGGGCCCTGCTGGCTTGTACATGTGACATCTTTTTTAAATACATTTTAAATACTTGTTACGCTTTTTCACTTCACACTTGTTCTGTCTCAGAATTTTACATATCTTTCTATACACATAACCCCAGATTGCCCTTAAACAATGTATGTGGTCTCCCAGCATTTATGTCACTATTTGTAGTGCCAGACAAGAGTACCTCACTCTGTGTGTTCTATCTCAATGACATAGAAGAGAAAAGTGACAGTATTAAATCAAACATATATTTTCAGAAGAAAGTACCGTATATACTCGAGTATAAGCCGAGTTTTTCAGCCCATTTTTTGGGCTGAAAAACCCCAACTCGGCTTATACTCGAGTCAAGGTCTGTATTATGGCAATTTGCATTGCCATAATACAGACTGGGGGGAGAGGGGGGCTGGCAGAGCTGTACTTACCTGTTCTGCAGCTCCTGTCAGCTCTCTCCTCCTCTGCGCCGTCCGGTCAGCACCTCGGTCAGCTCCCAGTGTAAATCTCGCGAGAGCCGCGGCTCTCGCGAGATTTACACTGGGAGCTGACAGAAGAGCAGAACGGACGGCGCAGAGGAGGAGAGAGCTGACAGGAGCTGCAGAACAGGTAAGTACAGCTCTGCCAGCCCCCCTCTCCCCCCCACTGAACTGCCACTGGACCACCAGGGAAGGAGAGCCCCCCTCCCTGCCATGTATCAAGCAGGGAGGGGGGACGAAAGACAAAATATAAATAAAATACGAAATAATAATACAAAATTAATAATAATAAAAAAAAATTAATAATAACAAAAAAAAGGGGGATAAGGACCACTATGGGAGGGGGGGGGGGGGTATAAGGACCACTATGGGAGGGAAGGGGGTATAAGGACCACTATGGGAGGGAGGGGGGTATAAGGACCGCTATGGGAGGGAGGGGGGGTATAAGGACCACTATGGGAGGTAGGGGGGGGATAAGGACCACTATGGGAGGGAGGGGGGGGATAAGGACCACTATGGGAGGGAGGGGGGGGATAAGGACCACTATGGGAGGGAGGGGGGGATAAGGACCACTATGGGAGGGAGGGGGTGGGATAAGGACCACTATGGTAGGGAGGGGGTGGGATAAGGACCACTATGGTAGGGAGGGGGTGGGATAAGGAATACTATTGGAGGGAGGGGGGGGATAAGGACCCCTATGGGAGGGAGGGGGGGTATAAGGACCACTATGGGAGGGAGGGGGTGGGATAAGGACCACTATGGGAGGGAGGGGGGGTATAAGGACCACTATGAGAGGGAGGGGGGGTATATGGACCACTATGGGAGGGATGGGGGGGATAAGGAACACTATGGGAGGGAGAAGGGGGATAAGGACCACTATGAGAGGGAGGGGGTGGGATAAGGACCACTATGGGAGGGGAGGGGGAAGTAAGGACCACTAGGGGAGGGGAGGGTAAGGACCACTAGGGGAGGGGTGAGTCAGGACCACTGGGGGGGGGGGGGGTGAAGGAACACGGGGGTGGGGAGGTAAGGACCACTGAGGGAGGAGGAGGGGAAGTCAGGACATATGGGGGGGGAGGGGGCGGCAACATTTTTTTTGCCTACGGCGGCAAATATCCTTGCACCGGCCCTGCACACACTGCATTCATGCACACACACACTGCATTCATGCACACACACACTGCATTCATGCACACACACATTGCACTCATACACACGCTGCACTCATACACACACGCTGCACTCATACACACACGCTGCACTCATACACACACACATACGCACACACTGCATTCATTATACACACACTGTAAATAAATATTCAATTAATATATTTTTTTTAGGATCTAATTTTATTTAGAAATTTACCAGTAGCTGCTGCATTTCCCACCCTAGTCTTATACTCGAGTCAATAAATTTTCCAATTTTTTTGGGATAAAATTAGGGGCCTCGGCTTATATTCGGGTCGGCTTATACTCGAGTATATACGGTATGTATGTTTAAAGTTTACAAGCTAGATTATTTGAATATACATACTTTCTTCTGAAAATATATGTTCAGTATAGACTGATCCCCTTGGCAAACTCCAGTTTATTCCCACCTTAAAATAGTGCTTCAGAATATATTGTTGAATAAATAAATAAAAAAATCTAAAATAATATATTTTATCCAACACCACTGCGTGTAGAATGTAAATGCTGCATAAATATACACTGATATTGTGTAGGTCCGCCTAGCGCTGCCAAAACATCTCAGATGTGTTTAGGCATGGACTCCTCAAGACCTCTGAACGTGTCCTGCGGTATCTGGCACCATGACTGAGTTATTAATTAGACTGAAAATTAAGGACAATTTAGCTAAAATTGAAGCAAAGCTGACTGAGAATTAGTCAATTTCAGCTATTTTAGCTTGAACTTAATATTCAACTTCATATTGAATTCCCAGCAATTCTCACTTTAGTGAGTTTACTTGACTGTAGCTGATAACAAAGAAAGTTAGATTATTGAGTATAAACAACAACGGCCTCATGATTTATTGGATAACCGATATTCCTCGCTGTAACCCCCAATTTAGCTTCTAATAATGTTTCACTTTAATAGGAGATAAAAAGGTGGATTAGTCTGACCATTTCCTGTTTTTTCCACCTCTTTTCCTACCTCTGTCTAACCCAAGTAACCTTCAAAGCTCTTACTGCCTTTTTCACTATTGGAAAAGAAGAACGTGTATCCAAAATCCATTCTAAAAAATGTGTTTTCTAGTGGAAAACTAGCCCTACCTAGTCTCCGTACTAGATACTAAATCAGGGGTAGAAAAATACATATCCAGGCACAACTGAGTTTTTTTCTAAAAGGCAGTGGTTTATTTGAAACAAGGAAGTAGAGAAAATGTTTTGGTTCCTCTCTGAGCCTTCATCACGACTTGAGTCACTACAGCTCCCGGCATCACTAAGCAGCGTGCAAGGGAGCTGAGCAAGAAAATCACCACTCTCTAGCTGCCTACGTTGCACGCTTGCCTGCCTTCCTGCCTGCACGTCCGCCTGCCTGCCCGCCCAGCATCCCCACTGGACCCAAGTAAAAAATACACCCAGTTCTTCCAAAGGTAGGGAGGCTGCGTGGTTTTAAAATAAGATAAAATAAAAATAGTGTTGGGGGAATATGTGTGTGTGTGAGAGCCTTTCAGTCAGTGACTGTGCATGTGTATGTCTGTCAGTGTGTGTCTGTCAGTGAATGTGTGTGTGCATTTCTGTCAGTGTGTCTGTGAGTGAATGTGTGTGTGTGTGTATGTCTGTCAGTGTGTGTCTGTGAGTGAGTGAGTGGGTGTGTATGTGTGTGTATGTCAGTGTGTATTTATGAGTGTGTGTGTGTTTGTGTGTGTATGCTAGTCAGTGTGTCTGTCAGTTAATGTGTGTGTCTTTCACTGTGTGTGCCTGCATATGTGTGTGTGTCTGTCAGGGCATGTCTGAAGTGAGTGTGGGTGTCTGTCAGTGAATGTGGGTGTCTGAGTGATTGTGTCTGTCAGTGAGTGTGTGTGTCTGTCAGTGTGTGTCTGTCAGTGTGTGTCTATCAGTGTGTGAGTGTGTGTGTCTTTCAGTGAATGTGTGTGTCTGAGTGATTGTGTCTGTCAATGTGTGTCTGAGGGATTGTGTGTGTATGTCAGTGTGTCTGTAAATGAGTGAGTGTGTGTATCTGTGTGTGTGTGCCTGAGTGATTGTATGTGTCTGTTAGATTGTGTCAAATCGTTGAGTTTGTGTAAGCAGGGCTGGCCTTAGGGATGTGCGAGCTGTGTGGTAGCACAGGGCACCATGCCTCCAGGGTGCACCATACTGCCGACATAGTTTGCACATGCCCCAGGTGACAGGAGTGAGAGCGTGTATAGAGCACCCCCTATACTGCAGGTCTGCCCACCCGGGTGGAGAACTTAATTATCCTCCAGCCGGGACTATAAAAAAAAAGAAATCACAAAGGCAGTAGGGATGAAACGGAGCTTCATGCGCGGCGGGGGCTGAGATTAATTAGGTACAGCAGCAGAGCTAAAAGGACAGTGGGGCGTAGCTAAAAGAACCCGCTGCCTTAAACGTCTGCACACTAAGTGGGAAGCAGGAAGGAGCCCCTGCTTCCCCAACTACCAGGTACCAAGGCCTGCAGTGCCTTCCCTCCTCACTCCAGTCCATAATGGCAAGAGGTAATGTGTGTTTGACTGTGTGTGTGTATGTGTGTGCCTGTCTGTAGCAGTGTTGGACTGTCCGTAAGAATGTCTGTAACTGTGTGTGTGACTCCCTGTAACTGTGTGTGTGAGACTGCCAGTTACTGTGTGCGTGTCTGTAAGTGTGTGTGTGTTTGACAGTCTGTAACTGTGTGTGTGTGTGCCTGGAAAGGTGTGTGTAACTGCATGTAAGCATGTGTGACTGGATGTAACATTGTGGTGGGTGACCACCTGTAACAGTGTGTCAATGTCTGTCTGTAACTGTGTGTCACTGCCTGCAGCTGTGTGTGTATCTTTGTGCCTGTAACTGTGTGTCAGTCTGCCTGTAACTGTGTGCTACTATCTAACTGTGTGTGTCCGCCTGTAACAGTGTGTGTGTGTGTGTAACAGTCTGCGTGTGACTGTCTAACTGTGTGTATGTGTGTGTGACGGTCTGCCTGTAATGGTTTGTGTGTGACTGTGTGTGACTGTCTGCCTCTAAGTCTGTGTGTGACTGTCTGCACCTGTGTATGTGTATTTGTCTGCCTGTAACTGTGTGTGTGTGTGTGTGTGACTGTCTGCCTGTGTGTATGTGTGTGACTGTCTAGCTGTGTGTATGTGTGTTTGACTTTCTGCCTGTAATGGTGTGTGTGTGACTGTCTATAACTGTGTGACTGTGTGTGTGACAGGGGGATGGAGGGGAAAGGGGCGCTGTAAAGATTATTCGCATAGGGCGCCTAATGGACTAAGTCCGGCCCTGTGTGTATGTCAGTGTGTGTCTGTCAGTGAGTGTATGTCAGTGTATCTCAGAGTGTGTGCCTGTCAGTGAGTGGGTGCGTCAGTGTTTGTCTGTCAGTCAAAGTGTGTCTTAGTCTTTAACAGGAAGAGGTGTGGCCTTGACAGGAAAGGGTGAGGGAAATGTAAATTAGGGGGCGTCTGAGTTCTGTCATGCCTAGGGCAGCACAAATCCAAAATACACCACTGCATGCACCCCCTAAATATGTATGCTCAAAAAAATAATTTAATACATTTTTCACATAAGACAGAAGCTGTCAGGCATTTTTGGTAAACAAATTCTAGCGGTGCAATAGAGTCTAGTGAATAAATTGTGAGTTGGTGAGCAGATGTTAGAACGAAATAGCTGCATTCAGGACAAAATAGTTGAGTTATAAAAAACAAATCTAATTCCATGTAATTAATGTTTCCAGCAACTTAGTAACTTAGTTGTCCTAAATGTATCAGTTGGCTCTCAGGTAATGTGCCCCATACTCTACTTTAAAGAAAGTGTGACATCGAAAATGAATTGAAAATCTTTTCCATTATTTTTTTTAATTAAACATGTATATGTATAACCATGTAATTCATGTATAATTTACTACATTTACCACTTTAATACATCATATTCCAGGTTGCATCCCATATCGGCAGTGAGCATCATGAAATCATGTTTGATGCAGAAGAAGGGATTCAGGTAGTAGATGAGGTTATTTTCACCTTGGAAACCTATGACATCACAACTGTACGAGCTTCTGTTGGTAAGATACGTATATATATATATATATTTATATAGTTACACATGAACTTTCATGACATCCTAACATTTACTCCGATATGAAGATAGCTTCTTGTTCTGCATTGAAAATGATTTTAATATATAAAACTGTAAAAACAATTAGCTAATAGATGCAGTTTTTTGAAGGTATTTCAAAAGGTCTACAGTAATCAAAATGATTAGTAGAACTGTGTACAGAACGTATCCTCTGCCAAGATCAGAATGTTCTGATATAAGAGAAAAAGCTACTGATAAAATACATCTGGCACAGATTAACCTTTAATACCTGTTCCAACAATTGTAGCAATACAAATGTTCTTTGTTATCCAGGAAGATTTGCAGACTTTTACCAATATAAACCAAAATGAACCTAAATTCCACTCAATAGTGACCTGTTAAATTTGTAGTCATGAAAGTTAAACTGTTTTTAAATATTTAAGTTATCGTAAAACATTTAACTTTTATTTACTTGTATTAAACTAAGTAGATATTCTTTGTTACTGTATTTTTGCACAATTGCGCAAGGGTTTGTAGCTCTCTGTCATGGTAAAAAAATTAGACGTGCAATTCGTTTCGTTACGAATGTACAATCCCACAAATTTCGGACATTCAGATGCTTACGAATGTCCGAAGTTCAAATTGACAAATTTACGATTTGCTGAAGTGCCGAACCGAACCGAATTGCCGAAGTCCCGAATTGCGTTAAGGTTAGGGTTAGAGGTAGGGTTAGGGTCCAAATTGTCGAAGTCCTGAATTTCGGAAGTGTCGAACCGAATGCCATTGGTCCAAATTGCCTAAGCAGACACATTTTTTTACTTACCCAAATTTTTTTGCCCATGCACATCCCTAATAAAAATCTCTCATTTATATATTATATATTTAATATATATAAATATATAAATATATAAACTTGATTTTTGTAATGCTCCTCCTTTCCTTCTATTGCTCACTTCTCAGGTGAACAAAAATTCATGAATCATCTTTTTTCCCATTAATTATGACTTTTTGACACCATGGGCGGAATTGAGAATCACAAATGAAAATGAACATGCTTGACCATCGTATGTTTCGGTAAATTTAGTGATTCGGGTACAATTCGCTCAGAGTTTGGGAATTTGTCTGATCACCAAATCAGTCCAATTTCAGTCAAATTGCAATTTGGACCAAAACAAATCTCAAAGTCTACAGCCCTTCCTTTGCCCATATCCCCACTCACACCCCTAAAATAAATGTCTGTCTGTGTTCATTTGAAGAGTTGGGAGGTATGCCTGGGCTCTCCACTACTCTATTAAGTCTGAGTTCAGACAGCTATTCTAGAAGAGGACTTACACAACTCATCAATAAAAAGGGAAATAAAAACTGGGATGAATTTTGGAATCACAGTTTTTAAGCAGTCATATTCAACAAATCTAAGCCATTTTTTGCAGGAGAGAGTAGAACAATGCCAGGCACAACCCACATATCATGGCAAACAGTCTAGGATTGTGGTCAAACATACATGCCTGGGTTAGGTGTTTTCTAAATTGTTACATGCAGAGGAAGGACAGCAAGCATGAATAGGAAGAGATAAACTATCTATATAGGCAGCTTTTAGCAGGTGGATCTTCAGATACAAGGGTACAAGAGTATCCAAGTCCTGTCGGAAGCTTTATAGAGAATTTATATGATGGATCTGGTCTCAAGAACATACGTGAAGTTGTGGTCTCCTTCATCCCCCAGGTGGTGCAACTTGAGTTATTGAAGCATCAGGGTAATCTTTTATGCAACCCTGCAGCCACTGAATGGCCGACACTAAATGTGACTCAATCGTACAAACCAAAATTTGGAATAGGTGGGCCAATGATAACAAATAAGTTATTCAGTAAGCAACATGTAAATCACTAAGTAAGCAACAAAACTCTGATAGCCGAAAGAATAGCTGAGTTGGAGAATATGAGGTCATTGTGGCCCATAAGAATGAATTTCTTGACCAATTCCTGGTTCAGTGAATAACTTTTCTTGTTTAGCCAATACTGGAATAGTTAAAAAAAAAAGAAAGGCAGAAAAAAAATTTGAATTACCAGCAAAAATACTAAAAAAGGTTATCTGATACAAAATCAGTGTTTTAGACAAAGTGGCAAATAAATAAAATACAGCTAAATATACTCACAATGTATGCTATGACTCCTGCACAGCAGTTATATTGCTCAAAATGTGTCATTCACCCCCTGAATATATATTTTTTTCATGCTCCATAACACTGATGTTCATTTCTATATGATTAAACTCAAGCCGGCCTTAGTGTTATATAATATAATTAAAAAGGATTATGATTAAGTAATGAATCTGCTTTTTATAAGATAGTTTTATGACAAGTAGTTGATCTCTTGGGAATCCTTACTAATTCATTGCAAGTTATTCTATAAGATTTTATTAATCCTTGCCTGATGCACAAGGATTTTCTGTGAAGTACATAATGACTTTAATGTTTAATTATATAATTGAATATTTTAACTCTGTATCAAAGAAACACTACAGCATTAGGCATACAATAGCATTAGAATTATGTTAGCACGCTACAGTGGTCTCGGTACTGGTTAGATTTAGCCCGCCCCCCCTCCAATTAAATTTTATAAAGGGTGGAAAAGTTACTTTTTTTCCAGGCTGAGACTGAGCTGTAACTCCTCCTCCTGTGACATCATCTGTCATCTGTCCTCATAGAGCAACATTGAGGAAGAGAATTGTATGTGCAATGCTCCTCAAATCGAAAGCTTTCCATTAAAAGCACTCAGAGGAGGTGTCGTGTAAGAATCGTTTGACTCAGTTTATTGAGATGAAGTGGTCTGGGTGCTTATAGTGTCCCTTTAACAGCAATAGAACAGTTTAGAACTAGGACTATATGATAAGGTAAATAAGTAACAATTATATAATCAAGCTTTTATTTGTTTACAGGAATGTATTTGATTTCCAAGTACATTCGGAAAAAAACAGACAGTGTGGTGATATTTTCAGGAGAGGGCTCCGATGAACTTACGCAGGGATACATTTATTTTCATAAGGTAATCCTTTTTATCTTCTTTGTTTGATGTTAAATTAAGAGGGAAAAATACAAAAGTGATATCAATATAAATATATGTGTAGATATGCTGTAATTGTTCCTCATATTGCATGTAATTCCTGCAAGTCATTGTCCGAGAGCTCAAAATTACTCCCTGCTCCCTGGCACTGGAAAGTTTAAAGTCAATAAAAATTATTTAAAAGGAACAGATAGACCTATCTATCAGCCGGTCATTCTGTCCAACAGAATGATATACTGTGAGGTTATTTATTAAAAAATATGTTTTTGATAAAAATTCTAAAAGTATACTGTACAAAGGTAAATTCATTGACTTCCATGGTGCTTGCTACATGTTTTGAACTTCGTCCAGTGTTGCTCATGGACCCTCTGAGGTTTATTGTAGTTTAACTGTAGAATGTGATCATAACTGTGTCCAAAGTTCCACCGGCCAGGACAGCAAACTCTCTTCAGTAAACTCTGAATTTCCTTGCATCAGGTTTTTATGTTACAAATCTGAGTTAGGTTAGGGCACGTGGCTCCTTTATATTTAAATATCTTTATTGTATTTTCAATGCAAACATCAAAAAAATGATATGTGGAAAAATAAAATTCTGAATTTGATTTTGCAAATTTGGCAGGTTGAATTTGACTCAGTTCTCCTGCATGGGGGTTGTTAAAATTCCTCTGTGGTTCTTTTTATTCACTAATAACTGAATGCTAACCCAAACTGATCCGTGCTGTTTTCAATGGTTCTCTTTGCTGCAGTGAAATCCATTTGATAATAGCTCAACTGAATTACTGCCTAATTTACATATTGCAATGAAAACGTTGTTAGGGTAAGAGTATCTCTGAGAGGGATTTAGGATTGAGGTTTCCTTATAGGGTTGCCTGGATAAAGGGGTGACATTAGAGTGACTTAGGGTTGCGGAGATTAGAGATTTGGGTGGTCTCAATCAGGGGACTGGAATAGCCAAATGAAGAGAATTCAATAGTAATTTAGTTATACATCATCTGCTTGAGAATAATGAAATTATCCAAATTAAATGCATGTTTAACTGACTTCACCAAACAATCAAACTTCATCTGAATGGAGGTTTGACTTTTGGCAACCACATGGTATTCAGCTGTCTTTCTGTTATAATTTGGTATTTAGTGAATAGATTTTGACACAGTATCCTTTACTAACTTGCTGTCTGTGCTTTCAGCCTATGGTTGCTGTCTAAGGTTTGATGGCTTTGGAAATATATTACAGAAACCTTCATATTTCCTGTGCAGTCAAGGCTTTGCTTGCCAGGCGAGCTTAATTTAAAAATAAATAAATACTTGAAAACAGTATGATAGAAAGGGGAGGTCTACAACAAAAGACTCCTTTCACCATAACCACTAAAATACGTGGTAGTGTTATGGTGCTAAGCATGTTGCTCAACTCATAAAGTGTCTCAACAAACGTTCTCCATTTCACTTTTAGAGGATATACTAGAAAACCTACCAAGACAGAAAACAAACTGGTGCAGATAGAGACATTGGCCCAGTAAAGACTACGATACCCAGAAAAAAATAAAGGAGGTCGCTAACAGGAACAGGGAAGCCTGTATCTACCCCTACTGGAAAGGGTCCCTTCTGGCAGTCAGATGGGCTTCAGCATACTTAATGACATGAAATACCATGGAGTAGTTTTATACTGTGCGGTACCATTAACTAGCAAATCTATCTATCTATCTATCTTAATCTATACAATTGATTCATTAATTGTAATCTGAATGGGACATTTAACCTACACAGCTGTCAATGACAGGTCTACTTTAAAGTGGACATTTCCCAGGTTTAGAATACAACAATTCTTCTAATGCTTGATGTGACATAAAAATGAGATCATCTTCAAATAACAAGATAGTCCAACCCATGAACACTCAGTTTGTTTAAGCACAAATTGCTATCATGATCAGTACATTGGAATTTAGTTAGCTCTGGATAAACGTAACATACAGCTCTTACCCTGTTTTTGGACTGCAGGTCTTAACACAACTTCTAACATATGTCATCCATATATCTAGGCACCAACACCAGAAGAGGCTGCAGAAGATAGTGAGCGCTTGCTAAGGGAACTTTATTTGTTTGATGTACTTCGTGCTGATCGAACAACTGCTGCACATGGGTAGGTGTTTCTCCCAAACCCATAAATTAAATATCAAAATGCTATAATGCAGAAGCTGAAATTATTTTATGGTGCTCTATCTATTCGTGGGACATACAATTCTGTGTTTTATTCTGTGCTTTGGTTATAGATTGGCACAGAATTTTTTTTTTACAATTTATCATTTTTAACATGTATTTAGATATGCTCACAAGGACTAAATTGAAAATGAGAGAAATATCATACATTCTTTTTGGTAAAATATTTTATAAATAAATAAAACGGTGGCATGTCTGTCTATGGATATGTCTAAGAAATATTTATTGTGAATTTTATGTTATTTTTAAACCTAAAGATAGTTTTTCTTTGTTCATACAAGCCTTGAACTCCGAGTGCCATTTCTGGATCATCGCTTTACATCTTATTATCTGTCGTTGCCTCCAGAGCTCAGAATTCCAAAGGTATAGAATGAAATTCAGAAATATGTATTTCTTCAAATGCTTCCTTTCTGTATAACTGAAAAATATAAACACCTGCATTGTACTCTTGGTCTGCAACTTAGAATGGAATTGAAAAATACCTCCTGAGGGAAGCTTTTGAAGATTCTGACCTTCTTCCAAAAGACATACTGTGGAGACCAAAGGAAGCCTTTAGCGATGGTTTAATGTCTGTCAAGAAATCTTGGTACACAGTTCTTCAGGAATACATTGAACAGCAGGTATTTTTATTTATTTTAAAAAATACTAAAACTCGTCAATGCCCTAACCTGTTTGTTATTGACATGTATTAAACAATAGAAAACATTTTAAAACACGTATGGTATATCGACACATGAGATACCAAATAAGATAAGTCATGAGATCCTACAGGATGTCAATCCAAACACACTATAACATGACTTTCTTATAGATATAGTATAGATTATCATTGTGTGTGTATGGCAGCATATTTCAAAAAGTCAAGAAATTATATTTCATCAGATAACATTAGCGTGAAAATCCCCCTAATAAATATTTGGTGGCTCCCCCTTTGCCTTGAAAACCGCATACGTTCTTCTAGGTACACTTGCACAAAGTCAGGGATTTTGAAGGCAGTTGCATGATTAAACACTTATACCAAATAATCATCAATTTACTATGTAGGCTGGGACACAGTCATTAAATAAAACAGAAACAGCTATGTGGGAGGAATAAAACTGGGTGCTAACAAGGTTAGGTTACTGAAGAAAGCTGGTTTAATGTCATACATCATAGCAATATATAATACACAAAGTATACAAAAGTATAACAAAAAATGCGAAACTTTAAATATAAACATGCACACATGATAAATAACCTCCACAATATAATATATGATAATAATAAATACAACTTGATAATATAATAAACCTAAAAAAGAAAAACACAATCGTTTAACACAGCTACAGATATCAGGAGCACCATAGCAAGACTCACCACAACAATGCTGACAACCACAGTGTTTGACCAAGAATACTTAGTGATAGCAGATAAAAGACACATCATGCTTTCTTCCCTTCACTATCGAAATATGTTCAGTAGTGCCATCGGTTCAAAATGGGCAGAAACCAGTGGACTCCTCGTATACCAAGCTACTGTCCATAGGAATTTGGCCAGAAAAAGTCTTCATGGGGCCTATTACCCAATGATATGTCTCTAATAACACCTATTGAAAATGTAACCATCTTTAATGTATGTTAAGTGTATAAAGAACATCCTCTACCGTTTTCTGCAAGTCTATGGTATGTAGAGTGATCAGTGGAAGGGGGATTTTTGTGTACCCCTATCCCACCTGTAACCTGGAAATTGCGTGCCCCAGGCCAATGCTCCCTAAGGTGGCCAGTGTGCAACATTATGATAGCACCGACCCTGTAAAAACATCCATACAAGGGCCTTATCGATACTTAACATCTTGTTTCAGCAAATGTTTCTTTATGCTTCTGTCCTGTACATTCATGGACTACTGAGATAGACTATAGCTGTAACTCATAAAGACTTCTGTGTGCCTGTAAGACCCATTCGTGCATACTAGGCATCTGTTTAGGCTTTTTGCCAGCTGGTGTGAAGCTAGATCTGTATTCAAGAAATGCCTGTTTATATTTAAATGATTTCACAACCAATATTTACATTTAGACTCAGTATGCAGTACATGCACAAGAGGCACAATGAAAGGACAACTGTCATCTGAAAATATTTGTAATATAATAATCCTTTAATCAAGTATTGAAATTAAATATATAATTTAATGGAGATAATGTAAACAAAAAAATGAAAAACAGAAAAACGAATCCCTACCTTTAAAAAAGACAGGATCAATCAGCTATATCAATGCACCTTCTCAATGAGCTTCTCTGCTTTGCTCCCTGCATCATCAGTTTAACTGTTTGACAAAGATCAGTTTCATTGTGGTCAGTAAAACGATGCATGGGAATATAATTAGTAGGATGTGATCTTTATGCTTAGCATGCATCTGTAAGTCTCGCCTGCTTTGTAGACTGTACAGGGCAATGCCGAATGATGTCACTGCACTAAGCAGGGAGTGAAGCAGGGAAGAACAGAGAGACTTGTGGTTGGAATTGAACACTGTTGACCAAAGGTGCATGTATTGATTATCCTGCCATAAACTAAATGTAGGGATGGGTTTTCTCTTTCTCATTTTTTTATTTTTATTTTTTTTTACATATATTTCATTTACAAAAATCAGTTTTCTATTAAATAAATGTTGAATGCACATGCAGAAGAAATTATTTTATGATTTCCCTCCCGCAGTTGTGTTTAATTTTTAATGTATCCATTTTTTTCCATTCAGATATTTAAAACATCACTTTTAATACAAATCAGCCACTAGATGGCGATGTACCACTATAAGTGTTTTGTTTTTTTTCTGTACTGTTTAGTGTACGATGAGACATACTTTGGCAAACGTTATTATTGACATCTTTTAAAATACAGTACATTTAGAAATTAATGCAAACAGTGATTACTTCAACACCCCAAATACATTTTGCCTCACCAAACGCTTACGACAATACATATAAAAACATGTATACATAAAAAACTTTTCACTTATACATGTTTTTACATTTGGAAATGAGGTCTTGTTACACGTCTACCACTTGCGACTTTGGAAGCCAGAACACTCTACCCTCAATAGTGCTTGCTTTTTTTTCTCCTTATTTTTATTCTATTTAACACTCTCCCTGGCTCAGAATTTGAACATGCACCCATGCAAGAGCCGGCAATACAGTCCAATCACAGGATTCTCAATGAGAAGCCTTTTATTGGACTGTGCGAGGCCCTGGCTGACGTTGGATGGAGTCGTGGAAAGCAGTGCATGGGGCTTCACCCATTTTATTGCAAAATGTAAGGGAGTTGATACCTAACTAATAATGTCCAATAGGGCATTTTAAATAGAAAAACTTCCCACGCCCCATAAAAAGCTGTTGAAGTATACCTTTTTGATTGAGACAAAAAGCATTTAAAAAAATGACTTACCAAATAATAAAGTTACAGATAAGAAAACAGTGTCATAGACATTTTCCCCATATATTCTATAATCCCTTCACACACACACACATATATATATATAGTACGTACAGTGAGCCTTCAGCTGATGTCCCCAGATCCGTGCTGGTACTGGAGCCGCTATTTTGAGGAGTTAGGAGACTGAGTGTCCCTGATCTTTGGGCTTTTAATAGGCCTCACTCTGTGGTTGGTTTAGCATCGGGGCTTGTGCCATGCCAACTGGTCAGTGCCATGTTCTCTTGGTCTCTGCTCTGGAGACTAGGGTGCTTGGCAGCTAGTCGGGCTACCAGGAGGCCACAAGTACAACGTGGATTGGAGTGGGTGAGTGGTTTGTGGTGATGTGTCCGAGGTTTGAAAGCTGGTCGTCAGCTCAGATTGCTTACTTGCTTCTATTGTGGCCCAGAACCTCTGAAACAGGAGATCCAGTTTAGTCATGAGTGTGGCAGTTTGGGGCTCAGCTGGGTCTCAAGCCGTGATCGCCATCATCTTGGAAGCCACGTGGTGTTTCCGAGCAGAGCAGTCCCTGTTCCCAAGAGTGTCGCGGTCCAGAGAGGGGGGGGGGGAGTGCAGGTGTCCGCTCCCCATGTCAGGATGTGGGGTCTGGAGAGCTGCTGAGACATACCTCCGACGCCTGACAGGCTTGATGGCCGCAGCAAGTGAGGGAAGTGTAGTCCGGTTCAGGAAAGTGCCGAGTCCGGCACTGACCGAGTCACCAGATTCTCCACGATGCGGTGAGTAACTTCTCAGAGCTGAAAACTTTTTAGTTTGGCAGAAATATAGCTGGTTTAGCAGGTTATTGCTCAGGAGCTCGCCTTGCATGCGTCCTCTCTGCCTTCACACACATATATATACATATTTATATATAAAAAAAATCCAAAAAGGTAGCAGCACTCACGGTCCAGATAAAAAATCCAAATTTTATTAAAGCATATTTAAAATGATCGACGTTTCAGTCCACTACACAGGACTTTCCTCAAGATCAACAGTTCTGAGAACTGTTGATCTTGAGGAAAGTCCCGTGTAGTGGACTGAAACGTCGATCATTTTAAATATGCTTTAATAAAATTTGGATTTTTTATCTGGACCGTGAGTGTTGCTACGTCTTTGGATTTTTTGGATATTTAAAGCCTTGGCTTAGCACCCGGCACACAAGGGACATTTAAAGCGTGAGTGCAAGAGCATTTTTTCTTTTTTCCATAATTTTATATATATATATATATATATATATATATATATATATTAGCCTATATAATATGCATGTGTTGCCCATTGTATTAAATATGTATGTATCTTATATATGTTGCCACTTTACCTTTGCATTGTCCATACCATACTACCCTCAAATTGCAGATATATACACAAACAGACTAATACAGAACATATACATACTCTGGTACATGCAAAGTGTGTCTGTGTGTGTATCTGTATGCCTGCCAGTGTGTCTGTGTGTGTATTTGTAGGTCTGTGTGTTTGTCTGTGTTTGTCTGTATGTCTTTGTGTCTGTCAGTGTGTATGTGGGTGTTTGTATTTCAGTGTGTGCGTGTGTATCTATATGTCTGTCAGTGTGTGTGTATCTGTGTGTCTCTCAGTATGGGTCTGTGTGTATGCCAGTGTGTGTCTGTATATGTATCAGTGTGTGTATCTGTATGTTGTCAGTGTGTGTGTGTGTTTGTCTATCTCTCTGTGTATCAGTTTATATATATATGTGTCTGTGTATCTGCATACGTGTCAGTGTATCTGCATGTGTGTCAAAATGTGCAGTTTTACTGTATTGGGAGGGTCTGAAAACCAGTCAATAGCTGGTGTGACCACCATTTGCCTCACACAGTGCAAGACATCTCCTTCGCATAGAGTTGATCAGGTTGTTGATTGTGGCCTGTGGAATGTTGGTCCACTCCTCTTTAATGGCTGTGCGAAGTTGCTGGATATTGGCAGGACCTGGAACACGCTGTCGTATACGCCGATCCAGAGCATCCCAAATATGCTCAATGGGTGACATGTCCGGTGAGTATGCTGGCCATGCAAGAACTGGGATGTTTTCAGCTTCCAGGAATTGTGTACAGATGCTTGCAACATGAGCTCATAAAAAATGGGGGCAAAAGCAAAAGTGTTGCGTTTATAATTTTGTTCAGTGTACTTACAAGGACTTAATATTTCAGCCCAAGTGAGTGGAAATTAAAGGGACACTATAGTCATAAGGACAACTACAGCTTGTTGTTCTTGTGAGTATAGTTAGTCCCTGCAGGCATTTTCATGTAAAAAGTGTTTTTTCAGAGAAAAGGCAGTGTTTACATTGCTCCCTTGGGACACCTCAAGTGACAGTCACTCAGACGGCCACTAGAGGTGCTTCCTGGGGCAGTGGTCCAGAGCGTGCTGCGCTGCCCGTCAGCATCTCCACACTCTGCCAGAGGGCTAAAGAGGGCCAGAGGGCCAAACAGGTATTTTAACATTATAGGGTCAAGAATACGTTTGCATTCCCGACCTCTATAGTGTTCCTTTAAGCCCTGGCAAGTGTGACAAGCTTCCCCCATTGCCTATGAGGATATTCAGTGTAGTTGGAAAGCAGCAGAGTATCATAAGAGTGCCAACCCACTGGTTCTTTTTCTCTTGGTCACCAGTGAGTGAAAATACTTTTTTTATACTCCTGGGAGAGCACAGGGGCCACATGCTTCCCTAACACCCAGTGTTAAGCTAGTAATATATTTTGACCTAGGCTGACAAAGAAACATATGGAGAGATCAAACAAACAAATAGTAAACGAAGAGCAACATCTCCTACCTTGTAGATGCCTTGTTTTCATGGATTCAGATATGTCCACCACACAATTTTCTCTTCAATTAGAATTGCATAAAATAATACACCAACTTCCAAAGTCCCAACTTTAATACTACAAAAATCATTAAAAACAAAAAATAAGTTTAGAGGCAATAGTCAAAACAGGATAAAAAGGGACAAACAGTCTGATGAATTTTGCTAGCATTCTAAAAAGGACATTATCAAATGACTAATTGGATATGCCAAATGGCTAATTGTTTATTAATGTGAAGGTGATAAATTATATGGGGTGGGGATGTTTCTTCTTGACTGGCCTACGGCAGCCAAAATCCTAAATGCATTATTGGGTTAAACAATAGAGCAGGGCATTAGTAGTTTAAACTTCTGTAAAATGCATAGAAATCAGCTGGTTCAACCATCAGCCCTAACCTCTTACATCATATAGCAGGTACTTCAAAAGGCTGCAAACAACAGCCTTCATGCCTCCCATACAATATATCACATATATAGGGGGGAGAGATCAAGAGTATGTTCCTCTCTCCTCCAAGATGTGCAGGAACAACTAGAAACATAAGTCTTAATTCCAGTGAAATCAGTAATGTAGAACTCCTTCCACTTCACTGTGATTAGCCTATAGTATTGATTACAATTTAATCTACCGTATATATTGTGTTAGCCCAAATTGCTTCAACATATATAGTTAAACTGTTTTAGAGTGGCAAACACTACAATTATGGAGTCCACGGGCATTCACATGCTAGTGATTGTCTGCCATTTGGTAAACACTTTGACCCAAAACCTAGAGACAGTGCTCACTGGAATACTGTAGTTATTATGGTGTGTACAATATGCCTTTAATAGGTCACCTCTCAAGAAAACCACTGCATCTTAATATAGTGGTTTAGGTATATAGATGCTGTCCCTTTTTTGGACAATGTAATTATTGTTTGTGCAAAACGACAATGTTTACAACATTTGTCTGAAAACATATTTGTAATCGTTGTTGGAATAACTACCACTAGGGGCACTTTCTCATTAACCTTTTCATACCGCCACTCGTTTATACACAATTGCCAAGGTATGAAGCCATTCCCTGCAATTGTGTATACAGGATTTTAACTATTGCAAATAGTGCCAACGATTACCCCCGCAACTGCATGAGCCTGTGGGGAGAACTATAACACTGCTGTTAGCATCTGGTAGCATCTCTCTGCAGATGCTCCATTTAGGTCAGAGACAAGAAGGGGCATTCAGAGAGGTCTGCACTGAGCCACAGGTGCAGATCTGTCGGGGAGCCCACTGGATCACCATGGAAAATGCTGGACCACCAGGGAATCAAGTGACCCCTCACTGCAGAAAAGGTAAACAGGAAGGGATCTCAACTAAATACAAAATAAAAAATCTGAGCTGCACTGTGAGGGGAGGCTTTATAGAGAAGCTCAGCCTCCCCACACACAGTCTACCCCCAAACTCACCCCTATAGCCACGTACAGTCACCCCCAAGTCATACTGGCTCACTCATCCCACACAAAGTCACCCTGTCACTCTCACAATAACATTGCCACAGTCACCCATGTCACACTCACTCTGTCACAGTCCACCTCATACATATACAGTAACCCTCATACACACATAGTCAACCCTCACGCACAGCACACCCTCACCATAAACACAACTCACGTATCAAGACTACAAGCGGCCCCCATACACACAACACACTGCAAGCAGCTGCCCCACATACAGATCCTCCCAGACACAGAGATACAAACGCTCATAGAGATACACAGACACAGATATGGAATGAAGACATATATATATATAACTTGCAGACGCACAAGGATACTCACTGCCAGCACACACTCACAGGCACATTCACAGTTACACAAGTCCAGACATGCACACAGATACCAATACAAACTGCCAGACACACACTATGATTGTGTCTGTATCTGTCATTGCCAATGTGTGTATCTTTGTGTTATTGTGTGTCTCTCTAAATCAGTGTGCTTTTGTGTGTATGTTTGTGCGTGTATCAGAGTGTGTATATATATATGTGTGTGTGTAGGACGATACGGTATTGGCAATATCATGGCAATGTGGCAACATATACAAAATGTGTGGGATATATATCTACCGTATAAAGATATATGTACACACACAAGTGAGAACTGAGCGCATATTAAATAATATATTTGTAAGAGGATTATAGACTATTTAGGGAAAATATTGAGAAATGTTATTTATTTACAACACTATTTTTTTTTTTTATATATATATATATAACTTCATTATTGTGGTTTTGTTTCCATTAAATAATATGCCATCTATGCATACTGAAACAAAAATACATTTAAACATTACTTTCTAACGAGAGCAAAGAACACCCTGATAGTAAAAAAAAAAAGATATATATTTTTAATGTTAGAGATTTCCTTTAATGATTTTTCAGATAATTAGAAGATGTACAAGACATCAGGTGGAACTATATGATTTCCATCAAGTTTCACAAACAGTTCTAGTTAAGTCTGTTGACATGTTAACCACAACAGCTTCTCGTTGGTAGGTAGACATAGTCCCGTTTTTACGTTTGCCAATATTTGTTAAGAGATACCATTCTCATCAACAAGTCTAGTTTTTTCTTTTTGCATGAATACCCTCAGGAAAAGTACATTGTTCTCTTGACGTAGGTGGAATAAAATAACCATTAATAAGTGAAAGTGCATGTTTGCTACTTTTCTTTCTAATTGAATTGCTATTGTTTGTTGAATATTTTATCTACAGGTGGATGACATTATGATGGAGAAAGCCCCTGAGAAATTTCCTATTAATACACCCAAAACAAAAGAAGGTTATTTCTATCGCCAGATTTTTGAAAAATACTATCCGGGACGTGCTGGTTGGTTGACTCATTACTGGATGCCCCGATGGATCAATGCCACAGATCCATCTGCTCGCACACTGAAGCATTACGTGTCTACCATGTCTGCATAGAGTTCATTTAAACTGGAGAAATAAAAGATTTATTCCATCTTAATCCTTTTGTGAAATCTTTGTTGCAATATTTTTTTATAAAGCAGCAAACAACTTGTTACGTATACAACAAAATTCTCAAGACATGATTTATTCAGTTGAAATTTATAATCATGGGAATTGTTTTTTTACAGTTTAATGTTTAAGCTTTCACACTTTGCCGCGAGCTTATAAATCCTTTATACACTTAGGCGCAAGTTACAAGCAGGTTGATTGACGAGCCCTCTTGTTAAACAGAATCTGTTGGATTTTACTTTTTTTTTTTTTCCATGTTGTTTGTTTCATTTACTGCTAGAAAAAGTAAATGAAAAGTTTTTATAGTGGCATGCAGAAATGGTCCATACATGTATGGTGGATAAATATTGGCAGAAAAAGATCATCATATAAAAAATAGAAAAATAGTAATTTGCGTCTTGATTTAAATTAGATTCTCAGTGACTTTTGTGATGACACGACTCTTTAACTCGAGCCTTTGAGGGCAAAGCGTAGACATGCCAGATTTTAAAGTGAATGCATAACTCTGAATGAGGCACAAAGTTAATTGGTTCATTATATTTTAATAAGACAAATTTTTTTAAACTCATGTTTGGCAGGGTAATATCCCTCAAGGATTGAGTTTAACAGCTCTGCATTATATAACACAAATTTATTGACTGTCCCTTGTTAACCTAAAATATTAAGGGTTTTCTAACTTGTAACAAATTATGACATCAATTTCAACATAAATACACTACAAAACTGTTTGATCAGTCTTTATTACATGATAATATTAATTTAGTGAAGGGAAGTTTTGTCCATAGAGATAACTTTATACATGCAAAACATAATACGTTCCACGTTTACAATCAGGAATGGTGTTCCAATGGTTCCAATGGTTATCCAGCAATATTGTAGAGCAGGAAACATCCCATAATGGTGTGCATATGGCTTCCATAACATAATTATAGCAGTATCACAAAACATGCATTTAAGAGAGCAAGGTAGTCACCTTTCCCTATTTATTATAACAACAGTATTTATACAAGAAAAGAAAGAACTTAACCATAACATGATAAAGGAATAACATCATGGATACAGACTGTATGCACATTCACATATCTGTAAGACTTTCATCTAACGGGAGAGGTGTAGTGTTCCCACTTAGAACATGATTGTTCATGCTTTGACCCAGCACACCTACAGGTAGTTTCTCCATTCAATTTTATCGTGGACAGCCTATTTAGTCTTAATGAATAGAAGGGAGGATAACAGACTTTGAAAGTAGGAAATAGATGTTTTTTTTTTTTAACAGGATATATAATAACATTAATTTAAAGGTCCCTTTAACATACTCATGGAAAAAGCTCTGTAAATGTCAGATCCCTTAAGACTGTTTACTATACTCTGTACTAGTGCCGATGAGTCAGTGTAAATGTAAACTACTCTTTGAGGCACAAGGTACCATCACAGTGTTTTCTGTGCCTCACGGTGGGAGAGACATTTGGATGCACCATGGATATGGGAGATGGCCTTCTTCCAGTCCACTAGAGAAACAATAATAACCAGATCTTGCTCCCACTTAATAATATTCATGCTAGGCCAGAAATGGGTAACATATAGTTCTGAATTCATTTTAATTAGTTGGAAAAGTCAAAAAACATTGACTGGTTTTGGTAAATATGTTGTTTTGTGGAAATTTGACTGGCTTTAATGCTAGCTGAAATTCCAGCAGCCAATTTTAATAATCGCGTCATATGCTGGAGAAATATTATCCAATGGATGTGCTTCAGAAGGACATTTATAACCCTTTTAATGACTAACCCTGCTTGTCATTGGCTTGTGACTACAACGATGCCAAACAACCAAATATAGTTAATACACTTTCTATCTATCATCCTTAAAATACTTCAAAATACAAAGTACGAGAAAATTAGGCTTAGCACACTTAAGGTAACCTAGGCATAGTAGTCTGTAACATACCTAATATAAAAATAAAAAAAAATAAAGTAAATGTGAAAAACTTGTATGGACATGGAGAATAGGAAACAAAGGAGTCCAACTTGGCCTGCAAATGGAAGAGCGTTCAATGATTCCTGAAGAGAGGTGCTCAGTGATTTATTCCCGAGTGATGCTACCTTAGGAGGCAAAGAAGCTTTTGGAGAGGACGTTTCTAGAATGCCTCAAGTGGAGAGAGCTTTCAGGCCATTCTCAGGGGAAATAAGCACTCTGATAGCATTGTTCTGCCAGACTAGCAGCTTTGTAGGAATCAACCTTTGTGTTTTTGCACAATAGTTTAGGAACCGGGTAGAATGCTCTTCATTGGGACATAGTGGTAACAGACAGGTCCAGATAAACGACAAGATCTTTATAAGAGTCAGGATACACTTTGTGTTTCTGTGCAATGGTCATGAGGGTGCCCTTCACATGAAAGTAGTAGATATACACTATCGCAGGGGTGCCCGAAAGGTAGAACCATAACTCCAATGATGCCTTTATTAATGCCTTTAGAATAGCAAAGCATCATGGAAGCTGTAGTTTAAAAAAAAAAATCTGGGGATCTACCTGTTGGGCACCCTTGCACTATTGAGTCCTTAGGAGTGGAGTCTATAAGTTATTGGGCCTAGCTAGACAATGCACCTGATTAAGTAATAGGGCCACTGTAAACTTAGGCGCCAGCACTGCAAGAATGCTGTAATGTAAGCTGTGAGCTCCCCTGAATAAGGGGAGAATATGAGACCCCATGACATGTAAGTCATTTCCATGGGACTGTCTTCAATGCCAGCTAACCTTTATAGCAAGCTACTGTGAGAATTCACCATAAATAATATTTTATAGATAAGCTCATTATGAGCTGTGCAAGACTTATTCATTTTTGCCTCCAACTGGTCAGCTCTCTCACCCAGGGTACTTATTTCGTGGTGCAGATCTATGTAAATGTTTTTAAATCCGCCTGTAGAGTCGATTGTAACATTACTGATAGCTTTTTTTCAGTTGCAGAGATGAAAGGTAATAGCTCTGACATTGGGAGTGTCAATCCTTCTATGCCACCCCCATCTGTGTCTCTCCTTATATGCCACCCAATCAGTGTTTCCTCTTCTATGCCACCCCATCTGTGTCTCTCCTTCTATGTCACCCAATCAGTGTCTCTCCTATTCCATTTGCATTTTTTATTCTATGCCACACTCATCTTAATCTTTCCCTCAATGCCGCCCCATCAGTATTTCTCGTTCTATGCCACCACATCAGTGTTTCTCATTCTATGCCATCTCACCTGTGTCTTTCCTTTCATGCTACCCTATTTGTGTTTTTTGTTCTTTGCCACTCCATCTGTGGCTCTCCTTCTTGGCCACCACCATCAGTATCTCCCCTTCTATGCCACCCCATCAGTGTCTCTCCTCTTATGCCAGCTACATCAGTCTCCCAGCCTGTCCTTCCACTTCTGTCTCTCCCCATCCCTTATTTAGTTTACTTGAAATGCAATCTCCTGCTGCAGGTTGGCACTCTCAGTAAATCTCCTCCCGCACCGAGCATGTGGATTTTGTTAGTGGAGAGGACAGGGACATGCTTCAACTTCCTGTCACCACCTCTCACCACAAACACTACCAGCACCATCTGGTATAGCAAGGCCTGAACACTACAGACCCTAGTGGCAGGTTCTGGTATTGCAAAACATCAGCGAAAAATACAGACATTTGCGTTTGTATTTTTGCAATACTGGCACCAGCCACACAGATTCAAATCCTGGATGTGCTGGTCAAATACTGGCCAGGTGGCAACTCTAGGTCAAACTTGATGAACTGGAAAAAATCTTGAAGTCAACTATGCTTCCAGTTCGGCAACTCTGGCCCAACATTTTAATATCACTTTGAATTCTCACTTTATTAAATAACCCTGTTAGATTCACAAACAACTATTTCACTTGTACTGAAACAGCCATTATTTAACAGATTAAACAATAGTGTTTTATTGTTAGATGTTATGATTGTTATTGTATAATAGGTGGTCCCTGAGGAAGTTTCCATAGAAACGAAACATGTAGGACCAGTGTTGTACCACCAATTTTAAAAAACACTTATTTTATTGAAATTCATTTGTAAGAAATAATTTTATACCTACCTACCTGATTCCTGATTTTGATCCAGAGGACGCCAAGCAGACTGAGTAACCAGATCTCCCCTGGTGGGGACGGCAACTTTAAGGTGTTTCTTTAATCTGGAGTTTGTGAGTTCCATATAAAGTAGGGGCATTACAAACCTACTCCAACAGTTTTTCACTATTATTTGTAATTTTTATTTTAGATATCCAGCTGTATCCCATGTTTCTGTATATATTTTGTCTGTGTGAGGTCACCAACAGGGAAGGGACCTTGGGAAGCTGTTTCATAAAGCTAAGTAGCTCTTTTCTATATACTATACATTTTGTGTATATTAGATACTATTTGTATTCTAAACAATAGTGTTTAGCTAAAGAACCATTTAAACACATAAAAACGAATACCAAGAATAAAATATAAATGAATCATAGAATAATCCAGGACATACTGCACTAAACGTGAAGTTTGAAATAGTAATTACAATAGGACTCAATGACAGAATAGTCTTAAGACTAAAATAAATCATAGTTTGGTTGCTCCTGCTAGTTATAAACACTCTGAATACAGTCTGGCTGACCACAAGATCTTTAGATTTACAGGAAAGCTGAGAGAATAAAAAATTACATATCTTAATTAAATTTTGCTGCACATTGCAGAACACGCAGTAATTTTCAAATATAGTTGAAGTAAAATACATTTGCAATAAACTATATATATATATATATTATATACCAATACTGAAGTAAATGAATGTAGCTACTTGTGATTATGTTTCTCAATTCTATACAATTCAAGCTCGTAAAACCTCATTTGTCATACAGAAAAAAAAAATGCAGATTCTCTAGAGAATATTAAAGCGGCAGTATCATGCCGAACTTACCTTTCTTTAATCGATTCCTCTTCTCTCCCTCTGTCGGGATCTGTTCTTCATTTCTTCCTATGTGCTCTAGTTTTCTTTGAAACATAAGACAAAGTAGTTCCCGCGATGCATCCTGTCAGTATTGCCGAACATCCTGTCACTTAGACAGGACGCCGGCAAAACTACCGAATTGCGTCCTAACAGAATGAGAACAGTTTCTACATTCGTGTTAGGACGCAATTCGGGACTTTGTTCGGATCGGAATTTCATTTGAATGGTATTAGTTTGCTATCTACCAAAAGTCTGAAAGACCTAAGTTGGTCTTTCAGCCACATTTACTAATACTAAGTAAAGATTACTTAGTATTAGTAAATTCTGCCCCTACTCGCTATACCGCGAGTAGGGGCATGTCTATTAAACAGTGAGCCTGTGGCTGCTCACTAGTAAAAACAAACAAACCCTAGTACCCTCCCTGACCCCCATCCCTGAGCGGCGGGTGGGGGCCCTAAAGGATAATGGGGGGGACCTATTGTCCTCCCCACCAACCCCCACCCCTGAGCGGTGGGTGGGGGCCATAAATAACAATGGGGGGGACCGGATAAAATAACTTCCTGTAAAAGAAAAAAAATTGATGTCTTCTTTTTTCTAAAATCTTAATTTTCAGCCCCAAAAAAGGCCAAATAAAAACCATAATACCCGTCGAACTTAATAAAATAAAATGAAAAAAACAGAGCGCAAAAAAAAAAATCAGACGAAAAATAAAAAACCAGATGCTAAAAAATTAATCCATCTTCACCCGGAGAGGGCACGGCGCAGACTGAGCTCCGCAGGGCGGGGAAAGGCAATTAGACTCAGAACACTCTGATTGGATGGTTTGAAATCCATCCAATCAGAGTGCTCTGTGTCATTTTACACAGCGTGGGAAAATTCCAAAGAACTTTCCCAGGCTGTGTAAAATGACTCATAACACTCTGATTGTTTTGTACAAGTGTTTGAAAAAGGCCAACAAGGGCCAAAATGACTGGTGGTATTGATGTAGATTAATTTAGAAATAAACAAATATGTTTAAATGTCTATCTGTTCCTGTCCAAATCTGAGATGATTAAATTGCGTATACGCAGAAGTAAGCTCACACTGACACATGGAGTTCAGGTTAAAAGCACTTCAGAAAATTTAATGCAATCTGGTTGGAAAACAGTTGTGCAGATCTTTTTAAAAGCAAAATGACATCATCATTGAATATCAGATAATAACAAATAAACATCATTAATTGGATTAAAAATTATGTGACTAACTTCGTGTCCACCCACCAATATTATTAATTGGCTCAGGGGTTTGAGTGACCAGCTAGGTGTCCTCCCACCGGGAGGTGGTATTGTTCTGGACAAGGGTGTGGACAGAAGGCTCAGGCGCCATCTTTCCCAGCATGAGGTTTACTCGGTGGAAAGGGGGGCTTGAGCGTCATTTTACACAGTCAGTGATATCAGGCCTCATGTCCAGGTGCAAGGTCTCTTATGAATAGAACATTTCATTACTACTGTGTTCTCGTGGCCTTCAAACTATACTATCTTACAAGTTTAGGGAGTAGTCAGCAACTCCTGTGTCTTTGCAGGAAATACAGTCTTTGTCTACTATACTAATTGGGTTGGGAAATTCAGTCACGTAAGGTAGTTTTAAAATGAACAAGTTAAGTCATGAGAACAAAATGGAGGATTGAAGAAGTCAGGTTAGGAGGACAAAATGGAGGATTGTCACAATATAAGGTTAAAATGGAGTTAGTACAATAATTCAATACAAGTACAATAAAGATTTTTAATAATCCCACATCAGTCCCCCCTATGAAATGTTAAATTCTAAGAGATAAAAACTTTATTAAGTTAGTATCAGGAAGACGTGTTAACCCAAGGCACAGAAACCCTATGAAGTAACGGTTCTTAAAGTCTTCTTAGTTCTTCAGAGGGACATCATAAATAGACAAGCTTACATTACCATATGGACTTGTGTTATCTGGAATATAGGCACAAGTAGTCATGGTGACAGGTAAACGTTGTTGGTTGCAATAGGTATA
Source organism: Pelobates fuscus (assembly GCF_036172605.1). Classification (NCBI taxonomy): domain Eukaryota; kingdom Metazoa; phylum Chordata; class Amphibia; order Anura; family Pelobatidae; genus Pelobates; species Pelobates fuscus. The sequence continues at coordinate 335,882,534 of NC_086320.1, forward strand.
ATAAATGCAAATCAAAATATTATTATTATTATTAGCAGTGACGGTTGGGAAAATGGACTCAAACTTTCCTTTTACTGCAAAATCATCTGGTACCCCCCTTGGCACACCTATGGCATCAATATATATATATATATATATATATATATCAAACTTTCCCTTTCGAGGGGTGCTCCTTTTTATGTTCTGAAGCATGAATGTGGTGTGTCAAGAGTACCTTGTCATGTATTATGTGTATGGACATAATAACCTTGGCTAGGGCGCATTTGCTTATGCATTGTAGTATTAAACCTGTCCCACGCTACATCAGCGTAGGTGGACTCGGATCATTTAGTCAATATTAATATCACCACAAACTCAGGATGGGCAAATAATCCTGAGGAAGCTTGGCATTTGGATCCCTTCAGCTTCACGAGGTCTCCTTTTGGGGTCCTCGGTTTTCCATCGATGGCAGGTGGTCAGGCATTATTATGGCCATCAAACACCTACTTGCTGGTATCTTTTTATTTAACAAGTCATTTTTTCTTTAGAGTCAAAAGTGTGTCAAAATCAACAAATGTCACTTCTCATGTTGCAGAGAGAGTCTTGAATCTGGAACAATGAATCCACTGAGTGATCTCTGCAACTTTCACAATGCACTACTGGGTATATGGTCTTGGATGTCACATTGATGACCGGCTAGGCTTCTTGCCATCCTGACAAAATGTCTATGATAACTAGTGCATATTTGACCCAGTAGCTCTTTGTCATCTGGATTCTTGAAAGGGATATTGAGAGTTAGCTAGGTGCTTAGGAGTATTTTAGAGATCAAAAGAGTTCATGAGGGTCTTGGATAGGTATAAAGTTCCATGGGCTCACTGCCCAGTACATGTTTTTGGGTAAACAGAGCTTGAAAGCGTTGGAGTACAGCCCGTCTTCAAGGGTTGCCCCTTTCTGTTTTTCCAGCTTTGTATTTCTTCAGGGTCCGTAGCTGCTTGTCATTCTTTCAGAAGCTTGAGATCTGTAGGTAGGATTTACATGGTGAGTATAGAAGTTTCTTTAGCGGACACCATTCTGTCCACTTCCCTTGGTGCACTTGTGGCTTGGTTGGCAGCTTTTAGTCAGCTGAGTGGTGCTTCTTATCTTCCAGATTGATCCAAAATAATGTGCTGCACCCAGGGCATGTCTTGAGTCAGTGTAGATATTGGCATGTCTTCCTTCAGGCATTTTGTATGCCACTGAGAAGGCTGTCAATTCAGCGTCTTGAGCAGATGTGAGTGAGGAAAGTGAAGGTGCTTGACGTACCTGATCTTCTGTAGCAACAGCAAATCCAGTATGGTACCTTTCCTCTTTATCCGCAAACAGAGTGGAGTCAGGATCTGGTAAAGCTACTTTGTCTTTCTATCCACAGTTCTCTTGCTGACCCCCCTCTGTAGAGATTTGTAAAATGAATGTTCATGTTTTGTTCTAATGAGTCAAGTTCCTTTCATGAGATTTCTGGGGACTTAGTGAAGAAAAAACATGAGGGACAGCCACCTCCCTTACTTCCATGGGAATCTGGGTCAGGGCCGCACTATTTCCTTGAGAGTGCCCAAAACAGTTCTTTCAGTGTGGTATTCCCCCCTGGGAAGTGGCGGAAGAGTGGCCAGAGCAACTTTTCTTCAAAATATAATGTTGTCAGGTAGAGGCAGAGTTGTCTATGAGTGGAGGAAATTGGTAAGAAATAAGAAGGGAGGAAGCATATAAAGGATATAGATATGGTGGTGGGGAGATGGAAGAATGAGTAGTGGATAGAGTGAGAGGGAAGAAGGTGGAGTAGGAGGAGGAGAAGGCGGAGTAGGAGGAGGAGAAGGAGGAATAGAGGAGAAGTAGGGGGAGAGAGGAGAAGGTGGAGTAGAAGGAGAAAGTGGAGTAGAGGGAGGAGTAAGAGCAGGAAGAAGGAGTAGGAGGAGGAGAAGGAGGAATAGAGGAGAAGTAGGGGGAGAGAGGAGAAGGTGGAGTAGAAGGAGAAAGTGGAGTAGAGGGAGGAGTAAGAGCAGGAAGAAGGAGTAGGAGGAGGAGAAGGTGGAGTAGAGGAAGGAGTAGGAGGAGAAAGTGGAGTAGAGGGAGGAGTAGGAGGAGAAAGTGGAGTAGAGGGAGGAGTAGGAAGAGGAGGGAGGAGTAAGAGCAGGAAGAAGGAGTAGGAGGAGGAGAAGGTGGAGTAGAGGAAGGAGTAGGAGGAGAAAGTGGAGTAGAGGGAGGAGTAGGAAGAGGAGGGAGGAGTAAGAGCAGGAAGAAGGAGTAGGAGGAGGAGAAGGTGGAGTAGAGGGAGGAGTAGGAGGAGAAAGTGGAGTAGAGGGAGGAGTAGGAAGAGGAGGGAGGAGTAAGAGCAGGAAGAAGGAGTAGGAGGAGGAGAAGGTGGAGTAGAGGGAGGGGCAGTAGGGGAAAGTGGGGGACTGCAGATGAAGGGGAGGGATCGGTGGGAGGAATAAGCGGGGGTGGGCAGGTAAGGGAGCAGACAGGTGATGTAGCAATGGAGGAGACATCAGAAATCAAGACTAGGTAGAAATGCAATGGAGGCTGCAAATAGCCCATGTACAACAACTATTAACTGGCCCTAAGCTTTCCCTAGAGAAAAATAATAAAAGGCTAACATGCTCATCTTGTCTCCACAAGCCTCGAACGTTTCACTCCCATGGGTGGCCCATGATGGCTTGCCCACCACTTCTCCACACGGGGTCTTGTGCCCGCGGAGACAGACGCTATCCCTGACTCTTGTTCTTAATTTAATAATTTATATCTAACATCTCAAAATGTAATTCCTACTTATATCACAAATATACATTATCACAATTTTTATGTCTCGCAAATGGGATAAAATTTATTCTACTCTTCACTGATAATGTATTTTTAAAACATACAAAATAGACAAATAACATTGTCTTCTGGAAAATAAATGGAAAAGATAATGGAGATTTTGTTAAGCTTATAAATGGCTATACATTAATTCACATTTCTTGTTCTCCAGTTTCTGGCTGTTAATGACAATGTACAATGTAATAGAGCAGCGGAAAATGCTAGCAGAATGCTTGGTTGCATAGGGAGAGGTATTAGCAGTAGGAAGAGGGAAATGCTCATGCCATTGTACAGAACACTGGTGGGACCTCACTTAGAGTACTGGATACAGTACTGGAGACCATATTTTCAGAAGGATATGGATACCTTAGAGAGAGTTCAAAGAAGGGCTATTAAACTGGTTCATGGATTGCAGGGTAAAATTCACCAGGAAAGGTGAAAGGATCTTGACAGGTATAGCTTGGTGAAAAGATGATAAAAGCATTTTAAATACATAAAGGGGAAACAACACAGTAAAAGTGGAGACTATATTTAAAAGAAGGAAAACTACCATAACAAGAGGACATAGTCTCAAAAATAGAGGGACCAAGGTTTAAAAATAATATCAGGAAGTATTACATTACTGAGAGGGTAGTGGATGCATGGAATAGCCTTCCAACTGGAGTGGTAGAGGTTAACTCAGTAGAAGTGTTTTAAGCATGCGTGGGATAGGCACTTGCTGCTAGTAACAGATCTAGAATTAATATACTATAATGCCCAAAGTCTCAATTCCTATGCATATGCAATAATAAAATATCTGGGCTTACAACAAAAAAATTATGTTAGTCAGTCTTTTAATCTGGAGGCAAACATTATCCAGTAAAAACATTTTGAAACCAATCCCTAATTGTATTACCATTTGTTAAAGAAATCTAGGTTTATTAGAACTTTCTTTTAGTAAATGTTCTTTAAGATAACCCCTCTTCCATCATGTTACCAATTTTTTTTTTCCTTCATAATCTAACGTAACAACTTTGCATATTCCCTCTATCCACATTGCATAGTATTGCAACAAATCACACTTGCCTTTACATTTTTAACTCGTCCAAATAATTCTCTATCCCTGCATCAGATTCACTTTCCTAACCTTCGTAATAAACACTGAGCTACTAATTTTACTGAACGCAGAACTGAAAAACCAGGAATGTCACCCCTCCCTCTCCCCCCTCGCGTCTCACAGAAGGCAAGGAGGGAGGGGTGAGGAGAGAGCCAGCATGAAGTTTTTTAACCATGTCAGCGCTGGAAGAACAGTTACGTTACAATTATTGCAAGCAAAGAGACACACAAAAAAAAAACACAACATTTAGACAATACACCTAGGCTTCCCATACTTATAGCAATAATTGAAATAATCCCTGATCCAGTCAGGTCAGTCCCAATATAGTAATACTCTCAGTGGGACTCAATACAAAACCCCCACCCTCTACCAGGGTAATGGCTAACACAAAATACAAAAACAATTATTATAATATACATATATTCTTAACCCTTTGTGATCTAGTTCTTCCTCAGCCCAACCTTCCTGCTGAATTCTAGCTGCAATCTACCACATGAAGGCACAGCAATTTTACACACTTTAGCAATCTTTTCAACTAGATCACACGCGCTAGCCAGCCCTTATTGGGCTTTCCTAACCCTGTTCCATTCCCCTCCTATACAGGCATCCCAGATATAGGGGAAAGAAGATTAAACAGATTATCTACAATGGTCAGCTGCCACTCAGAAAGGGTGGGTCCCTCCAAGTGCATCTTCCCAAAAACGCAGACTAGTCACTAATTCCGTGTACCCGAGGTGGTAGCCACGGATTGGAGTGGGGTGAGAAGTGTGTGACCAATCACTTCTCTCACAAGAGAAATAGTAGAGGATAGTATAATAGTATAGGAAGTGTAGAAAAGATAAAAAGGTAAGGAAAATCCTTAGAGACAGACACAGGAGTTCATGAGACTCCTAATTAAACAGACAAGACAACAATACAGTTGAAATACAGTGCATGCATCACAGTTCAAATGAAATCAACAGTAATTCCTTTCCTTTACTCGTGTGCTTACTCCAAAGTCACCTCCCTCAATCCCGTAGTATCTTACTACCAACGGCCAAGGATAACAACTAACACCGGTCCGAAATCCATATGCCTCCCTCGTCACAGCAGCCCACTAATAGTGTCTGCGCTACCCTCACTCTTGTAGTGCCCCTATAAAGACCCACTTTATAAGTCCCACTACTCCGTGGTGATGAAGACAGCAATGTCTGCCCGAATTCACACACCACAAAATAAAAATTGGAATGGCTCCAGCTCAGCGCTCAAAGCTGGAGGGTACCACCACTCTGCAAGCAGAGTAACGTGCACAGAGAAGCTAGCTAGGCTATCAAAGTGACACAAGAAGGATCCCCAGGAAACTATGAGTCTACACAATCTCCACAGATCCAACACACCTCTTTTTCCCTACAGCCCCAGCCACGAGGCTCCTAAAAGAGTTAAACAGGAAAAGATGACCCCCAGGAACACATCCACAGGTCAACCCCCCTTTTTCCCTACAACCACAGCACAGTGGTTCCTAAAAGGAGTAAAACAGGTAACAGAAGACCCCCAGGAACGCATCCACAGGTCCACCCCCCTTTATCCCAAAAGGGGTAAAATACAAACAGATAAACAGACAAACCGAAGACCCAGGCAAGTCCCCTCAGGTCCACCCCCCTTTATCCCAAAAAGGGGAAAACAAGCAAGACAGAACCCCAGGCAAATCCCCTGCAGGTCCACCCCCCCTTTATCTCAAAATGGGGAAACAGGCAAACAATTCAAACACAATTCAAACACACCCAGGCAACAGATAGACTAAAATGCAGGTAAACAAGTGAGTAACGAGACACCGGGCAAGATATTACCTGTCTTTGATGTCCTCCCGGGAAGCAGTCACAGACACGTGGACGGGTCAATCAAAGGGGCCGGAACATACCGGTGGCTCTGCAGAAGTCTCTACCGTGTACCTGGAGGTGATCAATCTCCTTTCCTACCCCCAGGATTCCCCCGTCCAACCTTGTCTTCCTTAGGACGGCTCACCGGCCAGAGGTCATAGCCCGATGCCCCACGTTGGGAGCCAAATTGATGTAGATTAATTTAGAAATAAACAAATATGTTTAAATGTCTATCTGTTCCTGTCCAAATCTGAGATGATTAAATTGCGTATACGCAGAAGTAAGCTCACACTGACACATGGAGTTCAGGTTAAAAGCACTTCAGAAAATTTAATGCAATCTGGTTGGAAAACAGTTGTGCAGATCTTTTTAAAAGCAAAATGACATCATCATTGAATATCAGATAATAACAAATAAACATCATTAATTGGATTAAACATTATGTGACTAACTTCGTGTCCACCCACCAATATTATTAATTGGCTCAGGGGTTTGAGTGACCAGCTAGGTGTCCTCCCACCGGGAGGTGGTATTGTTCTGGACAAGGGTGTGGACAGAAGGCTCAGGCGCCATCTTTCCCAGCATGAGGTTTACTCGGTGGAAAGGGGGGCTTGAGCGTCATTTTACACAGTCAGTGATATCAGGCCTCATGTCCAGGTGCAAGGTCTCTTATGAATAGAACATTTCATTACTACTGTGTTCTCGTGGCCTTCAAACTATACTATCTTACAAGTTTAGGGAGTAGTCAGCAACTCCTGTGTCTTTGCAGGAAATACAGTCTTTGTCTACTATACTAATTGGGTTGGGAAATTCAGTCACGTAAGGTAGTTTTAAAATGAACAAGTTAAGTCATGAGGACAAAATGGAGGATTGAAGAAGTCAGGTTAGGAGGACAAAATGGAGGATTGTCACAATATAAGGTTAAAATGGAGTTAGTACAATAATTCAATACAAGTACAATAAAGATTTTTAATAATCCCACATCAGTATGACTGGTATTGTGTTAAGCAAAATACTTCATTGCCATTATTTACTATTTTGCTTTTTTTCCCCCCCTTTTTTTTAATCTGCTATAATTTGTATATGTACTTATATACTTGGTATTATCCTTTTGTCAAAGGCAAGTGATTATGCCTTTTTGCATCTTGTACTTGAGAACACAGATTACTCTATGTATCTGAAATGAATATTGTAAAAGATTTTTTAAATTTTTGTGTTGAATATCCAATTTCTTTTCTTTGCATTCATTTGGTGTTCACTTGGTTCATAGTATAAAAAAATGGATGACAGGCCTACAAGCTCTGAGTGCTCTCTACTTCAAGCAGATAATCACAACCCTATTAAAAATAGAGAAAGATGAGTGTAAGGGCTATGGATATATGTAATCAGTGTTATTATCACTCCTGATATAATGAAGTAAAATATTAAAAAGATTAGCAATAATGGTCAGGTACAACTAACCCATATTAACCCGTTATGGTATCCATTCCCTTGAACAGCTTTCCTTCTATAATTAGTTCACATTTTTCACAACTTTCTGTTTCAAACCTTAACCTTAACACATAATGGTGGCCAGAATTACTGGAATTCCTCAATGATCAACCTATGAGGGAGACAGTACGTGGATGGGTTGTCTGTGAATGGGGTAAGGAACCCACACCACAGCAGTGGGTGGGGTCTACTCACATTCACAGATACCTCCTAATATAAACGTAACATAAATATGGTAGGAACCTTTATTAAAGACAAAATGAGACTTCATAAATAATACTAAACACCCAAAAACCCTGTGAATAATCGTGATCTAGTGGAAAGGTATCCTAATATAAAATACCCGGGTAACGGATTCCAAAAACATGGGATTATATAGGGCTACAGAAGTCTTGTAATATATATGAACCTATAAAGGATCAAAAATTATGCCAAGACAGCCCCCCACCAAACCCCACAAGGTTAACCTAGAGCTTGAGGGAATTTTTCCAGCACTAACTCTTGACAGGCTGCTCTAAGCAGTTTATGTCTCTGCAGGAATATATACTGGTGACTTTTTGTAGAGTCCGTACTAATATTGGTGCTATCATTATTAGCAAGCACCATTCGTCCTGTCAAGTTTATTAAAGGTTGTACTTATTGTTAGACATCGTATATATACTAGGCGTCCGCTGATTGGACTACAATATACCTAGATATATTGAGATTCCTTACTTGTGGGGTTTGGTGGGGGCTGTCTTGGCATAATTTTTGATCCTTTATAGGTTCATATATATTACAAGACTTCTGTAGCCCTATATAATCCCATGTTTTTGGAATCCTTTACCCGGGTATTTTATATTAGGATACCTTTCCACTAGATCACGATTATTCACACGTTTGGTGATGTGTTAGGGTTTTTGGGTGTTTAGTATTATTTATGAAGTCTCATTTTGTCTTTAATAAAGGTTCTTACCATATTTATGTTACGTTTATATTAGGATGTATCTGTGAATGTGAGTAGACCCCACCCACTGCTGTGTTGTGGGTTCATTACCCCATTCTCTTGTCTATTCTGTATTACTTTCTGGGGTTAAGCCCCTTATACCCCCTGTAACCTTTTCGAGGTGCTGGTTTTGCCCAACACCATAGCCTCTTCATTTTTTCTCAACTTCTGTGTTTCCCTTATGATTCCAGGTTTATGAAAGCCACAAGAGATTAATCCCCCTCCTCTCTTCAATGTATTAAATGTCCAAAATATGTTATCGATTGGTTGTTGATGTTGGATTTCCCCATAAATCTCCCTTAATTAAAAATATTTTAGCAAAATATTCTACATCCTTCCAGGCAACCGTCAATTACAAAAAAAAAAGCAATAAAAGTCATAATATTTTGAGAGATCTATTGATGTATGTAATTTTTTTGTGACACTACTTTTTCTCCCCCAAGGTATTTATTCTCTGAAACTGATGAAGGCGGTAAGAGTTGAAAATCAAACTTTGCAATATAACTCCATTGAATTGGAGATATTTTGGGACTTGGTTATTATTTTTTGTTAACTCTTCCTAACTCATGGTTAAATTAATAAACCACATTTTTTTTCACGGATTGGCTATAAAACATATATTGTTTAAATTCTACAATTTGTTCGTCCTGCTTACAATAATTTATATAGTGCCAACATATTCTGCAGCACTTTACAACAGGTAATACAAGACAAACAATTGATTCTAACAAAACATGTTTAATATATGGGAAGACTGGGTGAGCAGGGTCCTGCCTAAACAATCTAAATTCAACTATGAGATACCTGAATTCTTGCAAAATGATAGGTTACAATGAAGGTGTTCTGCCATGGTGAACATAATGCAAAGTTTGTAACAAAACAAAGAAGAACAATTAAAACAGCTACAGATATAAAGAAAAGTGAAAAGACTCATTATATAAGATTGAAATGAAAGCCCTTACAGAATTACTGGAACAAAGTGACAAGCTAACAAAACCATCTGACAAGGGCGGTAATTTGGTTTTAATAGATGCTACTTTTCCTACGTTGGAATAATTTGATGACAAATTGCAGTATGTGTGCTTAGCTAATGATACTACTGACAAATTTAAACACGAACTTGATCGGATTGTTGATGAAGTAGTCAGTAAGAGCAGTAAGAGTAGATAAAAAAGCTTAGCGTTATTAAAGCATGCTTACTCAGTTTGCAAAAGTGCTTTATAGTACCCTTTATGTCGATATAAAAATGCTTTGCTTATTTGAAAACCCGTGTAATATTGCTGTAAAAAGAGTGATGTAAAATATTTAGAAAAATGTGAGTTGCATATTGATAAGATGTTGCAAGATGCAATGCAGATATGCTACATGCCCATTAATAGATAATTGGTCACCTATTTGCTCCGGTAGCATCCTTCACACTGCTGAGAAAGTTTTCTAGTAGAAGTTGATATATTGCTTCGTAGTTTGGGAGCATTAGTCAAGTAGGAAACTGATGTTGGTTGAATTTGCCTGGCTTGCAGTTGACATTCCACAACTTAAAGGGTTCACCGAACCATTTTTTGCCAGTATTTTTTTTTTTAAACAAATGCGCTATTGAGCATTATTCTTCAGGTCCCCCCTCTATAAACGCTAAACAAGCTCTATTAAATAGAATTAACACAGTAAGTCCGGTGTGGTGGATCCAGGAGCTGGTTCACTAGAAAAGGCTTTGATTAAAATTTCACTAATGTGGGCATATAATTCAAGAAATCCAGGATAAATATCAACACTTGTATATGTGGTGCGTATACCTTTAAATCTGCTAAAGACAGAATCAATTTGGTACACGCCAAATGCTATACCTTATGAGGAAAAGATTTGAACCACTTCGTGTGTAGGAGAACAGTATGAGGAACTGCTTCCTATATTGTAATAAGATTAGTGTACTTTGTAATACAAAGATATAAACCTTATGGGATAGAGATACAGTATAAATGACTGTATTCCATCAATAAAATCAGTAGAAACTAATAAAATCCAATGAATTAAAAATGATGGATGAAAATTAGAAATAGTACAAAGTTTATTAGGCAAAAGCATTCAAAATACAAAAATATATAGAGAATAAAAATATATAAAAATATCAAATATCAAATATTAGTCAGGGACGGTTTGCAAGATTTTTACCAGCACATCTGTATTTGTTATTCCGATTTTGCCACAGGGACCGATTGGGATGGATATGGATAGTTCTCATGTTTACTTCCGCATGTGACGTAATACTACACAGTCCCACGTGTCCTAATTGTCCAATGAGATATCACTATTCTCGTATAGTGTTAATATCTCGAGTTTTATATACTCATGGATCAAATTTGAACAGGACAGAAACAGAGAAGGGAAACAGTATCAATAAAAGGCAGTAGTAATAAATGAAATAGAATAAACTAAACGCCACCTTATGTGTTCACTAATAGATCACTTCTACACATTTCATTTAAGGGGCTTGTCGCCTAAATGCTTCTTTATGTTAAATATTCTAAAATTTCTTAACCCTTTGCAATTCAATTATATATGTATATATTTTGTACTTCTACACATTTCATTCAAGGGGCTTGTCGCCTAAATGCTTCTTTATATTAAATATTCTAATCTAACATTTCTTAACCCTTTGCAATTCAATTATATATGTATATATTTTGTACATTTTAACACATTTCTCCTTCCCTTAATGTGGGCACAAATGAAGTCATAAAATAGAAAGGTCTAAAAAAGGGATTTTAAACAAAATAAAACAAGGGTAAAGTGCATAGTGGTTTCATATGTGTCAATGAAACTCTAGAGATTATCTTCAATTACCAGATAGTACAGAAAAAAGGGGGCCAAGAGAAGAAAAAAAATAAAAAAGGAGAAAAAGTAACAAGTATAGGACTAATTTCGAGATATATGTAATAAAAACTATGTAAAATAGAAGCATGGAAAGTATTGTGTATGTGTGTGGTGCAGTGTGTTGGGGGGGGGGTTCTGTGTGTATGTAAGGGGTGCAGTATGTGTGTGTGATGGATGCTGTGTGTTAGAGTGCTGTGTGTGAGTGCTGTGTGTGATGTGTGTGACAGTGCTGTGTGTCAGAGTGCTGTGTATGCTGTGTGTGACAGTGCTGTGTGTCAGAGTGCTGTGTATGCTGTGTGTGTGAGTGCTGTGTGTGAGAGTGCTGTGTGTGAGAGTGCTGAGTGTGATGTGTGTGAGAGTGCTGAGTGTGATGTGTGTGAGAGTGCAGAGTGTGATGGGTGTGAGAGTGCAGAGTGTGATGGGTGTGAGTGCTGAGTGTGATGGGTGTGAGAGTGCTGAGTGTGATGGGTGTGAGTGCTGAGTGTGATGGGTGTGAGTGCTGAGTGTGATGGGTGTGAGAGTGCTGAGTGTGATGGGTGTGAGAGTGCTGCTGTGTATAAATGTTAGAATGGATTGTGTGTAAAGGGGGGGGCTGTAAATAAACAAATAAATAAAGGGCATTATTTCCCCCCCCTCCCTTCTTACCTTTAGCCTGGGAGGGGGGGACTGGTACCTGCGACTGGGAGGCAGAGTGGCAGTGTTCCCTGGTGGTCCTCGTGGTGAGTGAACTCTAGCCTGCGGGCTAGAGTTCACTCTCGCGAGATCCGGTCGTTGCCACGGTAACGCTCTGGATCTCGCGAGAGGAACCCGGCGGAGCTGCAAGTTAGAGCTCCGCTGGGTCCTCTCTCCGTGCAGGCTGGCTCCCTCCCTCTCTCTCCCTGCCGGCGGCCGCATTGGATAGCATGTGGGCCGGTGAGGGAGATCTTTGATCTCCCCACCGGCCCGCCATGGAATACAGCGGGGCCGGCGCTCGGATAGTGCCGGCCCTGCATAGACCGGCATGGGAGATCCTGGGACTTCCCCTGCCGGCCTCGGCCCACGGCCACCGCGGCCCACCGGGCATTTGCCCGGTGTGCCCGATGGCCAGTCCGGGCCTGAAAGGAAGGCATTAAAAGAACTAAAAAATGATACGGATCTAATTATAAAACCTGCCGGCAAGGGGGGTGGGATAGTAGTGTTAGCCAAAGAAGCTTATAATAAGGAAGCAATGCGTATCCTTAGGGATGACACAACATATAACAAATTGACAGGAAATCCGAGCAGTAGTATTGAAGAAACCTTTAGAATCTTTTTTAAAAAAGGATTGGAGTTGGAGATCCTTAACCAGAAAGAATTTGACTACATGAACATCCCTTATCCAAAAATTCCTGTGTTTTACTTCCTGCCCAAGATCCACAAGAACGTAGAAAATCCCCCAGGGATACCTATAGTCGCCGGAATAGATTCTATTTCCAGTAGGTTGTCCCACTATATAGACTTACAGTTACAACCGGTAGTCTTAAAAACCAGATCATTCATAAAAGACACTACAGCAGTTTTAACCTTATTGGAACGCAGCACGTGGGAAGACCACTTTTTATTGGTAACAAGTGATGTTGCAGCTCTTTACAGCAACATACCCCATATGTATGGCTGCAGAGCGGTTGACTATTTCCTTAAGAATTTTACAGATATGAAAGAAACCCAAAGAGAATATATTTTGGAAGGCATTAGACTTATTTTAGAGCACAATTATTTTTGGTTTGGGGAAGAATTCTTTTTACAGATCAATGGGACGGCCATGGGGACCAAGTTCGCCCCAGCTATGCCAATATTTTTATGTCCTACTGGGAACTTTTGCATGTTTATGAGGGACATGGCTGGGGGGAGAGCTTGGTTTCCTATGGCCGTTACATTGATGATATCTTTTTTATCTGGAAAGGGCGGGTAGAATCCTTACAAGAATTTTTAAGTTTTTTAAATTCCAATAATTGGGGTATAAAATTAACGAGTACATGGAGTAATCAAGAAATTTCGTTTTTAGATTTAAATATTTTTATAGAAGATGGCAAGATAAAAACAAAAAACATTTTTAAAGCAGTAGATGCTAACAGTTTTATTAATAGAGAAAGTTGTCATTTTAGTCCTTGGCTGGAAAACGCACCAAAGGGACAATTTTTACGTATTAGGAAGAACTGCACGGATTTGAAGAATTATGAAAGCCAATCAAATAAAATTAAGAGGGATTTTCTAGAAAAAGGTTACGAAGAAGAAAGATTGGAAGAAGCAAGACTAAGAGTTAAAGAAATAGAATGTAAGAATCTCCTCACATATAAAGAGAGAAATAAACCCAATTCAGAGGACGTACCCTTTATTTGCAATTATAGTTCTGAAAACTACAAAATCTGCACAATTATAAAGAAATTTTGGCCCATTTTACGTCAAGATCCGGCTTTGGAGACGATTCTGCCTGAGAAACCACGTTTCATTCATAGAGGAGTGGGAAACCTACGTAACACATTAACCTCTAGCTATATTAAAGAACAAAAAAGGAATGATACATTTTTGAATAGAGAAAAAGGTTTTTAAGGTTGTGGTTGCTGTTTGGCATGCAGGAGAACAGGCAACAAGAAAAGAAAAATAACTTGTTTTAAAAGTGAAAAAGAATACAAATTAAGAGAAATGATAACATGTCATACGAATAATGTTATTTACGTTCTTCAATGCCCTTGTGGCCTCAATTATGTGGGGAAAACCACTCGCCCTCTGCACATTAGGATTGAGGAGCACTGCAGAAATATTTTAAATGGATCTGAAAACCATAGTATACCTACCCATTATAAATATCATCATAAACAGTCCCCTAAAGATACCATATTCCTGGGTATAAAAAAGGTGGATAGGGATTGGAGAGGAGGTAATTTTAATCAAAAACTTTGATATTTTGTACTTGTTTCTTTGTGGAGGCTTTTATTTCCTTTCTCTCCTGTCTCTTTTTGATTGATTTACCTCCTCTTCTTCCCCATGTGTAGAATTTCTTCGTCTTTTGGAATATTGAAGCTGGTCGTTTTCTTGTTCGATCTTGTGCCTTTCTATCTGACGGCTCCTCCAAAAATCCTTTTCCGGTTCATGTTCTTCCAAAACCTGATATCTATTGCGAGTTCCCAAAGGTTCTTGAATAGGTGATGGGTATCTATCTCTTACATTTCTATACTCCTGTTTCTCCTTATTTTGCATTCCAATTTTTTGATTATGGGGTGGGTATCTCTCTCTCTCTTTTCTCTGTTCATATCTATCTCTATGTTTATCTAGATGATTCCTATCTCTCTCTCCCTGGAATCTATAATCCTTGTGATATTGTAGATGTCTATATTTATCTCTATAAGGTGATGTATGGGGTCTCTGTGTGTACACCCTCTCTAGTTCTCTAGGTCTATAGGGGTTACGGATCTCTCTCTTCTGTTCCTCATTACCATATACCCGTCTATTAGGGGGCATTGAATGTTTCCCCTCATATCTAGACTTCTGGATGTTGTAGTCGGGTATATTTCTCATTTTTTCATCGTCTCTATTGTCTTGGTTCTTGGGTTGACCTTGAAATCTTGAAAAGGATCTAACTTGATTATTAGTATAATCTCGTATATCTCTTTGGTATTTGTATGCACTGCAGAAATATTTTAAATGGATCTGAAAACCATAGTATACCTACCCATTATAAATATCATCATAAACAGTCCCCTAAAGATACCATATTCCTGGGTATAAAAAAGGTGGATAGGGATTGGAGAGGAGGTAATTTTAATCAAAAACTTAGTAAAGAAGAAATGAAATGGATTTTTGAATTGAACACTCTGATTCCGTATGGTTTCAACTCCGATTTCGAAATGTGCCATTTTTTAGAATAACTTTTTCATTTGTTTATCAGTCTTAATACTATTCTTATGTTTTTTCCATGCTTCTATTTTACATAGTTTTTATTACATATATCTCGAAATTAGTCCTATACTTGTTACTTTTTCTCCTTTTTTATTTTTTTTCTTCTCTTGGCCCCCTTTTTTCTGTACTATCTGGTAATTGAAGATAATCTCTAGAGTTTCATTGACACATATGAAACCACTATGCACTTTACCCTTGTTTTATTTTGTTTAAAATCCCTTTCTATTTTATGACTTCATTTGTGCCCACATTAAGGGAAGGAGAAATGTGTTAAAATGTACAAAATATATACATATATAATTGAATTGCAAAGGGTTAAGAAATGTTAGATTAGAATATTTAATATAAAGAAGCATTTAGGCGACAAGCCCCTTGAATGAAATGTGTAGAAGTACAAAATATATACATATATAATTGAATTGCAAAGGGTTAAGAAATTTTAGAACATTTAACATAAAGAAGCATTTAGGCGACAAGCCCCTTAAATGAAATGTGTAGAAGTGATCTATTAGTGAACACATAAGGTGGCGTTTAGTTTATTCTTTTTTTTTTTTTTTTTTTTTTTGTTTCAGACTGTACCCGCCTCTTTGTAATTCAGATATATCTTCATATATGGCCGGGTATCTTGGTCATCATAAACATTTGCTGGCTCAACTCTACTTAATAAAAACAAGCAGTTAACTACATAACCCAGGTTGAGCTTTTATTATTTACTCCTATCCTCTTCCTCCCTCCCCTCCCCCTCTTACTCCTCCTCCCTCTCCCTGCCTCCCTCTCTTCTTCCTTTCCTATTATTTGTCATTATTTATTCAGAGATCTTCTATCTAGAGAGGGGACGGGACCAGCCGAGGGGAAATTGAAAGAACGAAGAGGAAAAAACTGCCAAAAACAAAAGAAAAACAGCATCTTAACCTCATTCATACTCTCATTCACACCATACAGTACTGCTACCTTTCTTTCTCCTTTTCTTTACCCTTTTCTTTCTCTCTTTTCCTCTTCTCAGCTTTCTTATTTCTTGTGCCCTTCTTTTTATTAGTTTGTTAATTAATTTGGTTCATTCTACTAAGAGCGGGCCACCTTATATGGAGTAACATCATATCTGGATTGACTTTTAATCCTACTCCATTTAAACTGATTAATAATGAATTTGTCATAGACCATATGGTAGTTACTTTTTTACACCTCCACCAGATGTGGAGATAATCTCCTTTCTCTTTTCCACATCTCCAGCAAAGATCATTATTGTTATTAAACATTTTTGATATTTTTGAAGGAACCAGATACCAATTATTGATCACTTTAAAGTGAGTTTCCAACAGAGAGAGACAGTGTACATGTTTATTTGTTTTTGATATAGCATCGTACCATTCTTCTAGTTCTATAGTGCATTTCAGAGTTTTTTCCCAGCTTTTTATTGCCGTTGGGCGGTTCTCTGTTTGTATTGTATCACATACTTTTGTACATTTAGCGAAAAGGTTTTTACACTCTTTTTGAGAGAATATCCCTTTTAAGGCATTGTATGTATCTCCGCTGTTTAAAAAAATGTTATGCTTCATATAATTCCTAACTCTTAGATAAGAGAAAACCTCTCTATCTGGGAGGGGAAATATCCCTGTCAATGTCTCGAAAGTTTTTAATTCACCATTCTGCATTAAGTCTTCTACCTTCCCAGTATTTACTTCTCTCCATGTTTTTAAAGAGATATTACTTATGTCTATTTCAAGGCTCTCTATATTTTGGAACCCCAGAATCTTATTACTAATATCTGCTTTCTTCTTTATTTTTTCCCATGTAGGGATAATTTGATTTAACACGAATGAAAGCGAATAGTCGTATGCTTTGTTGTTCCATATGATATTAGATAAGTTTTTGGATTGACATACTTCTAATTCTATCCTCCCCCAGGCCTCCTTTTGATATATCTCCCTTTGTAGCATTACAGTGTGGTAGATTATTCCGGCTTCATAGAATTTTTCCATATCTGGGAAACCTAGTCCCCCTTTGTCTATATTACAGCTCATTGTTTTTAATTTAATTCTAGGTTTTTTTCCCCTCCACACAAAATTAGCAAAAGAAGATTTAATCATTTTTATCCAAGGTTTAGGGATAGATAATGGTAGCATCCTAAATAGGTAAATCCACTTAGGGAGCACATAATACCTCAAGGTATTCACTCTGCCCCACCATGATATCTCTACCTGACGCCATTCCTTTAAATCTCTATTAGTGTTTTTCAAAAGATGGATAAAATTAGATTCCATGATTCTTTCTAATTTTTTATTTATTCTTATCCCCAAATAAGTAAATTCTTCTGGTTGGGCAAAGTTATATTCATTTTGTAGTTTGATTATCTTATCTGATGACACGTTCCTATACATTGCGGTAGATTTAGAGAGATTCAATTTATAATTAGATACTGTGCTATACTGTTCTATTTCTGTTATGACATGTGGGAGGGATTTTTCTGGGTCGACGATATACAATAGAGTGTCGTCCGCGTATAGAGAGATCTTTAAGTCCCCTTTTGAGATTGGTAGACCCTTGATTAGTAAATTTTGTCTGATTTTTGAAGCAAAAATTTCTACTGTTATAACATACAGAATTGGTGACAAGGGGCACCCTTGCCTTGTGCCGTTTTCCAGACTAAACCAATTTGCACATATGTTTTGGCCTATGGATCTTGCCACTGGCTTCTTGTACAGGGAACCTATCGCTTCATTGACCCATCCTTTTATATTAAAGGCCTTCAGCGCTTTAAACATGAATCCCCAACTGACCCTGTCAAACGCTTTTTCTGCGTCTAATGACAGGATCAGGAGGGGATTACATGTCTTATCAGACAGGTCCATTGAGTCTAATAGCCTTCTGACATTATTTCCTGAATTTCTGCCAGGAACGAATCCAACCTGATCTGGGTTGATAATTTCAGGCAGAACTGTTTTTAATCTTTTTGCAATGATTGAAGCAAAGATCTTAACATCTACATTTATCAATGAGATCGGTCTGTAGCTTTTGACATCTGTTGCTATTTTGCCTGGTTTCAAAATTGGTAAGATGTTGGCTCTTAGCATCTCTTGTGGAAATGCTCCTTCTTTTACGGCTTCATTAAATGATCTTGTTAGTGGCTCAGCAATTATATCTTTCATTAACTTAAAAAACTTATTACTAAAACCATCAGGTCCTGGAGTTTTATAGTTCGCCAAGTTATTTATTGCCTCAATTACTTCTTCTTTTGAGATGTCCTTGTTTATTGAGTCTAGCTGATCTGGGGATATTTTTGGTAGTTCAAGATCTTTTATATAACTGTCTATGGATTCCTCCGTAGATCTGTCTGGTAAATTATAGAGTGATCTATAGAAATGATTAAAGATCTCTCCAATTTCGTTTGGGGCTCTATATATATTTCCTTCATATTCCATTTTATCTATGCGGTTATCTGCCGTTCTCTTTTTCAGTTGATTTGATAAGATTTTATCTGCTTTTTTTTGTCGGTAGTAATATCTGATTTTTAATTTGATCATTTTCTTTTCGATGTTTGCTAATATTTTTTTCTTAATAGTTTGTTTGAGATTAGTGATCTTTACTTGTCCTTCTTTATCTGGATTTAATTTGTGTTCTCTGAAGACTTTGTACAACTGAATATATAATTCAGATAAACCCGGTCCGTCTTTTTTCCTAACTCTACTCTTAATATTTATACATTGTCCCCTAATAAAGGCTTTGTATGCACACCAATTATTTAATTCTGAGGTGTCTTCAGGTCTGTTATCTTCTAGAAAATGTTGTGACCCTAATTTTAATGAATTTAGGTTTTCGTTGTTTTAAAGTATTGAATCATCTAATTTCCAAGTAGTTCTAGGATAGGGACGTATCCCGTCCTTTATATCCATTATAACGCTATTATGATCTGACCAAATCATTATATTTATACGTATGTCTATTACTTTATCTATTATTTTTGGATCTCCTAGAAAAAAATCAATTCTTGAATGAGTATTATGCGGCCAAGAGTAGAATGTAAACTCCTTTGCGAGCGGGTTCCTGACCCTCCAAATATCATAGAGATTATTTTTATGAATTATATTCTGAAAGGAACTAGCGTTTCTCAAGGCATTTTTATCCACACAGATCTTGTTAATATTAGATTTATCCAACTCAAAATCAAAAACACAGTTAAAATCTCCCCCTATTATCACACAGCCCATGGCTACTCTATCCGCTCTTTCTAATATGTGAGAGAACACTCTCATCGGATTTACATTCGGTAAGTATACATTAATCACTGTATATAGTTCCCCGTTAATTTCACAGATCAATATTATATATCTACCCTCTATATCGATATCCTTATGTTTGATTTCTACTTGAAGTGTTTTGGAAAAACCTATAGCCACACCAGCTTTTTTTTCCTCCTTCTTAGAGGCAGCTACTATTAGAGGGAAGTTATTGCCAAGCCACCCAATACTGTCTCCTAATATCCAATGCGTCTCTTGTATCAGAAATACTTGTATTTTCTCTGTCATTAAATATTCTCTGAAGGCCACTCTCTTATGTGGGATATTTAAGCCCTGTATGTTAATCGTAGCAAATCTTACCATACTCTATTCTGGTTCATTAACTCTTTTTTCCGTAAGATTCTATAAACTCGTAGCAATACACCTTTCATATTCTTACACCAGTCACACACATTCATACTAACTTTTATACTGGAGTCTCTAATTATAAGGGACTGTCTTCTGCACATACTTGGTTGCCTTATCAAGGCAATCACTAAGTTCTATTTAGAACTTATGGGCGAGCTGTGTTGGGCCACCGTGGTGGTGTGGGTAACTGGAAGGAAAGAGGGGAAAAAAAAAAAAAAAAACAACAACTAAATCTTAACTTTAACTTGTTAGTTAATTCTATTTCCTTTTAATCAAGTGATAATCTTCTTTAACCTCTTGTGGTGCCTCTATACTTTTAACTTAAAAGTTAATTCTATTTCATTATTAATCAAGTGATAATCTTTCTTAACTTCTTATAGTGCCTCACTCCTTTTGGCTTTATAATTAATTCTATTTCATTTATAGTCAGGTGATAGTGCCTCTCTCCTTTTATTTAAGTGTGCCTTATTGGTTCAAATTACTCATGTCTACTTTCCATATATTTAGGCTGATTCTATTTATTATGGGTGAGTGTAATAGTGTGATATCTCTCCTTTCATCACCATCTCTCTCTGTTGTACTTACTAAATAACATAGTTTATAGGTGTACCAATTGCTTCAAATTACCCTTGCTTCTATATGTTGGCTCAGTTTCCTGATGTGGTGAAATTAATTCTATATTATTCTATATACATGTGAAAGTCTATATACATGTGTAAAAAAAAAAAAAAAAAAAAAAATAGCAACTCTCATTTGTTATCCCTTCCCTCTATCTCCTCCCACCCCCCCTCTCTTCCCCATCCTTCTTGCTTTAACCTAATCCATCAGCTTCTTATCTTTTAACCAAATAACGGCTTTTTCTACTGAGTCTAGGACCACTAGCTGATCGTATATGTATAATCTTATTGCAGTGGGGAACCCCCATGTATATTTGATCTTCTTAGCTCTCAAAGTTTCTGTAACAGGGGCGAATGCTTTCCTTTGCATTCTGGTGAAATAAGATAAGTCTGCAAATACAATTATATCCTTATATTCTTCCCCATGTGGTTTCCTGACTCTGCTTGTTTTTAAAATTTCCTCTTTAAATTGGAATGATTGGAAACAGCAGATTATATCTCTTGGTTTTGTTTCTGGGATATTTTTGGCTCTGTACAGCCTATGACACCTTTCTATGGAATGGGTGAATTTCTCTTTCTCTATCCCCCAGGCTTTCCATAAATTATCCAGAAATTCTGTGATCTTATCCTGGGTGATTTTTTCTGAGATATTTCTTAATCGCAGGTTATTTCGTCTAGAGCGATCCTCTAGATCTCCTACTTTTGTCTCTAAATTTTTAATTTTATTTTCCATATGGGTATGTTGATCTTTCAATATTTTCTCTTGAAATTCCAGACAATTTATTTTTTCTTCAGCCATATTTATTTTCTCAGTTAGGAGTTTCACTTGGTTTAGAATCTCCTCTGAATTCTTATTTATTTGCTTCATTAGTGTTTCTGACTGAGAATTTAGACAACTCTCCAGAAATTCCGCCGAAATTTGATTATTCGCGCAGATTTCTGAGCTGTTTAGTGTCTGGTCTGATCTTGAAGTTGTTAAAACATCCTCTTCTGCTTTTTTTTTACTTTCTGGTGAGAAAAAATTAGTTACTTCTCTTCCCATTTTAAGGTTTTTCTTATCCCTTTTTACAGTAACTTTCTCCTGTGTTTTAGAGGCCATCTCTGCATTAGACTTCTACTATCTAAGTCTGCTGTTTAGTCTGCTGTTTAGCTGATCCACCAAAAAAAAAAAAAAAAAAAAATGTGCCAGAAAAGTGGGAAGGGGATTTTCGAAATAAGAAACTTGCCAGCTTGTAGTAGAGGAGGGAAAAATAATAGTTGAGGACTTTATACAGCTTGTCCAGGTTTAGGGGCCGGTCAACTCGTTACTATTGTAATTGGTTTAATTGGCTACTACCTTCAGCTTGGTGACTTCCAGGAGTGTTATTCAGCATGTTATTAGTGCAATTATAGTGCCATTATAGTGCCATTATAACTCCTTCTATACACACTATACACTATACACTCTATACACTCTTTACAATGTTATTTCACTTATCTGCTGAGGTAGTGCCGCAGTTTTCCGCTTGTCCTCCCCCTTTCCTCTGTAGTTCCTCTGTAATTTTCTTCCGTGCTATGTCGCCGGATGTCGGGCACCCTCTCACCATAAACTGCTCAGCGTTGCTGGATGCTGGATACTGTTCGCCGCGTAGGTCCTCTCCTAACTTCCCGCCGCTTCCCAACCACGCTTACCCACTGTAGCCCATCATGGCTCCGCCCTGTCGAGCGCCCGTACGTAGCGTGCCTACGTCATCATCGCGCGCCCCAGATAATCTCTAGAGTTTCATTGACACATATGAAACCACTATGCACTTTACCCTTGTTTTATTTTGTTTAAAATCCCTTTTTTAGACCTTTCTATTTTATGACTTCATTTGTGCCCACATTAAGGGAAGGAGAAATGTGTTAAAATGTACAAAATATATACATATATAATTGAATTGCAAAGGGTTAAGAAATGTTAGATTAGAATATTTAATATAAAGAAGCATTTAGGCGACAAGCCCCTTGAATGAAATGTGTAGAAGTACAAAATATATACATATATAATTGAATTGCAAAGGGTTAAGAAATTTTAGAATATTTAACATAAAGAAGCATTTAGGCGACAAGCCCCTTAAATGAAATGTGTAGAAGTGATCTATTAGTGAACACATAAGGTGGCGTTTAGTTTATTCTATTTCATTTATTACTACTGCCTTTTATTGATACTGTTTCCCTTCTCTGTTTCTGTCCTGTTCAAATTTGATCCATGAGTATATAAAACTCGAGATATTAACACTATACGAGAATAGTGATATCTCATTGGACAATTAGGACACGTGGAACTGTGTAGTATTACGTCACATGCGGAAGTAAACATGAGAAGGAGGCTTGGAACACATTCACAATCAGCTGTTACCACTGAGTAATCAGCGAAAGAACAGGTGAAAATTAGAGCAGCACGAGGGAGAGGTATATAAGCAGGACTCCAGGGAAGTGGAGGATCATATTGGACCCAGCTGAGGAAGCCGTTGGAACTACGGTGAAACGCGTTCTGGGGAAGCTCCAGTGAAGACCATATGCCCTATGGCATGCCATATGCCCTAAGTATTAATTTTATTTGTTTTCACTTTTAATTTAATAAAGTGTATATTTTATACAATTTTACTTATTTTGGGCTGTTGGTTCCTGCTTATGGGCGTGTAGTCCCTATACTACACTCAGTGCTGTGACAGAGCCGAACGGAGAGGCTCTACGTTTGTGAGTACATATTAATTTAAGTGTGCACAAATATTTTGTAATCCGCAATATTGCACCATATATACATTTTGTTCAAGGTATAAAAGAGACGGTAGAAGACTGCATAATCCAAAGAAGGGGAAGGTCGCCTCTACGGACCTACTAGCGTTTATCCCTGAGCTTAGGTGTTAAGCTCAGGAGAATGTGAGTGTATTGACTATTTAGTAACATAAAATCATAAAGTACACACATTATCACACTATCAGAGATTTCTATAATTATAGGTACACTCTGGGATTCTTTGTGGAATTGTCACCTATACGAATATTCTCTGGTACAACTCCTATACATGTATGTAGCGCTACACCTTCATTTATGTTTTGTCCCTGACTGATATTTGATATTTTTATATATTTTTATTCTCTATATATTTTAGTATTTTGAATGCTTTGGCACGGTCACTTTTGCCTAATAAACTTTGTACTATTTCTAATTTTCATCCATCATTTTTAATTCATTGGATTTTATTAGTTTCTACTGATTTTATTGCATTATGGAATACAGTCATTTATACTGTATCTCTATCCCATAAGGTTTATATCTTTGTATCACAAAGTATATCAATTGGTATATACTTCACTCATTCTGTCTCTACAGATTTAAAGACGTATACACCACATATTATTGTGTTATTACACACTAATTTTACACTAATCTTATTACAATATAGGAAGCAGTTCCTCATACTGTTCTCCTACACACAAAGTGGTTCAAATCTTTTCCTCATAAGGTATAGCATTTGGCGTGTACCAAATTGATTCTGTCTTTAGCAGATTTAAAGGTATACACACCACATATACAAGTGTTGATATGTATCCTGGATTTCTTGAATTATATGCCCACATTAGTGAAATTTTAATCAAAGCCTTTTCTAGTGAACCAGCTCCTGGATCCACCACACCGGACTTACGGTGTTAATTCTATTACTTTACATTTTTAGACAGATTTTTGGTGAAATTTCTGCCTATATCCAGTCTTGAGCATTTCATTACAAGTCAGACTCCCTCATCCCTGTGTGTTGCACTAGGCATACCAGACTAACCTAATTTTAAGCTCTATTAAATGACTTAAAACTTACCTGATATCCAGCACCAGTTGAAGCTCCCAGAATGAGTTACATCTCAGCGTCTGATGTCATGGCAGCTATCTCGTAGAGAAGCCTTTGATTGGACTGTTTAACCGGCTCAGAGCACATACTCGTGCTCTGAGCACGCAATGGGAGTAACAATTTTTAAAAAGTAAGATTTTTAAGATTAGCAGCAAAAGCTTATACTAAGATTAATTGGAAGAAAAAAAGCACACACTAGCTAGATTTAAACTGTCAGACCATATAAAAAGGAATGTTTATAACAGTATGTAGCATCAGCAAAATTTGTGAATTAAAATTAATGTGAAGCCATGCCTATGGGTGATATCTAGCATCTATGACAGATTAAAACATTGTGAAAACAGATGTTAAAAATGTTCCAGTACTGACTAAATTCCATTTGTAAATGTTAAAAAAACAAAACAAAATGAAATATATGACAAAACCTCTAAATAATTATCCTTATTGGCAGAGAAGCACGTGTTGGGAAATTATGTCCTATGCTATTATAAGGGGAATATATTGACAGATAATGTAAATAAATATATAATAGTAAATAAACATCATTAAAACAATTAAATACCACACACTGGGATTTTCTGGGGAATATAAAAACATAGTCAAATATATTTCGCAATATTTGCTTAATTAGTTTTAATCTTGCAAATTAGATTAATATCATAGGGACTTTTTGGGGGGTAAAGAAGACGTTGAAAAAATAAAAATAAAACTAACAATATCAGTTTAGCTTAAAAAAAAAAACCCAAAAAAGTGTAATTACTATTGTTTATTATTTTTATTCCCTCTTTGCAATTCTGTAAATTTTCTGATATTCAAAAATAATACCTTGTGTGAGGGAAGTATCACATAAGAAAATCCTGCGTTATATATTGTTTCTGAATTCTGTGTAAATGTTGGGATACTAAAAAAACACAAACAATGCAAGGACAATGAACAAAAATCTAATGGAATAAAAATGAGTTAAAAATAAAATAAAATAAAAAATAAATTCCATCCAATTTCTACATTTGACTAGTGGTTACATAAACAATCAATTCTTTCTTGTAGATGTCTAAAAAAATCGTATTGCATAGTGTGACATCAATGTAGCGTGCGTTAGTGGCAACAAGATTGAAGGTAAAAAAGCACTACGATTTTAGAATCAAAAATGTCGAACCTGCATAACTAACTGAAAAGAAAAATAATTTTTAAAAGCTTAGTTTTGGCAGATACACAGTACTTGTGCTTTCATATTGGTAGATCTAGCTCACACTGCTTCGGAGAAAATATTGGTGGGGTACTAAGTACATGCATAGCTAGAGTCAGTACATGTAAAACAGCATGGCTTGCATATAAAAATTGTTAAAGGAACACTATAGGGTCAGGAACACAAACATGTATTCCTGACCCTATAGTGTTACAACCACCATAGAGGTGGCTTGCCCCCACTAACCTCCTTACAAATGGTAAAAACTGACTTTATTTCCAGCACTGCGTGGGTCCGCCGACACTGGCCCCCGTTCCGCCTCCTTAGTGACATCATCAGAATTGCCCATTTCTCATAGGGAAAGCATTGAATTGGCTGAAATCGGCAAGGATGCGGAATGGGGGCGGAGCCAAACATAATTTTGGCCAATCAGACCCCTTCTCATAGAGATGCATTGAATCAATGCATCTCTATGAGGAAAATTCAGTGTCCCCACTCTAAAGGGCAGAAAAAATCCAAAATTGCGCTGGTTCTCTCTGCACGAGAGATCGTTTCAGCCTTGTTAGGCTTCGCCAATGAGTTATAGCCGATACTACACTAAGTGTATTAATCATAATTTTCCCCATCAATTATCTCTTTTTTGGCCCCAAGGACGGAACTCTGAATTACGATTCAAACCAAGCTGTTTGTTCATTACATTTGTTTCGTGATTGTTCCATATGCTGTTTCGGAGTTCAAAATTTTGTGCAAAGCAACGATTGCCCAAAATTGTACGAATCGCGAGAGACCGAATGGAACAGTCATAGCAGTAGTAACAGCGTTTATGTGTATTTGCTACATACAGGGCATATAAAAGATGTATTAAGTACACTGGGTTTTTATACAGTACAGGAAAAAAGAAAGAGAGATATGAATTTTGTACAAATAACACAAGCATTTAATAGCAATAAAAATGCACTCCTAAGTAGATCAACCCTCTTTTTAAAATGAGAAGACTATAAAATTTATAATACATCAGTAGATGAGTGATCAAGAGTAATGATGACATCAGCCTGTGTAAATTGACAGTACAAGTGGTCAAGATAATATGAATTATAAAAATACGCTAATAATACATAATAATAATGACAGAGAATACGTCAGCAGGTATGTTAGAAACCCTCGGTACAAAATGGGATAATCATAGTAAATCACAATAAATAGGATTGCAGGCCCTCAGGTTCCATGACTCACAGGTGGTCCTTCAGATATATAGGTGACTGCTTAGAGTTACCTCCGAGTGGGCCCCAAGCCCAGAAGAAGAACAGGATGAAAATTCTGCAGCAGCTTGGGTCATCTGTGTAGCTGAAGGAGTGAGTATTTCAGGTCGGCTTAGAATTCGATGCCAGAAGTCCAGTCATATAGCTTCAAATCTGGCAGTGAAGTGGTCTCTCCACCTCCAGCCAGCCAGGCCCTCTCAGTTTAGCTGAAAGTCTAATGCGGTGGCCATCTTGGAGATGCAGCATTGGTTGAGAAGTACTGGAGTTGCAGCCTTTTATGGAGAAATGTAGAGTAACCCACTGGGGACCGTGATATTCCCTACTGGTCCAGAGGGGGATAACTGTTGACAAAGAAGCAAGGACTCAGGAGATCGTCTGCCTCTCCCAACTACCTGCGCGCCAGCCTCATAGGACTCAGGGCCAGGTAAGCATTCTCCAGCCAGACACCTTAAACTGGTCAGTAGAATCGTGTGCAAACTGTCGTCTCTCTGCCAATAGCTCAGAGCCTAAAAATGGTGGTAAATTAACAGGAATTACGTAGCTAACGTCTAAGTCGGTGTGAGCCACACAAAACACGTCCGCTATCTTGGCTGGAAGGCTCCGCCCTTGAATTTTAGTTTTTCAGAAGACCCCATTACAGATGGAAAAGGTCTGACATTTACATTGTTGCCTGTACATTTAAAAAAGTGAGATATAGATGATAAGATAGTTACTTTATTCATATATAAAGGTGCATTGATACAAAGGAAATAAGGAAATTTTATTCATCCTTGGTTCCAGCAAAAAAAATATTTCAGGTGGAAATTGAGTGATTTTCTTTGAAGTGTTAAAGATGTTCTGTAGTAATTAATTTTTGACTTTTCCAAGTGAAGTATTCCAGAATTACTCTATGTCAGGATTGCAGTCCTTTTTCACTTTACCTGTCACCAGAGAAAAGGACAATTCTTTTCTGTGTGCCTCATTGTAACTAATTTCTGCTGTTGTCTGAAGAAATGAAGAATCAGTAATGATGATTCTCAAGCACCAAATTAGAGAGACCTTCTTCTTTAAGCCCACCTTGAACATAGGCTGCCAGCAATTTGCTGTCTAGTGGAGCCATGCCAAACTTAATTTAAACACATTTTCAGAGAATTTTTCTAAGCTGCATGGTAGCTTTCAGCTTACTTTAGTAGCATATCGGTGACATTATGTGTAACAAATTGTATTGCGTGGCTACAATTATCATAAAGAGGTAGGGTAAATGGAAAAGTAGACATTGCACTCTGCGAGAGAACATAGTCTTAAATTAGAGGGGCAAAGGTTTAAAAATAATATCAGGAAGCATTTACTATGAGGGTAGTGGTGGATTCTTTGATATAAGAGACTAATGAAAGTATTTCGAAAATTGGGCAGACTAGATGGGCCAAATGGTTCATATCTGCCTTCACATTCTATGTTTCTACGCATGTTTCAAGGTCAAATGTGCAGACTTTTTTTTCCCTATCAGTAAAACTCAGTAAAAACACAATATTTAAATTGGCACCGAAACAAAGCACACCACCTACATTGTTATAACTTTAATCATGTAAACATTTATGCCTAAAAAGGAATATAGTAAGAATAAATTGCTTACAAGCATACACATTTTATCAGTAATAATAGGGTTTAGAATAGCTAGAAATTAGTAAATAGCCTTAAATTCAGTTTTCTAAATGAGAAGAACAATACTAATTAAATCAAATGAATCCTTCTTGGACACAAAACTGCATTTACTATATGCTGCACTGAATTGTCCCTATGCACTGGCTGTTCTGTAGCAAATATTACCTAAAATAAATAATTGCCACGGCATTAGAAAATAATAGACACGAATAATTCATTTCCTATTGACCCTGCTATCTCTTTATTATCCAGCAAATCCACACAGACTGTCAAGCAGAAATGACAGTGGGTTTTTTTTTTTTCTTGCCTGCAAATAAGGAAGACCCATTCAATGTATTATTATGTTGAGAAAATTGGAGCACATTTACTTAGTGAAACTAGAGCAATTCTGAGAAGGAAAGCTAAATTTAGAGCTAGCAACAGCATTGTTTTTTTGTTTTTTTTAGGATGATTAATTTTCTAAATGTATCTTTCCCTCAAATTTGACTCTTAAAGCGGCACTGTCATGCCGAATCCCGTTTTTTTTTAACCCCCCTTCCGCCTCCACTACATCCAATTGACCCCTTAGTCACCCCCAAATGCCCCTAAGCCCCCCATATTACCTATTAAATAATCTTTATTTTCTGCCCCGATCTATATTCAGGGCGCCGCCATCTTTGTGTGGGTAGATGAAGTCCCTGTGGGACACGTCATCTGCCCACACCAGATAGCACTGAGATTCCCGCACATGCCCAGTGAAACACCTAGACATGCGAACGGGAATTTCATCTATTCATTCATTCATCAGACAGACAAATGAATGAGTAGAAAATTATAGACGAACAAACTAACACTGTGTATCAGTGTTAGTTTGTTTGTTCAGTTTGTTACAAGGAGTGAGCTACCGGCGCGCAGCTCCCTCCTTGTAATATGTAAAGATAGAAGCGGCAGGGAGCAGTGCTCCCCGCCACTTCATAAGCCCCCCCCAGGTCCCCCTCTAACTCTATGGGGGTCAATATGACCCCCATAATAGCATAAGGGAGATTAAAATCTCCCCAATGCCCCTACTCGCTATACCGCGAGTAGGGGCATGTCGACTAAACAGCCAGTGGCTGCTCACTGTAAAAAAAAAACCTAGTATCCAGCCCCCACCCCTGCGCGGCGGGTGGGGGCCCTAAATAACAATAAGGGGGGGCGGACCTATTGTCCTCCCCCCGGCCCCCACCCCTGTGTGGCGGGTGGGGGCCATAAATTACAATGGGGGGAACAGGGACCTACTGTCCTCCTCCCTCCCCGGCCCCTAACCTTGAGCGGCGGGTGGGGGCCATAAACATAAGGAGGGGTGGGGACCTACTGTCCTCCCCCCCAGGCCCCCACCCCTGTGCGGCGGGTGGGGGCCATAGTAATAATAAAGCGGGGGTACCTACTGTCCTCCCCCCCGGCCCCCACCCCTCGGCGGCGGGTGGGGGCCATAATGATAATGAAGGGGGGGACCTACTATCCTCCCCCCCGGCCCCCACCCCTAGGCGGCGGGTGGGGGCCATAAAGATAATGAGGGGGGGACCTACTGTCCTCCCCCTCTCCGGCCCCCCAATCCATCAAAGGTGACTAGGGGTCCCCAAGCCCCTAGTCACCCACCCCCCCACCCAAATAAAAAAGCCCCTACCTACCCCCCTCACCCTAAAAAATAGTGAGGGGGGAATAAAATTACTACCCTGTAAAGTAAAATTAAACTTACCATTCAACGTCTTCTTTTTTCTAAAATCTTCATTTTTCAGCCCCAAAAAAGGCCAAATAAAAATCCATTATACCCGTCGAACTTAAAATAAAATAAAAAACCCGAGCGCCCCCCAAAAAAAACAGATGAAAAAGAGAAAACCTGAGCGCAAAAAAAATAATCCATCTTCACCCATGGAGGGCTCCGCGCAGACTGAGCTCCGCAGGGCGGGGGAAGGCTTAAAAAGCCTTTTCCCGCCCTGCAATTAAGCTAAGAACACTCTGATTGGTGGGTTTAAGCCAATCACAGTCAGGGCCGGCCTTAGGGGTGTGCGAGCTGTGCGACCGCACAGGGCGCCATGGACCAGGGGGCGCCCTGTGGCCGACACAGCTCGCACTGTCTCCTAGTAACAGCCTGTGAAGGAGAGCTCAGAGCTCTCCCCTAATACAGGCTGCGCTGTGTAGCGTGGCCGCGCTCCACCCCACGCTGCCCTCACTGATAGTCCCCAGACTCCCCACTCGGATCTCAGTGAGAGAAATGGGGCGGGGTTAAACGGCGATCGGAGGCGGAGCTACATGGCAAGCGGGTGGAGCTACAGGCAGGCGAACCCTCTGGTAAGTTAGGGGAAACAGGAAGGAGTTCCTGCTCCCCCATCTACCACCACACTGCCCCCTGCTCCCCATCCACCCTAACCGTGCCCCCTGCTCCCCCCAAACCTAACCGTGCCCCCTGCTCCCCCCTACCCTAACTGTGCCCCCTGCTCCCACCTACTCTAACTGTGCCCCCTGCTCCCCACCTACTCTAACTGTACCCCCTGCTCCCCACCTACTCTAACTGTGCCCCCTGCTCCCCACCTACTCTAACTGTGCCCCCTGCTCCCCACCTACCCTAACTGTGCCTCCTGCCCACCACCTACCCTAACTGTGCCCCCTGCCCCCCACCTACCCTAACTGTGCCTCCTTCCCACCACCTACCCTAACTGTGCCTCCTGCCCACCACCTACCCTAACTGTGCTACCCTGCTCCCCACCTACCCTAACTGTGCCCCCTGCTCCCCCACCTACCCACTGTGCCCTAGCTACCATAACTGTGCCCCTTGCTCTCCCACCTACCCACTGTGCCCCTTGCTTCCCCACCTACCTACTGTGCCCCTTGCTTCCCAGCTACCACCATTGTGCTCTCTCTCCCCAGCTACCACCATTGTGTCCTCTCTCCCCCAGCTACCACCACTGTGCCCCCTCTACCCCAGCTACCACCGCTGTGCCCCCTCGCCCCCAGCAAGCTTATCTGTGCACTGCGCCCCAGCTACCCACTGTGCCCCCCTGCTTCCCCACCTAGCCTTACTGTGCTCCTGCTCCCCCAGCTACCCACTGTGCCCTTGCTGCCCACCTAGCCTAACTGTGCCCCTTGCTCCTCAGCTACCACCACTGTGCCCCCACTCTCCCAGCTACCACCGCTGTGCCTTCTCACCCCCAGCTAGCTTAACTGTGCCCCTGCTCCCCCAGCTACCCACTGTGCCCCCTGCTTCCCCACCTAGCCTAACTGTGCCCCAGCTACCCACAGTGCCCCTTCTCCCCACCTAGCCTAACTGTGCCCCCTGCTCCCCACCGAGCCTATCTGTGCCCCTGCTCCCTAGCTACCCACTGTGCCCCCTGCTCCGCCAGCTACCCACTGTGCCCCCTGCTTCCCCACCTAGCCTAACTGTGCCCCTGCTCCCCCCGCTGCACACAGTTCCCCTGCTCCCCACCTAGCCTAACTGTGCCCCCTGCCCCCCCAGCTACCCACAGTTCCCCTTGCTCCCCCAGCTACCCACAGTTCCCCTTGCTCCCCCAGCTACCACCACTGTGCCCCCTCTCCCCCAGCTACTACCACTGTGCCCTTTCTCCCCCAGCTACTACCACTGTGCCCTTTCTCCCCCAGATACTACCACTGTGCCCCCTCTCCCCCAGCTACCCTCTGTGCCCCTGCTCCTCCACCTTCCCACTGTGCCTCTGCTCCCCCAGTTACCCACTGTGACCCTGCTCTCCAACCTACAACTACACTACCCCTGCTCCCCCAGTTACCCACTGTGCCCCTGCTCTCCTACCTATCACTACACTACCCCTGCTCCCCCACTGTGCCCCCTGTTCCCCCACCCACCACTACTTTACCTCTGCTCCCCCACCTACCAATACACTACCCTTGCTCCCACAGCTACCACCACTGTGCCACCTGGTCCCCCACCTACCACCAATGTGCCCCCTGATCCCCTACCTACCACTACACTGCCCCTGCTCCCCTAGCTACCACTACACTACCGCTGCTCCCCCACTGATCACCCTGCTCCCCACCTACCACTACACTACCTATGCTCCCCCACCTACCACTACTATGCCCCTGCTCCCCAACCTACCAATACACCACCACTGTGCCCCCACCGACCACCACTGTGCCCCTGCTCCCACACCAACCACTACATTGCCCTGCTCCCCCACCTAGCACTACACTACCGCTGCTCCCCCACCCTGCTCCACTATGCCTCCTGCTCCCCACCTACAGGTACACGACCTCTGCTCTGCATATCAGCAAACATATCACACACATCCAATACACACATATATCACAAACAGTCAATACAACAATTACAAATATTACACACAGCCAACACATAGCATACATATCACACACAGACACCACACACTACATCATATTATTATGAGATTTATTACAGCAGAGCTCTCTCATACAAAATACAATATGTAGCTGTCCTCCGAGCTCCGGCCAATCAGAAAGTTGCCACGGATTACCACAGGAAAGCTTTGTCACTGTAAGTGCCTGATCTCACAAGACAGTTACTTATGGTCTTGCACCCGGTGGAGGCGCCGACCAGACTCCCAGCATACTGGATCACCAGATATCAGCATGCCCACCTCCCTGCAAGGTAACAACAGGGAAGTGGGAATCATTTTTGTTTTTAAATAATTATTAATTTAATAAATCCTATATACAGACACTACACACACAGTACATGGATAAAGGGGTATGATGGGGGGGGGGCGCTGTGTAGATTTTTTGCACAGGGCGCCTTAAGGCCTAAGGCCGGCCCTGATCACAGTGCTCTGTGTCATTTTACACAGCGTGGGAAAGTTCTTTGGAATTTTCCCACGCTGTGTAAAATGACACAGAGCACTGTGATTGGATGGCTTAAAATCCATCCAATGACAGTGCTCTGTGTCATTTTACACAGCGTGGGAAAGTTCTTTGGAATTTTCCCACGCTGTGTAAAATGACACAGAGCACTGTGATTGGATGGATTTCAAGCCATCCAATCACAGTGCTCTGTGTCATTTTACACAGCGTGGGAAAGTTCTTTGGAATTTTCCCACGCTGTGTAAAATGACACAGAGCACTGTGATTGGATGGATTTCAAGCCATCCAATCACAGTGCTCTGTGTCATTTTACACAGCGTGGGAAAGTTCTTTGGAATTTTCCCACAAAATGACAAAGAGCACTATGATTGGCTTAAACCCACCAATCAGAGTGTTCTTAACCTAATTGCAAGGCGGGGCAAGGCTTTATAAGCCTTCCCCCACCCTGCGGAGCTCAGTCTGCGAGGAGCCCTCCATGGGTGAAGGGATTATTTTTTTTGCGCTCTGGTTTTTTCTTTTTCAGCAGGTTTTTTTTTGGTGCTCTGGTGTTTTTAATTTTATTTTAAGTATGACGGGTATAATGGATTTTTATTTGGCCCTTTTTTGGCCTGAAAAATGAAGATTTTAGAAAAAAGAAGACGTCGAATGGTAAGTTTAATATTACTTTACAGGGTAGTAATTTTTGTCCCCCTCACTATTTTTTAGGGTGAGGGGGGTAGGTAGGGGCTTTTTTATTTAGTGGTGGGGTGGGTGACTAGGGGCTTGGGGACCCCTAGTCACTTTTGATGGGGGGGGGAATTCGACTTAGGGCCCCCACCCGCCTCCCAGGGGTGGGGGCCAGGGGGGAGGACAGTAGGTGTCCCTCCGACCCCCTCATTATCATTATGGCCCCCACCCGCTGCCCAGGGGTGGGGGCCGGAGAGGGGGAGGACAGTAGGTCCCCCCCCCTCATTATCATTATGGCCAACACCCGCCGGCCATGGGTGGGGGCCGGGTGGGGGGGAGGACAGTAGCTCCCCCCCCTCATTATCATTATGGCCAACACCCACCGGCCATGGGTGGGGGCCGGGTGGGGGTGAGGAAAGTAGGTCCCCCCCCATTATCATTATGGCCCCCACCCACCGCCCAGGGGTGGAGGCCGGGGGGGGGGGAGGACAGTAGGTCCCCCCATTGTAATTTATGGCCCCCACCCACCGCGCAGGAGTGGGGGCTGGGGGGAGGACAGTAGGTCCCCCCCTCCTTATCTTTATGACCCCCACCCATTGCTCAGGGGTGGGGGCCGGGGGGGAGACAACAGGTCTCCCCCCTTATTTTACTTTAGGGCCCCCACCCGTCGTTTAGGGGTGGGGGCCAATAGGTTTTGTTTTTGTTTACAGTGAGCACTGTTTACTAGACATGCCCCTACTCGCGGTATAGCGAGTAGGGGCATATTATTTACTAATTCTAAATAATCTTTACTTAGTATTAGTAAATTTGGCTGAAAGACCAATTTAGGTCTTTCAGCCTTTTAGTAGATAGCTCCCTGATACTGTGGGAATTAGGGAGTTATCTACTAAGCGGCTGCAAGATGCAGCCGCGGTAGTGAATAGGATCGGAGTTTCATTCATTTGAATGAAATTCCGACACAAACAAAGTGCCGAATTGCGTTCTAAAACAAACAAACATACTGTTCTCATTCAGTTAGAATGCAATTCGGCAGTTTAGTCTAATATGACAGGAAGCATCGCGGGAACACAGTGGAAAGGTAACAATCATGGGAAAATTGCTCTGACCAGCGGAAATGAAGCACACTTTGCTCCTCCGCTGGTCAGAGCTGGTCAAGCGGACGAATCCTCCATAAGGCAAAGAGTCCCTACTTTGTCTTATGATTTTAAAGAAAACTAAAGAAGACAGGAAGAAAAGAACAACAGATCCTGAGAGAGGGGGAGAAGAGGAAGAAGGTAAGTTCGGCATGACAGTGCCGCTTTAAAATCATATCATAATACAACTGTGTGAGTTCCCATATATATTACAATGTGCAATGTAGAAAGAAAAAGATATTGTATATAGATATAAGATATAAATAGTGCATCTCTCATTTCTTCACTTACAAAATCCACAGAGAATTGTGTGCTATGAGTTATTTTAATATTTAGTTTGTATTTGTTAAATAATTGTATTATTTCATCTCAACTATTCTTTATATGTCATAAATCTATCTGTGTAATTCATTCTAATAATGGTAAAATCACTTTGGGTCTATGGGCAGACAGCATTATAACAAGTACCCTACTTCTATTAAGTGACAGTTTTTAATTTACCTGCCTGCTTAACAAATAGTGTAATAGATTGGAGAACCCTGGATGTAGCAGATGTGGTTTTTAACCCCCTTAAGGACACATGACATGTGTGACATGTCATGATTCCCTTTTATTCCAGAAGTTTGGTTCTTAAGGGGTTAAACTGTAGTAAAATGGCTTGACATCTTACCATGGGATGGCACTAAGGCACCTCCCTCTGATACCATAACCACAATGACAATGGGCTGTAGTGATTATTATGCATGGAGTGTTCTTTTGAATCCACTGAAGACATGGAAGTTCAACACATCTTCCCCATCAGTACTAATCTCTTATTAATATCAGTCCCATTATTTATTTGTTAGACACAGAGATAGACAGGCACAGAGACAGATAGATAGACAGAGAGACATTGGGAGAGAGAGAGAGACAGATTAGATAGACAGACAGAGGGACAGAGACAGATTGATAAACAGACAGACAGACAGACAGAGGGACAGAGATAGACTGATAGACAGACAGATCGACAGACAGAGGGACAGAGATAGATTGATAGACAGACATACAGGGGGACATAGATAGACAGACAGACAGACAGACATAGGGACAGGGATA